>NW_024041484.1:10109789-10613402 GCF_014851395.1 Micropterus salmoides
CAACAGTTATCTCACAGCGCTTTTCATAAAAGAGCAGGTCTAGACCGTACTCTATGATGCTATTTACAGAAGCCCAATAGTTCCCACCAAGAGCAAGCACTAGGCGACAGAGGCAAGGAAAAACTTCCTTTTAAGAGGCAGAAACCTCGAGCAGAACCATGGCTCAGGGTGGGCGGCCATCTGCCTCGACCGGTTGGGGTGAGAGAGAGAGAGAGAGAGAGAGAGAGAGAGAGAGAGAGAGATGCCTCGACCGGTTGGGGTGAGTGAGAGAGAGAGAGAGAGAGAGAGGAGGCAGCCTACACAATATACACACAGAGGTACAGAAAGTAAAGGTGATGTTGCTATAGACTAAATGAAAAATGGTAAAGATATTTATAGTAGTGTTAATGATAACAGTCGTAATGTTAATGATTATAATAACAATAGGACTAGTAACAATAGTCGTTGCAGCAGAGGGTGTCGAGCAGGAACACGGGGGCAGCAGGTGACCCGCAGCCACAGATCCATACTCCACAGCTCCAGAGCCAGAAAACCTGCAGGAAGTGATAGGAGGAGAGAGGAGAGGGACGAGAAAGCACAAGACTACCAGAAAGGGGAGTTCTGTGTTCTGTGTTAGTAACATGCAATAATGGGATGAGGTTGCATACAGAGGGAGAGAAAGTAGAGGAGAGAGGAGCTCAGTGCATCATAGGAAATCCCCCGGCAGTCTAGGCCTATAGCAGCATAACTAAGGGATGGTTCAGGACTCACCTGAGCCAGCCCTAACTATAAGCTTTATCAAAGAGGAAAGTCTTAAGCCTACTCTTAAATGTGGAGATGGTGTCTGCCTCCTGAACCCAAACTGGAACCTGGTTCCACAGGAGAGGAGCTTGATAGCTGAACGCTCTGGCTCCAAGTCTACTTTTGGAGATTCTAGGAACCACAAGTAAACCTGCATTCTGGGAGCGCAGTGCTCTGGTGGGGTAGTAAGGTACTATGAGCTCTTTAAGATAAGATGGTGCCTGACCATTAAGAGCTTTGTAGGTAAGAAGAATGATTTTAAATTCTATTCTGGATTTTACTGGAAGCCAATGCAAAGAAGCTAAAACAGGAGAAATGTGATCTCTTTTCCTGGTTCCTGTCAGAACACGTGCAGCAGCATTCTGGATCAGCTGAAGAGTCTTAACGGACTTTTTCGAGCAGCCTGATAATAAGGAATTGCAGTAATCCAGCCTAGAAGTAACAAATGCATGGACTAGTTTTTCTGCATCATTTTTAGACAATATTACGTAGGTAGAAAAAGGCGGTCCTTGAAATTTGCTTAATGTGAGACTTAAACAACATGTCCTGATCAAAGATAACTCCAAGATTCCTCACAGAGGTGCTGGAGGCCAAGGCGATGCCATCCAGGGAAACTATATCTTTAGATAATGCGTCACGGAGGTGCTTAGGCCCCAGAGCAATAACTTCAGTTTTATCTGAGTTTAACATTAGAAAATTACAGGTCATCCAGGTTTTAACATCCTGAAGGCACATTTGAAGTTTAGCTAACTGATGAGTTTCATCTGGCTTGATCGACAGATATAACTGAGTATCATCTGCATAACAATGAAAGCTTATGGAATGTTTCCTGATAATATTGCCTAAGGGAAGCATATATAAAGTGAAGAGGACTGGTCCGAGGACAGATCCTTGAGGAACTCCATGACTGACTTTGGCATGCATGGAGGACTCATCGTTAACATGTACAAACTGAAATCGATCTGATAAATAGGACTTAAACCAGCTTAGAGCGGTTCCTTTAATGCCAATGAAATATTCCAGTCTCTGCAATAGGATCTGATGGTCAATGGCATCAAATGCAGCACTAAGATCTAATAAAACCAGTACAGAGACAAGTCCTTTGTCTGTTGCAATAAGGAGGTCGTTAGTAATTTTCACCAGTGCTGTCTCTGTGCTATGATGAGCTCTAAATCCTGACTGAAAATCCTCAAATAAACTATTGCTCTGTAGAAAGTCACACAGCTGTTTAGCAACTGCTTTCTCCAGAACCTTAGAGAGAAATGGAAGGTTAGATATAGGTCTATAGTTGGCTAAAACATCCGGATCAAGTTTGGGCTTTTTCAGAAGAGGTTTAATTACAGCTACTTTAAAGTACTGTGGTACATAGCCTGTTGATAAAGATAGATTGATCATATCTAGTATAGAGGTGCTGACTAAGGGTAAAACATCTTTAAGCAACCTAGTCGGGATGGGGTCTAAGAGGCAGGTTGATGGTTTAGATGAAGAAATTATTGAAGTTAGTTGGTAAAGATTGAGGGAAGCAAAACAGTCTAAACATATATCTGGTTCTACAGCTGTTTCTAAGGTTCCTGAGTTAAGAGATAAGTCGGTGCCAGTTGAGGGCAGGTCTTGGTGAATTTTGTCTCTAATAGCTAGAATTTTATCATTAAAGAAGCTCACAAAGTCGTAACTACTGAGAGCTATGGGAATACTTGGCTCAATAGAGCTGTGACTCTCTGTCAGCCTGGCTACAGTGCTGAAAAGAAACTTGGGGTTGTTCCTATTTTCCTCTATTAATGACGAGTAGTACGCTACTCTAGCATTACGGAGGGCCTTCCTATAAGTTTTAAGACTATCTTGCCAAATTAAATGAGAATTTTCCACTTTGGTGGAACGCCAATTCCTCTCAAGTTTCCGCGATATTTGCTTTAATTTGCGAGTTTCAGTATTATACCACGGAGCTAACCGTCTTTGTTTTAGTATTTTCTTTTTTAGAGGGGCTACAGAGTCCAGTGTCATTCGCAGCGAGCCTGCAGCACTATCAACAAGATGATCGATTTGGGAGGGACTGAAATTAGCATAGGAGTCCTCCGTTACTTTGTGACTAGATAATGTATTTAGAGCTGATGGAATCGCATCCTTAAATTTAGCTACAGCACTATCAGACATACATCTTGTATGGAAATTTTTGCCCAATGGCGTGTAGTTCAGCAATACAAACTCAAAAGTTATCAAACAGTGGTCGGATTAAGAGGGATTCTGTGGGAACACTATTAAATGTTCAATTTCAATACCATACACCAAAACAAGGTCGAGGGTGTGGTTAAAACAGTGAGTCAGTTCATGAACACTCTGAGAGAAGCCAATGGAATCTACCAGAGAGATAAACGCAGTACTAAAGCTGTCATTCTCAACGTCCACATGAATATTAAAATCCCCTACAATAATAACTTTGTCCGTTTTAAGGACTAAAGTTGACAAAAACTCTGCAAATTCAGATAAGAATTCAGAATATGGGCCAGGTGCTCGGTACACTATAACGAAGAGAAGTGGTTGCAGTGATTTCCAACTTGGGTGCGAAAGACTAAGAACAAGACTGTCAAATGAGTTATAATTTAGTTTAGGTTTAGAGCTGATTAATAGGCTAGAGTCGAAGATAGTTGCAACTCCACCTCCTCGGCCTGTGCCTCGAGGAATGGGAGTATTAATATGACTGGGAGGGGTGGATTCATTTAGGCTAACATATTCTCCATCACCCAGCCAGGTTTCAGTAAGACAAAATAAATCAATATCATAATCTGATATTAGTTCATTTACTAGTACACCTTTAGAAGAGATCTGATGTTTAAGTGTCCACATTTAACTCTCCTATTTGTTTGCACTATTGCTCTTGTGGTTTTAATTTTTATGAGGTTTTTATGCACAGCTCCTCTTCTGTTTACCTTTTTAAATAATTTCAATGGTCGGGGGACAGACACCGTCACTATAGGATTTTCACTAAGTAACTCCTGAAATGGAGGAGCAGAGAAGTGTGTTAGACTGCGACTCTGCGTAGGGTTTTGGGTGGGTAACTGCTGAAAAAGTTTACCTTCAATGGTCGTCTTTAGGACAGCTGTCAAGTCAGCAGTCTTCCCCATGATTGTGTAGCCTACAGAACTAGACTGAGAGACCATTTAAAGGCCTTTGCAAGTGTTTTGAGTTAATTAGCTGATTAGAGTGTGGCACCAGGTGTCTTCAATATTGAACCTTTTCACAATATTCTAATTTTCTGAGATACTGATTTTGTGGTTTTCATTAGTTGTCAGTTATAATCATCAAAATTAAAAGGAATGAACAATTGAAATATATCAGTCTGTGTGGAATAAATGTATACATTATACAAGTTTCACTTTTTGAATGGAATTACTGAAATAAATCAACTTTTTGATGATATTCTAATTATATGACCAGCACCTGTATTGTGGCCAGCCTAAGGCACAGCTGTGCAATACCCATGTTGTCTGATCAGCATCTTGATATGCCACACCTGCAGGATTTACACGTGCAGGAAAGGAAATGAGTTACCTTATAACTGAGGTTAAGCAAGCAGGAAGTATGTTGCTGTGGAGCAGGTGAGCTGCTACAACAGAGCTGTCAGAATGCTTCAGTTCTTTGATCTCGTCATCTTGAAAGCAACAGAATGGAACCGATGATGCTGATCCTTTAATGCAGGATTCTAGAACTCTAGCGCCTGCTTGACTCTATAAAATGACCTCAGATTCTTACAGTGCAACTGCACACACGTGTTGTTAACCAGCTAATATACTACAGAGGCGATCTTCTCCAGACAACCACAGACTGCTAAGGATTACAGTCAGTTACAGGCCAATTCAGTCTTCTACAGACAAACCACAGTCGACAAAACCGACAGAGTTGGCTTTCACCCTATTGGACAGGTAAACTAACATTACAAAGCATATGAAATATATAGCAGTAACAAAGGACGACTAACACCTCTGACCCGAGACAGGGTTGGGAAGGCCCCACTGCGAGTTTCTCCATTAAAGCCGACAAGAGACGGACCCCCGGAGCAATTCCCTGGCAAAGAAGTTTGCCAAAGAAGTTTTAAGATAATTGAGCGATTATTAACTAACTGATCACTAGGAATAATTGTATAATTATTAAAATGCTACCCAGAAGTCCGGAGACTCTGGGTTAATAACAACTCTGGTGGTGCCTCGAAACGAGAGATTTATGGATTAATATTTTCTGAATATTAAAATTCATAATTGGGTATTCTCATAAATTTATTAAAAATCATACGTAGCTTTAGACCTGCTACACTAACATTATCCAATTCAAAGTACTGCTGTTGTATGGCTTGCCACATTAACGTAGACTCACTGTATTTCGGACATCATGGTATTCCAGACACTTGACATTTTCATGCTCATGCTAATTTATAAATAAATACTTCCAGGTCATGGTTAGTATATATATATATATATATATATATATATATATATATATGCGTAATCCTTGTCTCCTCCTCTTTCGTTTCCGACCAAACCCTTCTTTCCTTAGCCAGTCGTTTGAAAGAAATCAACGTGAGTTTCCAGCGTGCACCAATGAGAAAATGGCGGGGGGAGGGTTTTCCGGTCGGACAAAAAGAGGGGCGAGTCATACCTCCGCTAAGAACAGGGTTTTAAACATGAACACCCACCAGAAAAATATAATATCTATCATAAAATAGTTATGAGTTACAATTGGCAAATATTTGAACTATTTAAGGCATACACACATTTACTGAGGCACTTTGTCCGACATGAATTTGAGTGCCAGCGGCACATCACAGCATGTGAAGTTAACGTTATTGTCCCTCTATGTTAAAATGTTAATTCTATATTTGAGGACCCAATAAAAAATGACTCTAGACTTAATGTTATAAAAAGTAACATATGTTATGTAGTGAACAGCCAGTGTGGATTTGATCATTTTATATCAAATAAATTTGGAGATCCCAAATTCCTTTTTTGTCTCTCCCCGAGGAAAGAGGGGGCCTGACCCAAGTGAAAGGTTTGCTTTCCCTAAGTGCTGTTTTGGGCAGTTAGATCATAAAACTTACCACCTCTGGTGAAGCTGAGATAAGACTCGATGCCCTGACTGTTAAAATGATAATATCAACACTAACCAGAAACTTTTTGAGCAATGTTTCTGGGCAATCTTGTTAGTGGCAAGTCCGACTATGTTTTTAACAGCTGGCGGCGGTGCGGGGCAGGTGGCGGAGTGGTGGGGTAAGGGCATTACGGTAGTAATCTTTACTCATTACCATTGACGGCAACATTGCCCAGCACCATTGCTCTAAAAGTTGCTCCGTGTATCATCAGCTTTAATGTTTAACTACTGACAGTTGTTTTCCCTTTTTATCAAATGCTTAAAACCAAGAATGGTATAACTGTTTGACATCTAAGGTTCCATTGTGGAGAGGTATTTGATTAAAATACGCGCATATAGTCTTTAGGACCATATTAAAAGTTAATACACTGAAGTCTCGGAGGAGACCGGAAGCCAAGCCCCCTGGGGACACGCCCCAAGGGGCCAGACAAACAAAGCAGCAGAGCTCTTTGTTGCTCGCTCTCTTCCCTTGTTCTCTGGTAACTTCGCTCTTGCTCTCTACTCTACACGCTAACAGAGCGTGCTCCCAGCAACGCCCTAAGGAGTCCGGCCCGGCATTGCCGTGAAGATTCCTTTGTTCTTTACAAGCCACAAACGCGAAGAAGAGCCGCGACTACGGCTTTTCCCTCGTTTCCAGCAACTTACTTGCTTTTGTAGTCCTGGTGTAAAATATAGGGATTAAAATAAGTTAGTTCCTATCAAAAGCAGAATAAAATAATTCAGTATGGAAATTAACCTAAAAAGAAATTTAGTTTAATAAGGAAAGAGTAATGCTTAGCTCAGATATTAAGAATTTAGTCCTAAATGAGATGAAAATGTAAATATTTGCAAAATAAACTATTCTGTGTGTTTGAGGTAAAACAGTAAGGTAAACTGAAGGGAAAAAATACAGATTGATCCTTTATTTTCAGCATTGTTGATGTTAACATTTGATTGGTTGCTGTGGGTGTCACTTGTGGTGATTGGCTGTAACCAAGAAAATGAGCTGGACTGTGTGGGAAAGAAAAAACAGAAGGGACAGCGAAAAAAAAAGCCGCGAGAGAGAGACAGGAGAGACACAAAGTAGGAGAGGTGACCACAGAGCTGGAGAAAAGTGGAGAAACTTACAGATATGCAGTTTGTCGAATGTTTACGTAACGTTATAAGACGATATAGCTGAGGACAGTAAAGCACAGTACTCGCTTAACCGCAGTGTGTTAGAGTGCAGGTTTAATGAGAGTGTGGCTAACTGAGCTAACGTTGGCGAGCCACTGGAGTAGAGGACGCCATTGCTGATCTTGGACTGTTTGGAGTTCCGCACGAGGACCTAACGAGGACTTTGCCTCCGCTGCCGTTTGGCTTGATCTTTTCATCGCTTCCTGTTCTGTTGTCTGGACGCTGAACTGTGAGTTGGACCGTGTGTATTGTTACTCTGTTGAGAGAGAGGGAAAAAAGGATTTTGTCGGCCACACTGCACACGAGCTACACACAGGCCTGCAACTTTTTTATTTTTGCGCGCAACTGAGAGACTGTGTGTGTGTGCATGCAGCCCGATGTGTGTTTGTGTGGTAACTGATTAAGTACATGAAAGTATTTGGAGTTAGCCTATTAATGTTTTGAAGGGTAAAGCAGAAAAAGCAAAAACAAGACGTTTGCTGAAGAATTAAGAATCAACAGTGTGTGATATAGTATTTTGGTATCAAAGACAGGTTTTCTATAATTTTAAAGTAAGAAGAACAACCAAGTTCTTTAAAGCTTTATTGTAGTCGAGCGAACTTATACTGCTCCCACCAAAGTTTGGACCCAGCCACGTGGGCCATTACGCCAGCAGTAACAGAGGACAACCACGAAACTAAACCCAGCTAAAAGCCTACCACTGCAAGTTTTCTTCAAACCAAGCCAATTGAGGACGGATCTCCGGAGCAATTCTCTGGCAGAGAAAGCGACTGGCCGACGGCTTGTTAAGCCATACCAACGGAGAACGCACGAAACTCAGCCAGCGTGAGGCCGGCCTAACACCAACCGACTGGAGACACAACAAGCAGTAAGGCTAAAACCCTGCATTCTGTGGTTGAGTTGATGTCCAATAGTCTGTTAATCCATTAGCTTTAATCCTTAATCATTCCAGCCTAAAACTCCTAGACAAATTTAACCGAGTTAGTATCGTATAATCTGCGTTTATTAGTTGTCTTTCTCCCTATGAATCTAATTCTCCCCACAATAGAACAACTCAATTTACATTGAACTCCACAACATTCTCCTTGTTTGCATCATGTTTGTTTAGCCATTGTTTATTTCTTTGATGTATATTTAACCGCATTTATATCCACCTTTTAGTTAGTTAATAAATTTCACCGTAATCACAGGAACTGTGTGTGTGTATTGTTTAGCTCCAGGTCACTGTAATGGAGGATTTACACCTTCGATAGGAGATTGACTGACTAACTACTACTACTAACTGATCACTAGGAATAATTGTGTAATTATTAAACCCATAAAGTTACCTAGGGAGTCAGGAGACCGTGGGCGAACTGTATTTTCGGTGGTGCCCTAACGAGGATTTATGAAATATTAATATTCATAATATGTGTTAAAAATCATACGTAAATATGCTACATTTATTACCAAATAGATGAACATAAACCAAAAACTAAACTAAATAATGTAGTGGGATCAACCAGCCTCTCACCTCAAGGAGGGGGTGAGGTCAGATCATGCCAAAAAAGGGGGGGGAAGTTTTCCTCCTCTGGAGTTGGCCTTTTGTCATGCAAAAACTAGAGACCTCGCCTGGTGTTTTGGTAAGGATCTGCAGAGACTCAATCAGACATGATTCGCTTAAGGATTGTGTATTCAAGAGCCTTAGTGAACCCCTCTCGCCGTAAAGGTGTCACTGGAGACACTTAGCAGGACAGCAAGGGGCCTTTCCAGCCCCTCTCTCCCCACAGGTCACATCCGGACATCAAAAGTATCACCTGTCCTGCCTCACCCTGATTTCTTTTCCTACAGAATGGTTGGACCATAAAACACCACTCTCTTTTATTTTTAGCTGATTTGCAAATGTTATAAGCCAGGAATGCGAAAGGTTAGTTAGTTAGTTGTTAGTGTCCCCCACTAACAACCCCTGCCTTCTTGAGCCAACAAATGTTTCATTATAAACTGTGTTTTGTTCTGTTTAAATAATAATCCTTGCTAAATTAGTAGTGGCGCTTGTCTCTTAGTTTAGTAGTAATGACCCTGTTGTTATCCTTTAGTGACGTTTGAACACTAGAGAATCATAAGAAAGTAATCTTGAAGACTTTCCTAATTTCCTTTTGTTTAAATTTCTCCCTATTATTCCCTAGTAATCATTGTCTGTTCAGTATTAACTAATGCTTTAGCTAAATGTTTTGTATACAATTTTTTATTAAAACATTCATCCGCACGCTCCTCGTGTGTATAATCCGCTTCCCAGTTCCCAGTTCAAGTGGTGAATCTCAAAGTTGAATATCTACTGTCCTCTCATAGAACCCGAGCTCCACCAAGAGGACAGAGGAGGTATAACACACATGCGTTTAAAACTCTGCCATGTCATTGTATAACGGATTCTTTGCTGCAATGCTTCCATCTATTTTGTCTCTTGAGTTAAAACATGTAACCATCAAGTTTACATTGGAAACATGTAGTCAAGCTTTGTTACGCCTTTTATTAAGAAACAATTAACCCTCTAATGTTTAATCTTGTTTTGCTTGTCTTTATCTAAATGTTTAGAACTAAGTATTTTTCAAATGTTGAAAGTGTGGGAGATTTGATTTTGACTTTTGTTTGGAGCTGCCTGGGATGAAACTTTTCCTAGACTTTGTTTAAACTCAGCAACATTAAATAGCCTATATTCCCGGGGCCTCGTGAACCTACGGCGAACGTATGTGTCTTATTTGATTTTGTTGTTTTAACGTTATCCAATTGTTCTAAGCATCTTTTGACCCAGAAACCCAGAAGCCCGTTCAATTCTCGCCTCGAGTTGAACAAAGTCACAGCTCCAACGACAGAGTCTGGAGTGTGTTCCGCCGAGCTATAGCGACACCAAATGAACTCAGAGTGCAAAGCCAGGGCTGGCCGTCCCTTGCTGCAAGCGTTTTTCCGCAAAGGACTCCGGAGCAAATCCACCGGTTTGAACCCAACACGAGACGCCACTGGGGTACCAACCCAGCCTGGCCAGGACAACATCCACGAGCCCAACGGGCAATGAGCCTTTGCTACGGGGAATTACAACAAAAGTAAGGCAAAACAAACCACACTCAGTGACTTGTTGGTGTCCTCTAGTTGGCCCTCATCTATAGTTAAGAAACCCCTAGGTTATTCAAACTATATTTGCAACATAATTTCCGACCATTCGTTCCCTCATTCTCGTAGAATCCTCTCCCTCTACAATATCAAACTGAAATCCCATAAAGCCTGGTGTACTGATCTTGGCTTATTACATATTCTGTTCATTACCTTCTGGTTTGTTTCATGTTGACTGTTATTCCTGTAAGAATTCCACATTTACTCCCACTGTTGTACTCCCTTTAGTTGGTCAATAAATTTCACCTTGATCATAGTAATTTGTGTGTGTGTATTGTTTAAGCGTCCTGGGTCCCTGTACAGAGGATTCGCCCTCAGATTGACTGACTGATTGATTGATTAAAATTAATTATTTTAGAATAACTGAACCATTAACAACTATCGAATTACCAAAAATTTGTTAAATTATCAAGCTATACTCAAGGACCTAAAGCCTAGAGTGGACAGCAAATCTTTAGGTGGTGCCCGAGAACGAGGAATTATGAGTTAATATTTCTAAATAATAATAATAATAAATTTCCTAAGTTTATTAAAAATCATACGTAGACCTGCTACAATAAGGTGAACAACTTGGACAGCTATGCCTCTCCAGGTGTTTGGTGGTCTCTCTCTCCCCCTCCTGTTAAAAGACGAAATAACGTTAACATTGGTTTATAGTTTATAAATAATAAATACGCTATTCAGTATACGATGATCAATATAATTCTTTCACTGTCATATAGTTGTTCAAATGTGTGTTTTTTTATATTAGAAATGACTCCTTCCGTTCCAGTTTTTTCAAAATTTCTCCCAAAATCATTCGCCCAAACTGTGTCAATGAAACTTTGGTATGCGTGTAAGGCATACCCCCAGAGACATCAGGCTTTCCGCGGATTGATTTCTTATGGGACTTTTAGTGTGCAAAGTGTCAGGAACACCGTGAGTCTACGTTACTTCACCAGATAACACGACCCATATTACTATCCTGTTACCACCAGTATTATGTTAAAGTGTTGATTTTAGCCTGCAAGAAATGATGTAACGGTACAAAGCACATGTGGAGCTTTGTGTTTACTAGCCTATACTGACAGCCAGCCAACATTAGCATAAATCTAGCGCTGTTTGCTTCATAACGTTCAATTTAGATTTATTGTTGTTTTGCTCTGGATCGGCGTATACGACTGCCCCGAATACAGTGAAACTGCACATTTTCAGGTGGCCTTTTATTATGGCCAGCCTAAGGCACACCTGTGCAATACCCATGTTGTCTGATCTTCTTGATATGCCACATCTGTGAGGTGGATGGATTATCTCGGCAAAGATGAAGTGCTCACTAACACAGATTGACAGATTTGTGAACAATATTTGAGAGAAATACGCCTTTTGTGTACATAGACAAAGTCTTAGATCTTTGAGCTCAGCTCATGATGAATGGGGGCAAAAAGGAGAGTGTTGCATTTATAATTTTGTTCAGTATATGTCAGAGGTCGCACACCTCTGGAGCAGCTAGGGGTGTCTTGCTCAAGAACACATTGGTGGATGTGTCACAGTGGGTAACTGAATCCGGGTCTCTCACACCAAAGTCTTATCCACTAGGGATGTCGTTTGCGATATATCGTTGAAAATTCTCCTAACGATACAAATGTGTCTCCTCACGATAATAACAATAAGTCTAGTTGATGTCGTAGTTATGTGTGCGCGCGAGCGATTCACTGTTCACGTGCGGACATTCTCTGTGCGGAGTGAAAACAAGCATGGCGGAAGGCGGACGTGAGGCTGAGGAGGAGCTTGTTGTTAAGCGAGGAGCTACCTCCACAATTTGGAACTGGTTTGGTTACAGAAAATCAGATGAGGAGCAAACTACCGTAATATGCAAAGTTTGCAGATGGAAACAGTGGTTACAAAGAGTGGAAACACGTCTAATTTGTTCCACCATCTGAAACACAAACCAGAGTATGACGAATGTCTGAAGATACGCGAGGCAACGGAGGCGAAAACTACAAGTGGACCTAGGGTTAAGAAAATTACCACCCAGACGAAAATTGCCAGCGCATTTGCTAGTTGCGTCCCTTATGATAAGCAAAGTAAACGATGGAACGAATTGAGGGAAGCAGTGGCGTTTTGTTTGACAAAAGACATGTTGCCATTCCAAACTGTCGAAAAAGAAGGATTCAAGCGAATGATCCATAAACTGGACCCAAGATACAACATGCCTTCAAGGAAGTACTTTTCCAAAACAGCCCTGCCAGCGATGTCTGAAGAGTGCCGCGGTAGGGTACAAACATCACTGTCTACGGCGGATTTTTATGCTTCAACTGCAGACATGTGGAGTAGCAGAGCGACTGAGCAGTACATTAGCCTTACGGTCCACTACATAACGAGTGACTGGAGTTTGAACAGCTGTTGCATCCAGACAAGTTTTTTCCCAGATGACCACATGGGTGAAAACATCGCGAGTGGCTTGAAGCAGTTTCTTCAAGAATGGAATTTAGATGAGGAAAAACAGGTGTGCCTAACAACGGACAGCGGGGCCAATATAGTAAAAGCAGCCACTCTAAACATGTGGACAAGACTGTCTTGCTTTGGCCATTGTCTACACATTGCTATTGGTAAGTTTACTCTTTTTCTCTTAGTGTCAGTATATTTAATGCATGCACACTGAGCAAACATGAGCTTAATATATTAACTGTATTTATGTATTTGTTTCTGGATTAGTAACGTGACTGACTATGCAGTATTTTGAACAGCAATTCATTACATTAGCTAATGTTTATATTATGTGCATTTAATATTAAATGTTTATTTATTTAATGATTTTTTTAGTTTCATCTATTTTAATTTTAACTTCACTTTAACTTTTTTATTTAAACTTTTTTTTGTTTTTGTTTTTTTATTGTATTTATTTTATTCTTGTGCAAAAGAAACATAAATAAATGCATAAAAATAAATAGTTTTGTTGTTGTTTTGCAGAGAGAAGCATGAGGGATACCAGGATTGACAGAGCTGTGGGAGTCTCTAAGACGATTGTCAGTGTTTTTTTCGCACAGCTGGAAAAAGCAGCGAACACTCAAAGATGCTCAAGTAGAACTTGGCCTTCCACCACACAAACTTGTGACTGAATCGGCAACACGATGGGGATCAAGGCAGAAGATGATCAGCCGGATTCTTGAGCAAGAGAAGGCCATTACGCAAGTCCTGGCTGCTGACAGGTCAACCAGGCATCTGGTGCCTACTTGGCAGGATATTGATGTCCTAGACTCTGTCAGTAAAGCACTTGGGCCTCTTCTTGATTTTACAGATGCCCTCTCTTCTGAAAACTATGTCACAGTGTCATGCTTGAAGCCTACTCTTCACCTATTCAACAGTGAGCTGCTGCAGGGGAAAGATGAAGACACAGATCTCACCAGGACAATTAAAAGTTCAATATTGGACTACATGAACACCAAATATGGTGACCAAGAGGTTCAGGAACTGATCAACATGGCAAAAATTCTTGATCCACGCTTCCGCACTCCACACACAGTATATGAGTCAAGAAGAGATCCTGGTCATCAAAGCCAGAGTAGACAGAGAGGTGGAATCCCTTTCTGTCATGCCAAGTGATGCTGGCTCTTCTACCCCTGTAACGCCATCTGAATCAACAAAAGAAGCTCAGAGTGCATCTAAAAGGCAGAGTTTTTTCAAGAAACCAGCTGCTGAGATGACCACCCTTTCTGAAACAGAGAATATTGAGGCTGAATTAAACAACTACCTGCATGGGCCACTTGCAGATGGTAGCAGATGAAAGCAATCCCCTTACGTGGTGGAAGGTACATGAGGTGAATTTCCCTAACATCAGTCGTTTGGTGAAAAAGTACTTTTGCATCCCCGCCACTAGTACACCCTCAGAGAGGGTGTTCAGAGCTGCTGGAAATGTAGTGACATGCCAAAGGTCTCTTCTGAAACCAGCTACAGTGAATATGTTGGTCTTCTTGACCAAAAATCTTAAGGTGTGAGCCCTGTTCTCTTTTTGAAAGCTACTGAATCACACTAGTATGTGTGTTATGCAACTTGCACTACCAGACATGTTCATGTTAGCCTCATTTCTATATTTTGCAAGAGTATATCAGTGTTTACAGTTTAATTAAACTTTTATTTAAATTTAATTTATTGATTTGTTTTTTGATTTATCATCTTGTTTTGCACTATTTTGTAAACTATCTGAAGACATAGTTGGGATCATTACTTTTTGATACATGCAGTGTTTGCACTATTTTTACAATTTGTTCCATGGGACAAGAGTGTTGATAATTTAACTACCTAATTGGTGTTAGCATGTTCCACTTACGTATTATATTTACATTCTAAGAGTGTGTTTCACTCTGAACTTCTTTACTTTATCAGGATTTATTTGCAGTTGTACTCTGTTGTAATTTTGAAACACAACTGAAGACATGGTTGGTGATTGTTACTTTTGCTGTTTGCTTTGCACTATTTTTCCACCATGAGAGTATAAATAAATAAAGAATCTGTGTTTACATTTTAAACTTGTAATTGATTTGAATTATTATTATTGTTTAATTGTTGTTGTGTGATGTTTTTCACAACACAACTTTAACATAACATAATCTGATATTTTACAGAAGAAAATAATTTATCGTCATTTGTATCGTTATCGCAATAAATTCCTGAAATTATCGTGATAAATTTTTTAGGCCATATCGCCCATCCCTATTATCCACTGCGCTATCACCACCCTACATCATCCAATTTATTACCACAGAACACAGCAAAGGACACTATGTCCAAGGCTTTATGCTCCAAATATTCTTTTTTTCATGCCTAATTTACACATACAGATGATTAATGAAACAGTAGCAGTTGTCACATGAGCTCCTGTGTGTGTATATGTGTGTGTGTGTGTGTGTGTGTGTGTATGTGTGTGAGTGTGAGAGTGTGTGTGATGCTCTGGCACTAAAACAACCCACAGACAGTGGTGAGAACTCATGCAGAGAGAAAGTAGTGTGGGGTGTTGGAGGTCTGTCCCATCTGTCTCCCTCAAGAGCACAATGTGCACATATGCGCGCGTATACACACACACACACACACACACACACACACACACACATAAATAAGTCATTTATTTGATGGGAATCCTTTTTTTTGGAGTTAGTACCTGTATTCATCTATTATCCATTTTTCTTTTAAGCCAAACTGTGTGACATGTTAACAAAATAAATTTTCTATTTGATCTATTTTTTAGCAAATATAATCGGAGTCACAGCCTTTATTTACAGAAATTAATTATGCATGTTTCTCAAATGCATTCTGTCCATGTTCGCTCACATGGGAACTGTTTTGGATTTGCTCTTTGTCCTAGTCAATCAGAATGATGTGAGTCTTTGAAGGATTACTGTTACTTTGAACTAAACTGAAACTGTGTGTGTGTGTGTGTGTGTGTGTGTGTGCACTTACCAACCTATCTAACAGTGGACCTCGACGTCGTTACACACCCACTAAGAGGGGACTAAAAAGTGAACAGGGGACATTTTTTAGGTCCCCTGTTGGACATGCTTTAAATCATGCTAAAATCATGTCTAAAACCATCTGGTAAATTTTTTAAATTATTGTCAAGAGGGGACCTGCAGGTGTGTGAGTGTTTAAGTCCATACTCAGCAGTGCCTCTAGTGGATCAAGCAAAGATTTTAACGACTCATTCACACACGTCGTTCTTAACACTCCCCTATAGAGTGAATGGCTTGCAGCCCCAGGGAGTCTATCAGACTGTAGAGGGGCTATTATACAAGCTACTCAGTAAAGAAAGCTGTCACTTGAAACAAAATTTCTTAATTTTTTCTAACAAAATATACAGGCTGAGTTTTAGTGGATGTCTTGTGTTTTAAGATCAACATGTATTAAAATAAAGGGCTACACTGAAGGCCTGGAGAATTTTAGATTCTAAATAAGGGAACAAAAATAGAAAAACAGCCAGGGTAGAATTATAAATAAAATGGTCAGTATAAAGATACTTTTATGGTTTTAATTCATTATAAAAAATGAATGAATTAATAAAAAATTATTTGACATTTGTTATCTAGAGATTTTAACTTGTTCAGTCGCAAAATACTAACCTGACCAGATTTCACAAGCACTGGACATCAATACTTTTTTTCCCCCCATTATATTTGTGTGCTTAGTCTACACTTAAAGATATGCATTTCATTTATTGATTTGAATTACAGAAAAAGGGTCCACACTTGTACTGTGTGGAACGACAGGAGTCCACTGTTCGCTTGTAGATGATGACACAAGTTCCCTCTTAGATAGCATGGAGCGATAATCACACTCCAACTTGTGTGAAAATAATAAATAAGCAAATTTAATCATACTTTTGAGACAAAATAAACTAACTAAATAGTCTCTTTATTTTCTATACATTCTTTTGAAACAAAATATAAAGGCTGAGTTTTAGTGGATGTCTTGTGTTTTAAGATCAACATGTATTAAAATAAAGGGCTACACTGAAGGCCAGGAGAGTAAAATGAATTGTAGATTCTAAAAACCGGAACAAAAATAGAAAAACAACCAGGGTAGAATTAGAAATAAAATGGTCAGTATAAAGATACTTTCTTTACGGTTTTAATTAATTATTAAAAAAATGTATTAATTAATAAAAAATATTTGACATTTGACATCTAGAGCTTTAAACTTGTTCTGTCCCAAAATACTAACCTGGCCAGCTTTCACAAACACTGGACATCAATACATTTTTTTCATTATATTTGTGTGCTTAGTCTACACTTAAAGATATGCATTTCATTTATTGATTTGAATTACAGAAAAAGGGACCACACTTGTACTGTGTGGAACGACAGGAGTCCACTGTTCGCTTGTAGATGATGACACAAGTTCCCTCTTAGATAGCATGGAGCGATAATCACACTCCAACTTGTGTGAAAATAATAAATAAGCAAATTTAATCATACTTTTGAGACAAAATAAACTAACTAAATAGTCTCTTTATTTTCTATACATTCTTTTGAAACAAAATATAAAGGCTGAGTTTTAGTGGATGTCTTGTGTTTTAAGATCAACATGTATTAAAATAAAGGGCTACACTGAAGGCCTGGAGAGTAAAATGGATTTTAGATTCCAAAAAAAGGAACAAAAATAGAAAAACAACCAGAGTTGAATTATAAATTAAATGATTAGAGGTAAGATACTTTCTATTCAGTTTTAATTAATTGTTAAAAAGTATTTCACATCAGACTTTGACTACAGCTTTAAACTTGTTCAGTCCTAAAACACTAAACTGACCAGTTTTCACAACCACTGAATGTCAATACATTTTGTCATCATATCTATGTGCTTAGTCTACACTTACAGAAATGCATTTTATTTATTGATTTGAATTACAGAAAAAGGGACCACACTTGTACTGTGTGGAACGACAGGAGTCCACTGTTCTCTTGTACATGATGACACAAGTTCCCTCTTAGATAGCATGGAGCGATAATCACACTCCAACTTGTGAGAAAAAAATAAATAAGCAAATTTAATCATACTTATGAGAAGAAACTAACTACAGAGTGTCTTTATTTGGTATAATCTGTTATTGTAAGAAAATATAAAGCCTGAGTTTTTATTGAAGTTATTTTCAACAAAATACAAAGGTTGAGTTTTAGTGAAATTCCTAAATTGTTTCAAGCTTCAGACTACTAAAATGATAGACTACCCAGTAGACAGCAGAATGAGTATTTTAAAAGCACAAAAAGTGAAAGTAAAAACAAAATGAATACAAAGGTCAGCTGCAAGATCTCTTCATTTTTAATCAATGGATTTAATGCTGTTAATTATCATGATACATGACCAGTGTTTGTATGTGTCCAAAATCTATATTTAGGAAGTTGTTGCTCGCAAACACATTGACAACAGACCTGTCTGTCAATTGAATAGTTAGTTTCCTAAACACCGCTGCACAAATCTATCCAACACAATGTTGTCAATGTCGGAGACCCACCTTCAAAAAAGTTATCAGCAAGCATGTAAGGAGCCTAGCTAATAAGGATAGCTATGTTAGTTTTTGAATACAGCTGTCAAAGTTAGAACGCTGTGCATAACTGGTAGTCAGTAGGTGTGGCCGAGATGAGCTACTTTTGTACAGTTGAAATCACATCATGTCGAAACTAAAGTGTGAAATGTTGAAAAGGTTAGTTTAGCTACAAATGAACAAGTTCATATGTGCGTGTTTAGGTTTTATGATGTGGTAATTAAGGGGCTAAATGAAGCCTGTCTCTGAAAAATTGAAAATCTTTCTAAAATGCTTCGGCAGTACATTTGTTCTTAGCCTTAGAGAAAGGTCCACAGAGACATTCAGACACACTTTACAAATAATATGAAATAAGCAAAATGGACAATTCGAAAATTATAATCTAAACCAAATATATAAGCTGTAGTGTTGTTGTTTTTGTTTTTTAGAAAAGTGTCACCAGCAATGTTCTCATTGTATCATTGTAGCTTTTTGAAATGTGGGGTTAAACATTTGTTGGCGAATAGAGAAGCATATTTGAGGGCTGTCAAATGGTGCAGCATCGTAACAATGGAACTTAGAGTTTGCATCAACTGGAGAACACACAACCAGTGCTGCATTAAGTTCACACTGATATTTGGCAGGTATTTGTCTTTATAGATTTTTACATCTCAATATTTTCAACTTCTTTCTTTAGCATGTACAGTTTAAATGTGTGTTAGTGATTTTAATAGCCATTGAAATAGTGATGAGTTACCTATAGATCATCTCAGAACCATCACAACGTTGGATGGCTATTCATAACACAAGTTGTTCAACCACAAATAGAAAACAGTACAAAATATACAGAACTATGTTGAAGCAAACTTTATTGAATGTGCTTTTAAGCTAAGACACACACAAACTCCTAAACTGAAAGTTCCTCATGTGCCCACCCTCTTCTGTGTTCTTACACTGAACAAAATTATAAACGCAACACTTTTGTTTTTGCCCCAATTCCTCCGGTGAGTATGCTGGCCATGCAAGAAATGGGATGTTTTCAGCTTCCAGGAATTGTAATCCTTGCAACATAGGGCCGTGCATTATCATGCTGCAACATGAGGTGATGGTTGTGGATGAATGGCACAACAATGGGCCTCTGGATCTCGTCATGGTATCTCTATGCATTCAAAATGCCATCAATAAAATGCACCTGTGTTTGTTGTCCATGAAACACGCCTGCCCATACCATAACCCCACCGCCACCATGGGCCACTCGATCCACAACTAGGACATCAACAAACCGCTCACCCACACGAAGCCATACACACGTCATCTGCTCTGCACAGTGAAAACTGGGATTCATCCATGAAGAGAACACCTCTCCAAAGTGCCAGACGCCATCGTATGTGAGCATTTGCCCACTCAAGTCGGTTATGATGGCAAACTGCAGTCAGGTCGAGACCCCAAAGAGGATGACGAGCATGCAGATGAGATTCCCTGAGATGGTTCCTGACAGTTTGTGCAGAAATTATTTGAGGATGCTAAACGATTCTTGCAGCAGCTGTCGGCTGGCTGGTCTCAGACAATCTTGGTGGTGAAGATGCTGGATGTGGAGGTCCTGGGCTGTTGAGGGAATAGAGAATCGGTTTGTTATCAAACCCAGACATTTGTTTTATAGTACTTTAATGCCACTGTGTAATCGTTGAGGACTTCTTTAGTACCATAACAAGGAGCACTCTCAGAACCGGGCCCCTTCTTTGGAGTCAGTGATGTGTCTTCAAATATATTCCTGCAAGAATTCTCCTGGCTCAGTGTTTTTGGTGGTGATTTTTATACTGATTAAATGAATTATCTGTCAGTCTGTCTGTCATCAAATTCCATGAACGACCAACACTATCTCAGCAGTTCTAACACTCGATGAGGATCTTATGCAATGTCACCCTAAGGGTTTGGATTTGTATCTACATTTATATAATACACATCAAAATTGTACACTATGTATGATGGCAGTGGGTATTTCTTATTTTAATTGTTGCCTGCTTAGCTTGACTGACTTGCTGAGAGTTGAATGACAAGATCAATATTGTTCTCATATCTGAACACAAAATCAAGCTATGCCTTTAAACCATTTTCAGGTTGCTCCTTACATGGCAACATATAACTATATATAGTGTATAATACTATGCACACACTTAACAATGCTCCATTTCCTTATAATTCATTAGCAACCAAGAAAGTTGTAGTTAAATACAGTATTGAATAGAGAATCTTATGTTCTGATCTAATACCTTTCTCCTTGTAGATGAATCCTTTCTGAAATTTGGCTTTTTCTTTCTCAGATGCAGTGAAGTTGCAAGGCTTCCTTTTTAGGAAAAACCCTTCTGGTTCTCATTTTCCAGTGAAATGTTTTACAATATGATAACTTGGGTGACTTGTAAAACAATATAAGCTATCAGTACTTTTTCTGTGTACATATATGTATATAGGAATGTAAGGAATAAAATACAATAAAAGTAGAATCAGTTAAAATTCTATGTATTAGTATAAATAATATTCATACTATATACACCCTATATACAATATACAGGTAACATTCTACATAGGTGTAAAAATATTTACACACTAAGCAATCAATATACAATAACAAACTTCTGTACAATCTGATACAGTCAGAATATACTATCTTATACAATACTATATATATATATATATATATATATATATATATATATATATATATATATATATATATATATGTACATGTTTATATTTAAATTTGATAGTTTAGTTACAAACAGCCTTGATGAAAACATACAAGGGGTATTGGTAAAAATGTTCAACTTACCTCTCGCTTTGGTCTTCAGGATGGAAAGATGAAAAAGTTTTCAAAAGAACAACACAGGTGAAATATGTCTACATACCGTTAAGATAGACAGATAGATAAATGGATGACTGGTAAACGATTAGTAAGAATAGTAAAGAAATTTTAAAGTTGGTTTTCTCCTTCAAAAAACTGCATACTTGTCAACACTTCCACAAGACACCAAAGACTGCCATGCACCTTCTCTGAGGAGCCCAGAATATATACACAATCCTGACTAGCTATCTGGACAGTGATTGGTTCTTAGGATAAGACATCAAATGCTAACTACTGCTGGCATAGTAATGCAAATGTTCTCTGGCAATTAGATATAGGTTTGATTTACTTTTGTTTACTGTGGTAGACATGTCAGACATACTGCTTGAAGGTATTGTTGTGGATTTTTTAGAAAGAGTTACACATGTCTTCAGTTAATGATGTAGATTTAAAAGAATCCTCTACATTTAAGTGACTAGAGCCTATGTGATTCACAAATGTTTTAAGGTTGAAATGTTGAGAGCTGTCTCTGAGAAGTCATCTTGGGTGAGGGTTGTGAAGTTTCAGTCATTGTTCTCCATTGTGTGCAGCGTGGGGGATGGTTTCTTGTTGCTGACGATGGTCGTTAGGGCGTCAAGATCGCAAACCAGTGACTTGGCCTTTTGTAATGCAACTTCTCTGGAGTCTTGTGGGAGATATTTTGAAACTGTAAAGAGCGGATGTACAATACTCCACTTTTGTTGAAAATTGTACCCTATGTTACAAGCTACTCACAAAAAGTAGCTAAATAAGGTGTTTTACACCAGAAAACATCTACTAAGAATTAGTATAATAACCATACATATGTGCGATTTAGTACACCCCCAAATAATGGGGTTGAATAACTTTTAAAATATCACCAAATGAATTTTAAAGCGATTGTGTATAATATGGAGTTAATTTATTACACTAGTATGGACAAAAATACAGCAACACCTACACATTACTTTTATGACATCCCATTCTAAATCCATAGGCAAGATTTCCCTTAACAACCCATGAAAACACAGCCCCTACCAAATTTATTAGGACAGGGGTAGCACCTTTGCCCATATAGTGTATTTGGATGGAAATCTATCTCAAAAGAAAGAAGACTGATGGTCTCTCTGATTGGTCTGACACATGATCAACAATGCTTAAAGTCACTGAAAAGGTTTACAAGCAGTGGGAATCATTTAATATGTAAGGCTTACAATGAATGTCAACCAGGCATTCATAGTCATTGAAATTCTAGGTCACTCTCTTCTGATGAATTTAAACTTCTACGTATATTAAGTGTAGTGGTGGAGTTACCTACAGCCTGTCTCAGAACCAACATAATGCCTTATTGTCTTGCTCAGATTTTTATTATTTGGTCATTTGTCCTTGCTTTTTGTGCTTCTACCATAGGTATTTAGGCTATGTAGTTAAAAGGCTTCTGTTTTATTTGCCTTAATTGTGTTTATTGAGTGTTTAATTTATTTTGTGTTACATGCCACTTGTGTCAGGGATACTATAATTTAACAGTGGTGAGAACTTCTCTCAGGCTTACCAATATTGTAAATATGCTATACAAACTGGCATACATTTCTTTTAAGCGTATTGTTGAAACCCAAAATGTAGAGTGGCCATTATAGTGCAGTATACAGTAAATTGAGGGTCAAAGTTAAGAGAAAAGAGAGCAAGAAACTTTCAGTTTATGAGCGTGTGTCTTCAGGAGCATGTGCACCATACACAAATGAGTTCTTACTGCAGTGGCCCAGTTCAAACCTGTGGCTTATTAGCATGCATCTCCTCTCTCCTGTATTTATTTTCTCTCTTTGGCTGTACCATCATCAGATTTTTATTAGAATTGGGTGTTTGGGCACTTTTACTAAACATATGTCTACATATATTTCTACCGTTTTCTTTTTGTGGTTGTAGGAAACTGTTATGAATTAGCATCCAATGCAGAGTTAAGCTAAATACAAAATCCTGGAGAAAGTGTGAGTGCTGTCTCTGAGAGGTGACCTGGAGCAGGTGAGGGGTGTGAACGTGTGTCTGATTGTCTGCAGTGAGAATCTGTGTCTGATTGTCTGCAGTGTGGGGGAGGGTTTCTTGCGACCAATGATGATCGTTAGGCCTTTGAACTTGAACTACTTAACATTTCACACTTGCACCCAATATTGTGTCTCGCCTAGTCTTGTAAACTTAGTGTCTCTTCAAACCCCAAGTAACCACAGATTATATTTAGTTTAAATTATAAGTTTCTCTTAGAAATTATCAATTTCTTTTTTATTTATTCATGCTGGAGTGTGAGTGTCAATCCATGCTATCTAAGAGGGAACTTGTGTCATTATGTACCAGCCAACAGTGGACATTTTTGTAATGCAAAACAACAAACAAAATGCATTCCGTTACATACAGATTAAAGATACATGTACATTGTAAAATTGATTGAAATCCTGTGATTGTCATAATTGGTCAATATACTGGGAAAATTGGGGGGCTAAATCCTTTCAAAGGGCTGGTGAAAGTTCATAATAAATCTGTTTTTAGCAAATAAAAAAAGAACATTAAGAATCTTCCTGCTGAACATTTACTTCCTAATTGAAATTTATTTATCATGCTTGAGGAATATTTAATGATGTTGGAGTGTGACTGTTGCTCCATAGGATCTAAGAGGGGACATGTGCCCTATGTAGTAACAGTGGATTCCTGTCATTTAATGTGTCATCGGTAATAGTCTTTTTGTCATGGGTAATGTGGGTTACACATTTCTTAGCAAAGGACAGCAGCTTCTCAGGTGGAGGATCAAACTTCAGGCTCTTGAATTTTTAAGTTGGTAAAGTTTTTGCTTTAATGTTTTGTTTGGAGAAAGGAGGCAAGTTCAGAATAGGGAATGTGTGTGGGTCAAAAAGCGTCAAATACCAGTGAACTAGTTATGAGCAATACTTTTGCATGAAGAACATATTATGAGTTGGAAAAGACTTAATTGAGAGTTATTTGGAAACTATTACTTGTTACATAACAATAGACCTTATTTACAAGTATAACTAAAGATTCTATTTAGGTTACATTATAATTTTCTTTTAAGAATCATACATTTCTTTTTTACTCATCCATGTTGCAGTGTGAGTGTCGATTCATGCTATCTAAGAGGGAACTTGTGTCATTATATACCAGCCAACAGTGGACATTTCTGTAATGCAAATCAACAAACAAAATGCACACCTATAAATATAGATTAAAGAAACAAGTACATTGTAAAATTGATTAAAATCATGTCCTAATTGGTCAATATCATATTTGGAAGATTTGGGGGCTAAACCATTTCAAAGGTCTAGTAAAACTTAATAAATATGTTTTTAGCAATTAATAAAAAATTAATACAAAGTATCTTGCTGCTGACCATGTTGTTCCTACTTTTTATTTATTTATCTTAAAGTACTTATGACTCTCCTGACTTGTGGGCAGCCCTTCATTTTGATGCAGTGTCAAGATTGAAAATGGTTAAGCCATCAACTAAAGCTGAGACATCATATTTCATTACAAAACAATAATAACAAATCATGCTTGAGGAATATTTAATGATGTTGGAGTGTGACTGTTGCTCCATACTATCTAAGAGGGGACATGTGTCGTTATGTAGCAACCAACAGTGGATTCCTGTCATTTAATGCCATACAAGTGTGGACCTTTTTTTCTGTAGGCAATGCGGACCAGTAAATATTATGCATTCCTGATGAAAACTCATCAGGACATTAATGCTTCATGAATTAATTTGGGTAGCCCTTTATATTAGGGCTTGTCCATAAAGTACACAGGTACATCTAAGCTTGCAAGTCTGTAACTAAACCAGCATTTTCATTCCACACTTCAACAAGGGATCGACTTTGCCTCTGGATGTCATGTCATCGGTAATAGTCTTTTTCTCATGGGTAATGTGGGTTACACATTTCTTAGCAAAGGACAGCAGCTTCTCAGGTGGAGGATCAAACTTCAGGCTCTTGAAGGTTTAAGTTGGTAAAGTTTTACTTATGACTCCCCAAACTTGTGGGCAGCCCTTCATTATAATACAGTGTCAAGAGTGAAAATGTTTAAGCCATCCATTAAAGCTGAGACTTTATATTTCATTAGAAAAACATAACAAATCATGCGGAATAATTATTGATGCTGGATGTTGGAGTGTGACTGTTGCTCCATACTATCTAAGAGGGGACATGTGTCGTTATGTAGCAACCAACAGTGGACTCATGTCATTAAATGCCATACAAGTGTGGACCTTTTTTCTGTAGGCCTAATGCAAACATGAAAATACCATGCATTCCTGATGAAAACCCATCAGGACATCATTTTATTTGGGTAGCCTTTTATCTTACAGTCTGAAGCTTAATACTAGTTAGGAAATCTACTATTGCTGAGCCTTTAAGTTTTGTTTCAAAAGCATATTATCAAATCATGTGTCAACAGACTGCTTAGTTGAGATTATATTTTTCTCATAAGTATTATTGTTTTTGATTCAAAACCAGTCTAAGATTCAGTTATTAAGAGCAAATACAAAGTAACTCTTTAAAATGCATACATCACAGGTCATAAAAATGACCATCCCACACAGAAGAATATGAATTCCCCTAAGAGAAAATTAAAATAAGTGCACTAGTGTAATAAGATATTTTATTATTATTTAAACGGTATTTGGAACCTAGATCAAGTAATTTTTGTTGGTAATACTGTAGTGCTTGATATCAATGCATGCAGCAAAGTTACTTCTGAATTAAAGTTTAAAGTTTATTTATTTTCAGTTAAAGTGATTAAAGTTTGGATCACGGTGAAATGTTTACACATTGCTCACATTCAAGTTAAATTATCCATTTTTGAAAGAAACAAAGAAAGTCTTTGAAGGTAAAAACAGTCATTAGGTGAGAATGAGCACAGACAGTTCCACTGCATAACAATGGAGGTCCCCTCTTGGATAGGTAGCTATCGTTTAAGGATCTAAGTCCCCTGTTGGCAATTTCTTTAAAAAGCAAAAAAAGCAAATTTGCAGTAATATTATGTTAAAAGACAGTAAAAGTAAATTTTGTATTATATTTATTTTACTTCAGAAGGACTGGAAACACAGGTCCACACTTGGCAGTTTACTCCGACGGTGCACTGTTGGATAGGTACGCGTGTATGTGTGTGTGTGTGTGTTTGGGTACTCTTTGATTGCTGTCACAAACCCGCTCTGTTGCTCGTGTAGTTAGGTTCTTTGGGCTGGTGTTAATGCTTTCAATCAAACTATGGTGCTGACTTAACAACCAAGCAAAATTGAACAAGTCCGAGGTTTCACAAGAGTAGATTTGATTTTTGCATTAATTCAAAAGCTAATTAAAGCCATCAAATCCATCTGCTGACCACAAAATGGCAAAGAAGCGATTTTATAAGCAATACTAGCAAAATATAGTCCCAAGATCCAAGATCGTTTTGTAAACATGGTAACAGAGATTCTCCCAGATAACTGAGGGTTTCGGGCTATTATTTGCTATCAGCTAGTGTTAGCTGTCAGTCAATGCTTAACTGCTATCTAGCTACAACATACTGAGCTAGATTTGTTTGAAGACTGTTTATTGACGAACAGATTCATCCCTCTGTTGGTCTTTTTGAACACCTAAAAACTTGCAATCTTTCCTAACTTTTAATAAATCGTCCAGAGAGGGAGTTTTCCTCTCTAACAAGGCACCTTTGGCCCAGTATGAGCCTTACAATGTGGTCAAAAGTCTATAAAAATATATACATCATGACCCTTGTGGAATAAATTACCCTCCAGTGAAAGTGACCTTGTCTTCTAGACAGAAGGAGACAGCAACTTCCTGTTATAAGTGCATGGACCCAATGCACTCAAGTAATAATGTCCCAGATGTTTCTGACCTTTCTTTCCTACCAGAATATCCTCAACTCTCACATGTTGACATGTGGAAGCATGCAGTCATATCCCCACATGTACATGTACACACGTGTAAACAGATTCACATGTGGGCTCCTATTGTCTTACCCTTTCTCTGTTCAACAATGCCTGATGTCCCCTGAACTCTCTATATCCTCTGAGTGACTGCACACAGACAGACACACACCTTCAGGTACGTGAACACACTACCACAGTGTGAAGTGACCTGAGTCACACAGGGAAGGCAGCATCAACATCAGAGGGCTGTGATGGGGGTTCTTGTCAGAGAGCCTGTTCTCACATCTGTCTCTGTTGTGACCTCTCCCTATGCTTTGAACTCTTCACTGACCATGCACACACACACACACACACACACACACAAACTGTGCAGCTTGCTGGCAACAGAAACGATTAGAAATGACTGGACATGTCAGGACCAGCTCGGTCATAGTCATGCAGAAATACAACACGGCCACATACACAGAGATATGCACAAGTTGTCTTCTTTGGACAATTTCAAGAGCAATTAGTCCCTCCATGCCACCAGGGTCAGGCAGCATATCCGCATGTGGCTCAGAACCAAAGGAGAAACACTGCTAGCTAATGATGTGCATCTGCGGGAAGAGTCGCCCATGACTTTGGTCAAGACTTGCTAACATGCTCTCTCTCTTCTTTTATTCAAATGCAAGCTGAAGGTTTGTATTCACGCCTAATTGACTGAACTCTTCTCACTGGCTGTGTCCTGGCCACTGTCATACTATGTGTAACGTACTTTATGAAATGACCAGCCTTTTGCTTTGCTCATTAGACTGAAAACAAGCTGTTGTAAGACACATTATTAGAAAAGATAATACGACATATGTTGACATTAACAGCCAATTGGTTGAAAAAGACTATAAATTATAATCCTGGTTTTAATTAAGTTGATGATACTGCCAAGTCTACGATTACAGATGTAGTAGTAGAGGAGCATTACAGCTGCTCAGCCAGAGACACTTGTGTCAAGGATTTGACCATTTATAACAACTTATTTTATACAGTTTATACAGATTTGGCAGATAAAGCTCTGCTCTTTGAAGGGGCCCTCAAGCATCAATGAGCATTCTGCTAGGGGAACCTTATTAAATGAAACACGCAAACACACACTGCGTTTGTGTCTAGAAGGGAACACTATATTGGCAAATGTATGTGCCTTATTTCCACATTTTGCCATGGTTTAACAACTGATACAAATAGATGCAGTAAATACCTAATTTAAAGCTCCTTAAATTGATTTATTTCCATATTAACATTTTAAATTCAACAGTTGACTTTGTGGGTGTCTCTCTCCAACACACACGCTGCAGCAGACTGTGTCACCTAGACTTTTGTATTTGCAAAGTACATAAGTCAAAGAGAAAGTTATGAGGAGCATGGCCGGTGCTTTCATTGTCAAAATCCTGAAACGTCACTACAAACAGCTGAGTGCAGCAGGTGTCCACAGTGCTGAAAAGACGCAGACTTTTTCAGCAACTTCAGCACAATAACCTCCCGAATCACGACAACCACATTCCTCTTCGACAGAGAGGTATGACATTATGGTGGTGAATAAGAAAGAAAAGTGGCCAACTTATAAAACAACACCAAAATGGCAACACTGGACACATATGTATATATGTCATTGGGGTAGGCCTACACAGTGACGACCTGGCCACGAAATGATAAACAGCCTGTAAATCAACGGCAGGCAGCCACATCAAATCCAAGCTGAAAAAGTACTTGTAAAGTTACTCACCTATTTGAAAGGCATCCAACAAGCCTGCATTGAGCGAGATCTTTGACAATGTCCTCAATAATCCAAAACAATGTGATTTGGGAGCTTTGCGACCCTCTCCTCCTGTTCTTTTCTCTCCTGTCTCTTCCTATAACTACTTTTATGTGTAAATAGCATCGAGTTCCAGCTTGCACATGTGGTCTGTTAGTCTACTAGCCAGATTTTGCTAGTCCTGTCGTCTTGTCACATGATCAAATAGAAACTTAAGATTGGGCAGTCATTTACATATTACCCAGCAATCATCACTGCATATGCTATGTGACATGAATACCAAAGAAAATAACACTAAAATCATTCTGTTGAATCTATTTTTTTATATTTCACCGTATACCTTATAGCATACTGCTTGCAAAGACTTTTGTGTGTAAAACTACTGACTGCAGTCTGTAGTTTTACACATATAAGTCTGTGGCGTCTGACACCACGGCAAAGGGGGACTTGCAGATATATATAGCACTAGGGTATAGTTAGCACTTGATCTTCATTTGATAATATGCTAAGAGGTTAAATGTGTATTTACTATTGACTGATGAGACTCAACGCATTTTTTACATGAAACTGTTATAGACCAGCTCGTGGGCCCCTTTGTAAATTAAGAGAACTGTGCCCTCACCACCCACGACCCCCCCTTCCGCTACAGATTGTGAAGCATGAATGCGACCTCAGTACTATGCCTGAACTATGCTCCAAATACGAAAGTATTGAAAAGTGTTCATTTAATCTTGAAAATAGCAAGTTTATCTAAGGCAAAAAATAGGAAAACCAGAATAAAAACACGACTGTATTGAACCTACTGTCATGATTATTACTGTCACCTGTCATCTGTGACATGTCATTCTCCAGTGTGCACACATCCACAAAATTCAAACATGTAAATCTGCTTACTTCAAACATGACATATCTTGAAAGTTGATATGAATATGAAGCTTGACATACCATTTGATGCCCTATTTGTAGCTTCCAGTTTTGTGCACTACCATGCACAGAAACATTTTTCATTGTGGGGCTTAGAAATGTATAAAACATAAAAGAATAAAACCGTGACAAATGTGGAATTACAGCGGCTGAAAAAACACAATATGACCAAATGATATGATCCAGATTAAACCCGCCACAAGCTCAGCTGTTGACTTGGTTAAAACAGCAAAAAAAAAAAAGTCAAACACAACACATTTTGAAATGCCCATACAGTCAACTTTTAGCTACTGTAAATAACAGCATGACACAGTCCTATCAGGATACTAGCAGCAGAATGCCTTAAATTTGTTTCAAAATTAAACCAAAAGGATCGTGTATTCACATGCACTTTAAAATGAATTGTTTGAATTGAACTGAATTAACTAATTTTTTAGCTACACTAATGATGTGGCTCTAGGGATGGCAATTTCAGTCTAACTTAGTTGGTGGGTCTCCCACTCTGATCAAAACTGAATTATGTCAACAACTATTGGATGGATTACTATGAAAACTGGTACATGTATAGTATGATTCCTAATGACTAATGAATGAATTTAGTAGTTTCAGCTGACTTTTCCTTTAGCGCCACCACGAGGTTTTGAGTTGAATGTCTCCACAACTATTGAATAGATGAATTAGCTATGAAATTTGGTACACACATTCATGTTCTCCTCGGGTTGAATTATAATAACTTTGGTGACCTGTTAACTTGACCTCTTAACAGTCGCGGCTGTGTTTGTGGAGAGAGTTCCAGAGGCAGGGGGCAGCTATGAAAAAGGCTCTGTCGCCCTAGGTCCGATGCGTGGTCCTGAGTTGTGGTGACAGGCAGTTAGCATTAGAAGAGCGCAGGCTTTGAGAAGGAGTGTGGTGGAGGGGCGGGTCAGTGAGGTAGGAGGGGGGCCTGGTTGTGGAGGGCTTTGTGAGTGAGGAGAAGGACTTTGAATTGCATCCGTTGTGGAACAGGGAGCCAGTGGTGGTTCTGGAGGACAGTAATGATAGCCGTAGTCACGGGAACGGGTGAGCAGGCGATCCTGGATGTGAAAAAGGCATGAATGAAAGATTTGGTAGCAGACAGTGATGGAAGGAGACAAGCTAGCAGGTTTCTCAGGTGGAAAAAGGCAGTTCTGGTTATTCGGTTGACGTTACGTTCAAAGGAGAGGTTGCTGTCAAAAATGTCAAAAAGAGGTTACGGATACGTGGGGAGGGAGTCAGAGAGGTGTTGTTAATCATGAGGCAGAAGTTGTTAAGGTTTTAATTTATGACCAAATACGTGCAAAACTAATGACATTCCCATTAGCTTCTGCTGTACCCAGCGTTTGGCGCTAATTAGCTAATGTTAGCATGCTAACATGCTTAACGAAGATGGCGAACATGGTAAACGTTATACATGCTAAACATGAGCTAGCATCATGTCAGCATTGTCATTGTGAGAATACTTTGCCTAAGCCTACCATGGCTGGAGACCCTTAGTCTTGTTTATCAGACATTGTTTGCAAAAGTAAAATGTTATTTTCCACAATGTTTCTCACCAGGCCAGGAAGGATACGTCCCCTCAGTACCCCCCTTCCCTCCCCAGTGCACATATAGCAGATATTAAAAAATTTATGTTTTGAAAATAATTCATAATCTTTAATGAATAATCTAACAGTTATCTAATATTTCTGAAACATTAAAAAAACATCAATTATAAATCTAATGAGGTTATACATGAGAGACCTAAAGCTAAATACTTTCAATTACTTTCTTTTTTATACATTTTCCTCGATCCACCCTCTGTTTATTTGTAGTCTGGCAAAGGCAGTCACTGCTTATTTGGTGCCACCTGAGAAATCCCACCAAGCTAAAAAACATTTTATTAAATATTTACATACTAATTGAAGTGGCATAAAAGCGTTGACAGACACCTCAGCCCTTAGTAGGGGATTGGAGATTAAGACCTAAAAGTGAGCCATGGAGAGTCTGCTTTCGTTGTGCGCAGGATCCTTCAAGATGAATGGCGAGCGTGGTTACCACTTGTTGGGTCACATAACTTGCATACCGGCTAACACATGACAAAAACCTTGGCACATACAAGGCAACATGGCTCTTGTCGGAAAAAAAAAACGAGCCAGCGGGGGACAGAAGATGAAGAACTTGGAGGAAGAAGAAAAAGGCATGTCGCAGTGAGTGAGTGGCACAACAGCGTGAACCCAGAGGAAGTTATGGGAGCGGCAGGCAGATCAGTGGCTTTCCCCCCGTGGCAGATTACACAGAATAGACACAATGAGAGACAGGAATATGGCAGCAGCTCACTTTTTCTCCCCTAATTATCAGACGCCATATTGGCTCTCTTCAGGAAGAGAGGAGGTAATTTTGTTTCTGAGTCCTTTTGGGAAATTAATTCATTTTACTAAAGTGACTTGGTAATTACAGTGACATCAAGGTTAATTGCCAAATCTGTATTGCTCTGGTGCCGTCAACGTCAAAGAAATCTGTTCTCTAAACACTCACCAGTAGACAACAGACCCACAAGCACACACACATTCCCCATTTGGGTTGCGTGCGTTTTTTGTCTGAACAAAGTCGTGTGCGAGCAAATATGCACGGACACACACACCGACACATAAATACCACATTCTGAAGGCTTTAAAGATGCTAGCACTTTAGGACTGAAAGAAAACAGTAAACAAAGCAAAAGGTCAAAAGACTGAATAAACCACAGAGGAAGAGAGCTACAAATAAACTCGCCAATACCCATTTTTAGATTTAAATATACATGTGATGGGCCACATGTGATATGATATTAAAAAAGCATTCAGTTTCTTAATGAATTCTTCAATCAGCTGATGAAAATTCCCTTTTTCTATGATGATGAGCTTTGTCCACAGCTTCCTGTTTGCTGAGGTTGGCCGTAAATTGACAAAGAAAAGTTTATTAACAAAACAAGGCAAAGTCATCAGGGTGAAAAACTTGGTAATCATTATTACGAAACAGAACTCATTTATTCTCCGGGGGACCGAATCAACAATAGACATCGTCCTCATTAATGGATCAGAATAAGGTGCCAAATGTGGTTGTTATGAAATATGTTTATTGAAAGTTGTGTGGAAAGCCCAAGTACAGCATGCTCCACAAATATAACTGCTGATTTGCAATCTTACCCTTTTATCCTTGAATAATTTGAATGAAATTATTTTGCCTGATGTTGGTGCCCCTGTGCTGCTGCACCCTAATCAACGTGCACTTTGATGTCTTCTTTAATATGTGTGGGGTTTTGGTTTGTTTCTGTTTTTTGCCAAGCTGGTTGGACAGTTTCCTCTAGACAATATTGCTGGTTCTGACATCCGTGCATTGAAAAGTAGAAACAAAAAGATTATTTTATCCACAAGTGCGTATCTTTCTCTTGTGCACTAGAAATTCTGCAACATGAGTGGCACTCCTATTACTTTCAAGTCTGGCAAGACATCTGTATACTGAGAAATGCCAAAAGCATCAAATACAATTAAAGGTAATTTAACAATCCCTGACAACTTCAGAAAAAATGTGTCCTGCCATGACATGCTTTTTTGGAGTTTTTAAGGACTCTTCAAAGAGCAAAACTAGCAGAGTACAAAGAGGGTGCCAAGAAATAATTTAAATGGAGCCCGAGTGCATCCAAATATTAGATCCCACAGCCAACATCCGTCCCATGTTACTGCAGCTCGTGTTTGTGCATATGTCTTTTCCAACCTGACAACAGGTGCTGCATCAACCAGACAGGATGTTCCTAGATGTTGAAGGATTCCCTTAGGCCTCAGTCTCCTGCTTCCCTGGTGCAGCTGCCAACAAGCGGACGTACAAAAGAATGTATTGACCAGACAATGGCTCAAAATTCCACTGTGTATTTGCACACAAAAAAAAAGAGTCAGCAGCGCCATGAAAAATGGTAAAAAACAAAAAATAGGTATTCTAACACTGACATTTTGACAGTGTCTGTCTGTAAGCATGGATCAAGCTCCAAGGTTTTATATGCAACACTGAGGATTTACACCAGAAACACATTTCAAAATAAATAAATTGCATCTGTGTTAGAAGTGCTATTCATACTCACAAGCCAAAAGAGCTTTTTAGAGTCACATCTGGTAGGAATCGAGATAGTTCCCAACTGGATCTTACTGGATTTGACACACACACACACACACACACACACACACACACAGCATGTGCATGTTAAGTTGATGATGATTTCTGCAGTGCCACTACAGACATGATTTTTAAATGTAATGCTAATACACAAATATCCACCTCTCCTGCTGTGCTCTAGTACTGTAACACTACATGTTTAAGCATCCACATTTCCCCAACCTATTTCATTTGATCATACCCCATCACTCAAAAATAAACGATGAAAGTTTGATGACCATACCAATATTCATCATGGGAAGTATATTTAGAGGGATAAAAGACCGTTAAAACAACAATTATCTGGTCTCAGTTATCGCAATTCAACCCAGTGTTCCATAGTTCAACTCTTTAGATTCAATAATTTCCACATTTTACTGGAATTGCAGACCAACTGCTGTCTATCTATTTAAGTACATCTCAGACAACTGCCCTCCCAACCCCAACAACAAATAATTTATATAGCTTATATTTGTTTACATTTTGGCAAATTGGCACAGTTAAAAATATCCCGAGAGACAATGATTAAATATTATATGCACATGCGTATTTGCACACATAATTGTTTTAATCTTTTTTATCATTTAGATGTCTTTGTTTTTATCTTGAATCCTTTTATTAAAATACCTTATTATACAACATTATAGTGATATTGACAATGCATCATCATGGTACAGCACAGTATTTCATATTAGCTCAGATATAGGGCATTAAATCAATCAAATTTGCTGTCAAATTTTAGTGCCTCTTTTTAGTGTTTTAACACTTAACACGATTACATTGTATTTTTTACATTTAAGCAAAGTGGTCGTCTATGTGCTTATTCAAATGAATGTAATAAATGGAAACATGAACAGTATTATTAAGTCAGCAAAAACAACATTATTGAGGTCATCATTGTCTTTATTGCTTACAAATCCACAATGTTTCCAGTTATCATGTTGATGTTTATTCTAAACAAATCATTAGTTGTTTCTAGAAAACCTATCGCTGGAGTTCACAGTGCTTGTGCAGCTCTTAACCAATCAGAGAACAGCTCAAGGCCAGTTGATCCTTGATCAATGATGGGTCTTGATTTGCTCATTAGGCCCAGATGTGAAGTCTAATTAGGCTCACCAGTCTCAATTGGTGTATGAAAACACACACACACACACACACACAAACACAAACACCCCAGCCACCCCCGGACAACCTGAGCTTCCTGAGTGATCAATGTCTCTGTCATCCAGGCCTGTGTCCGGGGCACCAGGAAGGGCCGGTGAGCCTTTGCGGCCAGGCTCGGGGCTGACATTAGCGGACACAGGGTGAGTGATGTCAGCCTGCTGCTCCCGGGGGGGGCGGCAGAGGCAGGGGATCTGGCTCGGCCCAAAGCAGTGGGCTCGGAGAAAGGTCACTGCTCAGGCTGGTGTGATTAATAAGACAAGAAGCTGAGTGTCCCCAATGCCATTATCAATATCCGTGGCCACCAGCCGCCCTAACTGCATATGCAGTAGGACTCACACCCGCACACAGAAGGAAGCTAAAACAAAAACATGATTTGGATACACACGCAAACATAGTTAAGCCTTACTGGCGTGCGTTGGTCTCGGTTCCATTTGCTCGTTAATGTGAGAGGTCAGCTATCAATTAGATCATATTTATTCACAACAACGGCTCTGACTCAACCTGATTCTGGTAATGACTCACGGTGAACAAATCCGAGAGGTGAAAGTCTGGGACTAAAATGTCAGCACAGCCTCAGCGACAAATGTGACATTTAGACAGACATCTGTTTCGCTGTTCTGTTTCCCCACCAACCAAAAATATTTACCCTAACCACAGTTATCCCATGTAAATCAGGGAGAGGAAATATTCCCAGTTGTATCAGAGAAGACTGCAAGCCATTAAAATATTTCTGAGTCCTTATTTCCATGCACTGTACTGTGTCTCCCTGAGCTCGAGCAAAGTCGAAACAAACTGATTTGGACATCAAAGCATGTGAAGTAAAATCCAAAGTTTACAAAGACAGCAGAAACTCCCCTCTGCAGCTTGAGCAATTCACTCCTATCCATCCTTTTCTGCTCCCCATCCTCCCATATTAGCTTTTAGTTAAACCCATCAGCACCAACAAGCAAATCTTGCTTCCTTAAATCAATTAGCCTCTGTGTGTTGAGTGTAACTAATAGCCCTGCTGAATTCTAGATTAAATATGCTAGATACAAGCTGAGTATGAAGCGGGATAGTTAAGATAATTAAGAGTGATAAATCCTCGAGAGGGGGAGAAAGGAGGAGGAGGGGGACGAGGAGAAGGAGAGGGGAGAATCTGAAAGAGCCAAATGTAAGCGAGAAGAAGAGAGACAGCTTGTGAAAGACATGGGAGGTCAAGATGGGACGGTTTAATGGGATAAGAGGCCGAAAGAGCAAAAAAAAAAAAAAAAAATGGAAGAGAAAAATAAAATGATGTGTGAATGTGAGCTGGAGAGCCAGTGATGGAGCTGGAGTTGTTTTCAGCCTCGCCTTGAGCGGCCCAGATGGCAAGGGCTTGTCTTCGTCTAGCCCTCGGTGCATTTGGCAGCAGCTACTCTTCACTGCTGGCTACTGTACATCTCTCTTTGTCTCTTCTTTCTCTCTCTCGTCGGCAAGCCGCATTAGCAGGGGCCGTGAAAGATTACCCCACATTTTCACACTCGGCGAAGTCTTCCGTTTTAACCCTCTGACCTCTGTCTCACATTTCTTTTGCATCCAGATGTACAGTGCGGCGCTCTGTGTTTATGTCTCTGCTTCAGTGCTTCTTGCTTGTTCCACTGGAATGCGAATCAACCTTTTTATTTATAGATACATGCATGCATTTGTAGTCACAGAAAGCATTTGTCAAAACGTATGCTGCACTGACAACACTCATAGTGTTGTCAACACTCAGTGTTGTCAGTGTACACAGCTCTAATTTGTAAAGACAGTAAAATAAAATAAGCATTTCCAAGCTCTTTCTCTGTGTCCCTTTGTTGCTGTTCTGCTATCTCTTATTATGTCAAGTATATGTACAAGAAAAACATTTTGGAGTATTCATATATCAAAAACTCCCTCTTTTCTGTGAAATGTTAAAATATCTCATCCTGCACTCTGAGGCATACACATAGGCTAAACATATCACACTCATATTAATTTCCAAACATATTCCTATGAAGGTTTTTGGAAAGAACTATGTCATTTGGCACTACTAGGTAAAACAGTGACAGTGTTTAACTGGTACACCTCCAATCAATTAATTACAAAAAAATGCTAGCCTAGCATGACTTCAATTGTTATTCTGGGCAACCCTTAACATAAACCACAACTGACCGTTAGCTTGTGAATTGCAGTAGTTAGCAGAGCCCTATCGTTGGTATGTTCAAGTTGTACAGGACTACAGCTCCAAAGTGCTCACCAGAGACTCCTTGTTATCATAGGTCATTGTTATGTGTTTGGATGTCAATGTGCAAAAACTGCTTACATTATCAATAAAATGTGATTTGGGAAAACCACCTAATCCTCCCATCATATAATACCACACTTAGATAGCACTGTTAGCCTATGGCTTCCTCTAGTGGAATTTGGGTATTTTGTTCTGATTTGGTAATTTTTTAAATTTCTACTTTTTCCTCCATTTCCCAAAAAATGTGTCCGGTCGGGATTTCTAAATCGCTCAAAATGCCCGGGATTCAGCTTTTGCTTTCTACAGTTGGCATTCGTTATGTGTGTTTTTGCATTGCTTTGACTAATAACAGCACCATTACATTTAACTCTTTGGAATACTCTTTTTCTTGTGTACTGGCACTTCTCACAAGCTGCTCTTACTCTTGTCTACCCTCTCCACCGAGTTGGGAGAAGATCGGGTGCTTTTTTTTAATCCAAGTGTGAGCATAAAGTTGCTCATCAATGTCACTTTTTGTGAACCGACCAATCACAGCCTGCATGGGGTGGGACATTAAAAAAAGGTTGACACACTATAGCAAACGTTCGAAATATTGAACTCGTTCAGGTTCTGCACGAATGGTCATGATTATTAACAAGTCAGCACTTAGCATTCGCAAATTAGAAACTAACCACCATGTAGACCATTTTTCTTGCACAAGGGGAGTGGGGTTGGGATCCGTTTGAAGCACAATGCATGACCTGCAAAGCTGGTATGTATGTGTCAGTGTCAAATAAAGTCCAATGAAAGCACTCCCTTAGAGGGCAAAAAGACGTTAATTTCCATTGCCTGCCAACCAATATGCAACTGATACTGTAAGTTTGAATTTGTTTTTGCATTGCCAAAATGCTGGATGGTTGTTGTGCTTTCGGATGCACTAATCGAGGAGACAAGCCTGGGCTGTGTTAGGTAAGGGATTCCCCAGAAGGTAAAAGTAAACATTCCCACAGTCGAGCGGTGGCAGTGACCTGGCGGTTTTTAACGGTAGAAATGCGGCAGCGGATGCTGTAACGTTATATGGATCAGATATGCCCAATACTTGCAGTTTGTGTTCATATCTTTCATTTTCTTAAGTTAAAAGGTGATCCAAATAAAATTTGACTGCTTTTGCAGCATCTCTACGGGGGAGTCACGGTGTGAGCTGCTATGTTGGCCCATTGTTTTGCCCTCCAGGTCACCGCACATGTCACGTGACTGAAAACTATGAATTAAAGTTCAGTAACATAGTTGCCCACCCATGGACATTGCCACGATCCCACCAATTACTTGAATCCCCCCCAGCCCCAACCTTCCACACACTGCAGTTGTCCGTCTGCCTCCTGCCCCAATTGCAACTCCTCTTTTTTGAAAACCAAAATATGGTCACCCTAGGAATACATAACAGTACAGAAGCTAAAGATGAGCTAACTACTATTACACTGGGAATTGACGCTAATGGTTTCAGTTAAAAGTAGGCTTCTACTTTATTAAAGGGGCATTATGGAGTTTTCAGCGGTCACTAGCAGTGCGGTTTTAAGATTGCAACCAGGCGTGTGCTCGTACGCGTGCTCGCTTGAACTCATGAGCGAGCATAATCCAAAACATAACCGCTTTCATACAGAAATCCTGCAATAAACGCAGAAACATTGTCATGAGGCTGTGGCTTTTCATTCAAGCATGTTAAGGCTCCGTTACTTCAACGTTCCCGGCTCAGAGGCAGCTCAACACCGGCGCAGCGAGCCACATATTGGCACAAAACTCCCGAAAAAAGGAGTGACTGCGGCTATAGACAGACAGGCGCTTCACACAACATACTGGAAACTCAGGTAAACTCCCGCTGCAACGATACAGTAATATTTTTATCAGCTTGAGGTTGAACCAATCCATGCTCGTTACATGATACTGGTACATTTACTGCATTTAGCCGACATGCTACAGAGTTAGCACGCCTGCCGCTTTTCAGTAACTATCTTTACTATCTGTGTATCTTTCACCAGAGGCTCAGCAATTTGAGCACAGATACATGTATTGGATGATAACGAAACAGTTTGTGAGCTGGACTGAATATTATGACGAGATTGTGTCACACTTTATAATAATATGACCGCAGTAAGTAACTTTACTTGCTGTCGCGGTTTTGTTGCAGTGTTGTATATTATGTGGGTCATGTTAGTTACAGCGATTGAAACAGTGGACAAGCCGTGTACCTGAGTATCGGTAAAACCACAATCAATCTAAATTGAACGTTACAAAGGAAACGACAGCAGGTTTGAGCTAATGTAGCGTTAGCTCGCTGCCCTGCCTGCATTATTATAGGCTGGTAAATAAATCACTTTAAACTTGTTTTTTGGTTACATCCTTTCTTGTAGGCTAAATCAACACGACATAATACCGGTGGTACACAGGATAGAAACATGGCTCGCGTTAGTTGGTGAAGTAATGTAGAAACCCATCCAACTTTGCACCGGATAACGTTAGCAACTGCTCAGTGTTAGCCGGTGAGCTAACGTGACTCTCTTTGTGTTTCTCCAGCCTTTCACATGTTCACTGTGTTTTTACTCAACATCATCTGAGCCGGTTGTTTTATGGTGTTAGTGGACTGCATTTCGTTAGCTGCGGTGTTGTCGCTGTAGTCAGAGAGGCTCGGGAGAGCACACAAGGCTGAATCCGACACAGTGTCCTCACATTTATAGCAGGCATGTGCTTCATTTCTAATAAGGTAATGAAAATTTGATTTATTAATAAGTATTTTTATTGAAAAACTACATATAGCCGCTTAAGGCAATTAATGTGCATCTTCAAACTTACATATAAGCATATATAATCATTCATCTTAATAGTTAATCTGTTAGTGATTACTTGTCTGAAGTATTACATTGGCTTAATAGTAATAATGATAAAAACAGATTGTATTACAGCTTGACACACAGTTGGATTCATACACCAGAACCTTAGAAGGGCTGTCTTTTCCACCAAGCTAATAAAAGCCTCTGGAGCTCTCCATCACTGTGAGAGATGCCTTATAATTTTCCTCTGTCATACCTGACAGAAGCAGCCCTCTGATTTAGAGCGAGCCGCACAACAATGACTTTTATTAGGGAGGTAAATATTAGTGTTGGGAGAGCGAGATTCACAGCTGGGGCTGAGATGTGCTGCGTTGACTGTGTGTAGACAGTGCTGAGATCGTCTGCGGGATGTTGAATTTCAGGCTTCTGTCACTTCCCAGAGTCCAATCAATTGTTCTCATCAATAGCTTTGTTGCATTGGACTGTGTCCTCATTTTAATGGGATAACAAGAAATAAAAGCACTTTGTGACTTTTAGAACTTTAAAAAGTTAAGTAAATGAAGTGGAAACACCCACACAGAACCCATGAAATTAATCTGTGAAAATGTTAAGGAATACATATCGCTACTGTGCAGAGGTGGACACATGCACATGTTGATTGCTCATTATTCCCACCATGGCATTACAATGAAGCAACAATGTAAATGTATGCAAGCTCAACGAGCATTTCACATGTAGTTTGTACAATACACTGGATCGACTTAAAACAGCTCTGCGGCGTTTCAAAAGCGCCGCAGCAGGATATGAGAGTGCCTCCGTAGCTAAGCGGCACATCATATTTTATAAGACATCTCCCCCTCCTCCCATGGGTTTCCCTGGCTCATGCCATAGCCATCAGTTGTCAGCCGGGAAACCTGACAGCTGAACCACAGCAAGACAAGTGAAGCTAGAAAGTGCACTGTAAACTGAAAATGATAAAAATGGCTTAAGGCCTTTTCAAGTGCGATCTAACATGACATGTAAACAAGATGCTTTACTTCTTTACAGTAAACTGAACAGTGGAAATGTATTAACATTAATATCTAGTGTATATCCCATATTCATCACACCTTGTCACCAGCTACCACCCACCATCTACGCCTCAGCGACTCTGTGTCGTGAAGGTGAGGGGTTTTCCAAATGACATCCTTATGAGCCCTCCCACTCACTCTCCTGTCCCTCCTCCACAGCCGCACCAAATAAAGCATCATTTCCCTTTGTAATGGGTGTCGTGACGGCTTTGAGATTAGCCTAGATAAATATAAAGACCGGCGGTTTTACTACATGGCTCATTGGCGTGGCAGATGACAGTTATTACATGCTGCGGGTTAAGAGGAGAAATCTGTAGAAGAGAGCAGGGAGAAATGGCAAAGGCAGATGGATGATAATGGCAGAGCAGATGTTTTTTCTTTTTTTTTGTAAGGATGAATAATAAACATTTGCTTAATGACTTTTGAGCAGATTTTTGAATAAAAGAGCACCAGCAATTCCCACATAAAAAAACTATAAAGCTATGATAAGAAGGAAGGTGAGGGAAGGTGCAATTTCTGTCATCTCCCTTGTTAAGAGATTAAAATATTTCTGGATGCAGCCAATGTTAACTATTTCGCCTTTTATGATATAAATCTGCATAACATACTTAAGATAAGTGTAGCATTATGAAAAAGAGATGGACCAATGCTTCTGTGTATAGAAAAATAACCATCCTTTGCTGTGACATGCATTTGAGAATTTCTGTTGGATGCTTTGCTTTTACCTACTGTGGAATGAGGAAGAAACAAACACACAGACTGAGGGGCTTTGTAAAATAACACTGATTGGGTGAATTCACTGTATACATTTAAGTCAGACAGTGTCAAGAAAATGTAAATCCAGCCTCGGCTGAGAAAGGAATGTCGACTGGCTCCCGGGGATGCTGTTGGCTACTGGGGCATGTCTAAGTTTTGTCTTGACCCATCCCGGCAGTCTCCTTTCTCTGTCGGTGGCTCAGAATGTGCTCGCCACAATGTCTTTGTCTGACATTTCTAACAGCTGGAGTTTGATCTGCAGGCTGGCTGAGGCTACTGACAGAGACTTTTGTGTCTCCACTGAACATGCAATATCAGCACGCATCGTAATGCTGCTTTCATATGGGGTCGTGTTCACAAGAAGAGTCCCTGACCGCAAAAGTGGAAATTTGAGTTGAAGTTCAATTTTTCAGTGAATGGCAAGTTAATGTATTGTCATTATGAGTTTTCTTTGTAATTTTATAATATGTCTGAGGAAAATGTTGATATTCCCCGTGGTCTCATTTTTAATTATGCCTTTGTATTTCCTGCATTACGTTACCTTCTTGCCAAGTAGAGGTGTCCTCACGACTTCCCATGTTATAACCACAAGCTAATGAGTTCCATTTGAATCTAGCATAAGTTGTAAAGACATGTTCTTTCTTGTTTGTTCACTCATAGAAAAGTTGTCAAGGAAGCAACTATAACCTTGGCATTCTTGGATTTGACAGTTATCTCCGAATTGGCTGCAGCTGTGGTGCCGCAATCATGCTGCAGTGATGTCAGGGGTGTCGTTACTCTGACTACAGTATGTGCTTAAGTATAATATAAATCACTTATATTACACTTTCACCAAGTGTTTTTATATTGTAGAGAATTCCTGCATGAATTATTATATATTATATTGTCATTTTTATTATGTTGGGTTCTCCAGTTTCTATTTAAAGGAATAATTTGATTCAATCTTTCATAGCTTATGAGTCATAGGCAATGATGTTCGTGTCTCTTTCTGACAGAATCTGTCAATACGCTAACGGTTAGCTGTCATGGCGAAGAGAAAGTGGGCCTTTTCTAAAGAGCTCCAGGAGTCATTTTCCTTCCTTTATAAAGTACCCAAAAACAAAAACGCTGCGTTCGTGGCATCCATGGTATTGAACGGGGTGCTCGATAGGTGTCCCCCATCCCGATGGTTCATGCATACTTGTGTGCATGTATGAACATGCGGTACACTTAAGGGTCCTCGTTTTTAAAATAAGGTCATCTTACATTTAGCATACAAACAGAGTGGTAATCAGTCTCAACTAATGTGTGTATTTCCTTAAGTATCGAACAATTTCTGAAATAGTGCTTTTTAAGCACCGTGCAGCATATGCCATATCTAAAAACAAATGTGGTGTAGAATGAGGACAGGAAATGATGTGTTGCTGTACTTGTATTGTACTATGGTAGGCTGATGTTCGTGCAGGTCTGCTGTGAGTTTCATGGCCTGTCCCGACAATATGTTCAAATGCATACTGAAGACAGAAGGATCTTTGCTTGCCCCCTGATCTTTCTAGCAGTATAGACAAGACAATGTTGTTACTGGTGGGAGCTGCTGGATTTCTAAACCAGTCAGTGATCCCTTCATAGGAAATTAACTTTTTGACAGCCAAGCAGAGCACAAGCAATATTTTTAGGTTCACTGAAAACACTCTGAGACAATGCAAGATGTTACAGCTCAGGTGCATTTGAGAGTACAGACTTTCTACCTGTGTACTCGCAACTTGTTTGTGTCTAACCTAACAAGATCTGTACAAGGCTTCCTGCTCGGTGGCTGTTTTGCGGATTAGAGCTGACTGCAAATTATTTGTTGGTGTTCAATTGAAATTCACATCATGTGCAGTAAACTTTATCAAAACAAATATTAAAAGGATGAAAAACTGAAAGTAGACAAATATAAAAATGTGTCCCAACACCTTAAAAACAAAACCATATCAGATATGTTTTACTAGGTCAATGAAGAAGAAAAATCCAAAGAAAATGAAAAATGCCTGTATTGAAAGACCGAAAATTAATAAAAATAAATAATGACAGCAAGCCGTAATATCAACGATTTCCATCTAATAAATTCTAGTGTATTTACAGAGCAACCACGATTCTTTAACTTGACCTCGAAAAATGAACAGCTTCTTCAAAACCCCCCCTCTCAAGCGTACTAATTAAGAAAAAAGAATGATTCTTTTTATAGCTCTCTATCCAGCACCTTTGTGAAGGTTTCCTGAAAACAGTTAACAAACCACTATGTCAGGTTTTCCCTCTACTTCCAGGCTTATTCTGAAAAGTAATTGGGGATAATGAGCTGTAATCCATTTAAAGCCTGAGCACACTTGTTCAAAAATATGTACCACACTGCTTGCATAGTCCCTTGACAGGTACTGCACAGGCCTGTACCTATCGGTCTCTGCAACAGCAATGCCAAAAATGTTTAAAATGATTTTGGTAAAAAACATAAAAGGACATATACCATTATTAAAAGTATACAGTTTCTCAAGATTTTTCCTCTTTGTAGCCTTGGCAGGTTGTCATGCTACAGCTCAAGATTACTCATACAATATTGATACATTCGCCTGGCGTATTTTCCATCACCCCCCACAAAGCAGCAAGTCTGTTCACTCAATGCAACAATCAGAAATGACCTTAATGTTGACAACAAGGACACCAGCAATGGATTACTTGTCAATTTGACTGCATAACAGAATCATGGAGTTGGAAGATGAATTACCCTGCAAACCAGGCAAGACAAGTGGTGTGTGTGTTCATTTAAACCCGATTTATGTATTTAACGGCTTACGACGGGTTGTACGTGACAGAGTGCCACCAGGCGCTTAATTCAGATGTATTACAGCTAATGCAGAGGACTTGTGACTGACAGGCAAAACATAACACTTGGAAACAATTATTCATGAGCTCTGCAGAAATCTGTTAAGGTGACCGCTCAGTTTGATGATGAATGCTTTGTTTTTAGCTCAAATTAATTTCCTCGATCAGCATCCATGAACATCTCTTTGTGAACGTGTGCAGTGGTGGTAAGGTATAGTGGTCCGTCCCTCTGATAAGTGCTCTCAGTACCATCATCATTGTCGTCAAACAATGCCGCCACTGTTACTGATTTAATCATTGGCTGTCAATGTGTCCGCACTGCTGGAAGCTTTGTGTTCCATGTTGATCATTAAATGTTGCAGACCGTCTGCACAAAAGGAAGGCCACTCCTCATCAATATGTCAACAACGATGACAGGCTTGTCCCTGAGAAATGTCTGCCATGTTTGGCCACATTTATGCATGTGGGACTTTCTCTTTTACCAATTCACGGACCTGTTTTTGCATCACACGCAGCGGCAGTAACAGAGCGGTGGCCAGGCTTGGCATGGGCTGTCTCGGAGATGTGCTTGCCCCACCTTGGTGCAACCACAAAAAAAAAATACAAAGAGACGCACAATGACCACAGAGAGAAGTCAAATTACCACAAAGAAACACAAACCAACTTCAAGGAGACAACAACCACAGAGAGTCAAAAAACGACCACAAAGACACACAAAACAACTTCAAAGAGATACAAAAAGACCACAGAGAGATGAAAAATGACTATAAAGAGAGAAGACAAATTACCACAAAGAAACACAAAACATTTTCAGAATGACACAACAACTACAGAGAGAGTCAAAAAAACAATATATATACACTCTGTACACCATATAGAGACACAACACGATATAAAGAGAAAGAAATGACCACAAAGAGCAGTTTCCACAGAGAGATGAACAATTACGGCAAAGAAACACAAAACAACCACAGAGAGATGACAAACAACACCAAAGAGACACAACATGTCCACAGAGAATTGAAAAACAACCACAAAACACACATAAAACCACCAGAGATTCAAAATAACCAAAACATCTACAACAACGCAGAGCCTTGTTTTGTGTCTCTTTCAGTCTTGGGGTCTTGCTCCTATGGAAAGATCATGATACGGCTGTAGGCTATGTGGAGTTATAAATTCCAGCTATTTAGTGATATTAATTCACATTTGAAGATTCATGTTCATTATTTTCAACAACCATTGCTTTAACTGGGTGCATTTGTACTCATTTTATAAAGAGCCCACTTCTTTACTTGTGCCCCAGCCTGGTCTCTAAACTCCCTCCTGATCACATGTATGCAAATATGCCTTAACATGTGCACACACATGCGGATTCTGTCATGTTTGTGTGTCTGTTTGGCCCTCACTATTTTCCGCATGACCACTTATCAGTTTAATATGCTCCACTCACCTCTTGATTCTGTCCCTGTGCTCCACCACGGCCTGTCACTTCATTCCCGGTGGTTGCAGCACAGAGCACGTGACACCACGCACCACGCCTCCACGCCGCCTTGTTATCTGATATCTTTCTTCCTCTTTACGCCTGATCTTCTGGAACCTTCATCAAGCAAAGGGAAAGAAACGCACAAACAAAAACAACATCATTAAACTACAAAATTCTTTCTTATTCATTTGAGCATTCAGGCTGCACGCATCACATCTATTTAGAGGAGGCAAATTGATTCAATTTGCTGTGTTTGCATCACGCTTAATTCAGCAGCCTCTCTGTGAGCTGTAAAACATGCATCGTCGGGGAGATGGTTTTATTTTTTCCTTTTTTTGGCACTTTAACCGCAGATGTGTCTTCCTATGAAATCTCATTTATTAATGTAACTGAGCAGATGAAGGCAGCGGAAAAAGCAGCAACAAATAAAGCCGCATGATGAAAAGCTGTAGATTAGGTTGTCAAATAAATGCAGCGCTGATTTATCTGATATTATGATTGTTTAAGCTAAACAGCATATTTATCTGTAAGTGCTGTTAAATGAGTATGATAAGGATATATCATTTAAAAACATTTAACAGATACAGCAAAGCTATGGCACAGTAAACCATATAGCCAGACCACCAACTGGACAGACCCAGTGCAGCGCAAAAACTGTTAATCTCTTTTTTTGGGGTGTGATATAATTTCAAAAGACATAATTTATTTTAATCTCACAAAGCACTGTTACTTCTAAGCTGAAACAGAATTCTGAAACATAAAACATAGAATTGATTCAGCAAAAGCAAAAACATAATTGGTGTTCAACTCAATTCTTCTAGTTACCCTAAATTCAAAATTAAAAACTTGACCAGACCTGCAGACTTTCAAACATTTTAACTCTAATACTTGAGTGTGGGCCAAGCAAGAGCTGAAACAATTGGCCAATTTATGGATTAGTCGACTGACAGAAAATCAATCAGCACTTATTTTGCTCATGAATTAACTGTTTAAATCATTTTTCAAGCAAAAATGCCAAATATTCCCAAGTTCCAGCTTCTAAATTGTAAGTATTTGCTGCTTTTCTTTCTTTGTTTGTTGGACAAAAGTACCAATTTTCAGATGTCACCTTGGGTATTTGGGAAGTACTGTTTTCTGACATTTTATAGCCCAAATAATTACTCAATTACTTAGTTTCAGACTTTTTAGCCATAGACCAGTTTTTTCTTCGGCTGTTAAATATCGCAGCCCTGAAACAGTTTATTCAATGATGAAACACAGCTAATAAGACAGGAAGCTTCCTTCATCTTGGCCTCTCTGTTCCCTCAAAGGTCAGCGCTGTCAAGACGGCTTGCTATTGGTCAACAGTACAAATTTGCATGCATCTACGTTTACTAAAGTTGAATTTAATTTACTGCACCCCCATGAAAGTTGAATATCAAAAGCGGGCACCAGTACACCTGGTCTCAGTTCTTCTACTACTTGAAGCCAGACAAAGCACTAGCATACACTCTAAACTTTGATTTCCTAGAATACTTGAATCCCAAAGATTATTTTCAGTCAAAGCACCTAAAGCAAGGCTAAATCAATAGCATGTACAGGTTAATAGCAGTCGTGTTTTTGTAAGCCGGCACATCAACTATTAATTAGCTGGTGATTAGAGTCAGCTGGCAAGAATGATTCACAGCCTGAGGAGGCTATCGTCCTTGTGCTCCGCGATGATAAATCAGCTAATATTAAAGAGGGAGATAAAGCTTCTCTCTCAATATGTATTTGAGTGTCCTTTATGGAAGCACAATCACAAAACAATAGAACAAAAGAAAACAAAATTATAATTTATAGGCAAAGAAAGGCATGTGTGCCTCACCAAGCGCACTTTTGAAAGTCTTGACCTCTGTGCTCACATTCTGGAGAAGTTTGCTCATTCAAAGACAACTTGGGAAGAAATGTTTTACACAAGGACACAAACATTGGCTTGACATTGATTTTTACATCATTCAAAGAGACAGAGGCAGGAATAAATATGGAAGAACAGGGAAACACAGAGGGTAGAAAGCATGTTGGTGGCTGCTTTGATGAATGGATTGAAAGAGCTTGAATGTGAACAAATGAGAAAAAGACATGTTTGCTAAATTTTTGTCCAATTTTTGTGTGGATGGCGCATGGTTTAAAAGGGTTGTAGTGATGGGTGTGTTTTGGGCGTAACATGCTACACACCAATCAGTGTGTCATCTCCGATTAACTTTAAAAGGCAGGTGCGCTTGTACCTTGGCTCATTGCTATTATAATGGCGGATGATTGGCTCATTGTTAAAACCATCACTTGAGTGATTGCATTTCGAACTCACAGCAGAGACTGGGATATGGACAGATATGGTCTCTGATCATGAAGTCTAATGTTGCTCTGCAGCTCTGTGGTTTATCAGTGAAGTGTCGAAACTCCACTGCAGACTGGATCCTGTTAAACAGAATCTATGAAAAGTCTGAATCCTCACTGCGCTGCATTATTCTAAACTATGATGAACCAGTCGTGGTTCACATCTCTTCTCTACAGAGGTTTCTTTATTTGGAGTTGTTATTGCTGTACCAGTGTTTTCTATAACTATAACTATATATTTCTATAAATTTACTTCCATGATTAGAGAGGCTGCTGTCAGTCATTTCAAACGTTTCCATGTGCGCAGTAAAGTCACAGCAAATATCGTCTGGCATTAAAGCAGCAAAACAAAAAAAACCTGTAAAATAAACGTGACATGACAGGACAGAGGAAACTCTCCAGAGGAAACAGACTTTTAACCTGAAATAATTTAGACGCTCTGATGGAGCTCAGGATTGTATGAACCTGAACTGTGTGTGACACCTTTCTCAATGTGTAGTAGCACACAGAACATGAATTAACATTAAATCCTGACCAATCCTGTTGGCGTGTCAGGAGATTTTAATAATCAGTAAAGTTACGCTGCTGTGCCTCGTGTGTAAATGCGCATAGCATCTCTCTTATTAGAGTAATGCGCCTCAAAATTAACAAAAATAGGCGAAATACTGCGCTACACTACAGATGGGCGCAAGTGTATTTGCTATTTGAACAATGTGGGCACCTGCCGTGAAAATGACAACTGCGTCGGTTGGAAACCAGCAATGACATTTTCATTGCTGCTTTGCGCTGGGTGCAAGATAGGTCCCTAATTCTTCTTTTTCTTTTTTTAAGGACATTGTTTTCAGTCTTTGGTATTCATTCAAGTTTCAACGGAGGAATAATTGGAAATCACACCTTCATATTCCAGATCCAAAGTGGAGAAAAACAGAGGATATTGGATTGCGATTCAAGTGTTTATGGTGTCTCGTTCTTGTGTGGTTGTGTGCTTCAGTGTTTGGTATAATTATGAAGGGTTTGTGTACACTGCAAGAAAACAGGGTGCCATAACTCCACAGGAAGAATTGATCTTGTTTTGTTATTATTATTGTTTTTTGGAAGTTAATTTCATTGACTTATAAATCTTTGAAATGATGTGCGGAGAAAAAAAAAACATAGTATTTGTAAAAATGTATTTGTTTAAGTCTGAAGATGAAACATAAATAGAAAAAATACTGTCTTTTAAATCAATGCCCCCTTCTCCCGAGGGAGGGTCTCTCAAAAGCAACATCTACCCCAAATAAACATCATCACGAAGACTGCTCAGACATGAAAGAAGATAAAAAAGAGGACATGTGTCAAATACAAATCATGTTTCCGGCTTTGGAAAACAGAGGGCGGTGTAAATGGATCAGGGACCCCTCAAAAGCAATTACTGCTCTGATTCCCATAGTGAAAAACAGGTGTCAAAAGATCCAAACCTCAGGGGTCACATTTCATATTCTATCTGTTGTTTGAGTCTGCAATAAAACAAGCTTGAAACAGATAAATGTTCATGATGAGGGAGATGATTTTTTTTATGTTTTTGTTTTGTAAAAACACTGAATTGATGTTCAAATCTAAAAAATCTGACTGAGTCAAAATACAGTATGTGCTGCTGAACACTCTGACATACTGACTTTATATTTGATCAAAGTTATGAGGACTTTCAAAACATTGAAGTTCGTACACTTTTGGTGCATTGATTGTGTAGTCAATTTACTTAAATAAGGAAGAAGACGGAACTGATGTGTGGCACTGCAATGGTGTCCTACGGTGGCCCTGGGCCCTGGGCAATTGTACTATCTAACGTAAAACATGTTTCTACCAGGGCTGCAACTTAAAAAAAAAAAATTTAGCTTGACTCATTCAAACTTGTTCAATGAGTTCAAACTATTCTATCTACTGCAGTGTCCACCCAGTTTGAGAGAGCGGGTGGAATTGCGCTTTCATTCACAGAATACTGTTTATATCCTTTATATAACTGCATGGCAAAATAATCCATGCAGAAGATAATATGGAATGCTTCTTTGCTGCAATGAGTGCAAGGACATTAATAGAGCGTAAAGACGATAAAGTGTTTGATTTTGTTTTCAGCTGGTGGAATTCCGTTGCTAGCCTGCTAGCCATGCTGGCCCCACAGTTTATATGTGCAATGCTGTCAACTCAGCACGCAACTAAATTTCACCATCTGGTAAAAAGGTAATGCCAGTCTTGTCAGGTTGCGCCCCTGCTGACATTGGAGTATTTCTATTTAAGTGGCTACCATTTGGGATGAATTATCTGGGTATTAGACTGACTACAGACTTTCAGGACTATATGACTATAAATCCAGTGCTCCAAAATATTAAGACTAGCCAAGTGGAAAATGCTGAATTTATCACTGTGGGGGAAAATAAACACAGTTAAAATGATGGTTTCTTAAAAGATGAATTATATCTCTATGATGACTGGCATTGCAAAGAACTTTACAATATTGCCGTTGAAATGGGTAAACTATGCAAACACTGGTCAGGGAATGGTTCACGTCTGGTCTGGATGGAGACAGAGAAGTTGCCTACATCCCCTTTTAAATTTAAAGATGCACTTTCTCCACACTGCCACCACAATGCCCTTCTGAAGGGGATATTAATCTAATACTTCATTGCTTACGGGAGGTTTAGAACAAAGTCCATAAAATGTTTGGCCTGTCTCAACAGAAAAAAGGTTGCTTATCTATATGGGAAAATCCTGCAATTCAGATGAAAAAAGAAAACAGTGTGTTGGAGGGCATGGCACATTAAGGGTTTAGCCACAATTGTTGGTCTATTTGGAGAGGGTGTTCTACTCCTATCTGGGGCTAAAGAGATCTATATAGATTAACTGTTAAAGAGGACTTTTGGAAATACCATCATTTACTGCGTTGTGTATAGTCTATGGGTCACAGTACACTTTCACCCTGCCCTGTATTGCAATCCACAGACTGTACACAGCTTCCACCTAATGTACAATCATCATCTGTATTCAGGGGTTTTCCTACCTTGAATAATGAGGCGGCCATCTCCATCAGATCTCATTCTGCCTCTAGCTCTTGACAAAACACAGCGTCTTCATGGTAAACACAGTTTTCTAGCAAAAGTTGCACTTTGTGGATTTCTGTCATTTGCAACTGCAGTTGTGACTTTACGCTGACGTGGTGACGGTGTATTGTAATCGGCACAGTGCACCGCGAAAGAAACCTTCCAGAGAGGAACCTCCATGCTGGGCCGCAGAATCAGGGGTGCAACAGCGTTTCCGCTGGTAACACCTTTACCACAGAAGAAAAAAGAATCACTAAAGAAAACAGAACTGCTTTTCCCTGCTGTTCAGTGTTTTGATATAGTTTTATATTGCCAGCATGCGTTTAAAAATTTCAGTCTGCATTTCTGAACGCTGCCCTAGGCGCCTCTACGTGTGTGACTGAACGTCGTCCTGTACAGCGACTACAAAGCCAGTGTGCATAGTTTAAACCGCTAAAATGGAAAGAATTTTTTAATCACCTTTTTTCCCCATTTTACAGAATATAAAAAACAGTGACATTTTATAAAATACAAATAATTAAACTGCCCTGCATGGCAAAAGTGAAAGTCTAAGGATAATAAGGCCAAGGGAACAAGAGGTCTGGGAGAATACTGTCCATAATGTGGGATGGCCAGTAAGGGAGGGTAAGTGCAAAATTATACATTATAAAAAGATGTATGGATATTATCTGCCTCCAGTCAGACTTAAAAAGCTTAGTCTAATTCAAAGCAATGAGTGCTGAAAATGTAAGAGTTCTATGGGTACTTTTTTACACCTCATGTGTGACTGTCTGCTGGTTTCCACATTTTGGACCTGAGTGGTTGGGGCAATTGAGGAGTGGTTGGATTAGCCCTTGCCAAGCATGCCATGTTTTTTGCCTTACAAAGGCACAGTTTGGGTTAGCTCTTGCAGGATTCCTAAATGCAGCCAGGGTTATACTAGGTAAGTGGAAAAATGTTTAAAGGACTGGATAGAACTCTTGACGGTTACAGCCTCATACAAGTTAATGCTAGCCAGACTTAAAGATTCTGTGTTGAAATTCAGTGAAATGTGGGATAGCTTTCTCAGATTTCTTAATGGTGGGGATCATTAGATAGCAATATGGAATAACAAGCCTAATGTATGTCATGTGGGGTGTTGAGGGGAGGGGGAGATGATGTGTTTCTGTCTGTCTTTGTGTAGACCACCTTGTGAAAAGTATGTTTTTTACTTTAATGGTGATTTTTTAATTAAATGAACTGACACATACAGTAGCAGGAGACCGGATAGTGTTCCAACATAGCAAGAGTGCTGGTTGGAGTCTGGGGCTAATGGGGAAATACAATGAAGCTGCCTCATGTAGACTTCCATGAGCTCTGTACCTGATGTCTAATGAGAGGAAATAGGGGATCAACATGGGCCCATAGCCGTTTTAGCCTGTGGTCACCCTGGCAGGTTAAAGTCTTTAGGAGGTCTCTTTCCTGCTACTATTGAGCCTCAATTATGCATAGTCTTTCTTCACCTTCCAGATAGAAATTGATGTGTTGTGAGTATGCACCCTTAAGCAAATCCATTTGAAGGTGTATCAGTATAAATCTAATCAACTTCAGTCAGTTTTTTTTCCATCAGAGAGAGGAGATGGTTTCACACCTCTGATGGATGTGAGATCTGTGGCTTGGTTATAGGGCAGCCGTAATGACCAACATACAGCGTGCACTGTTCCAGGCCACAGCTTCTGATTCCCTTTACAATCCCACGGCGACATTACATTTCCCGTGTGCAGAAGTTGTATCAAGGTCATTTCAAAGCACCCCCTTCCCCTTTAAAAGCGACAAGTTCAAACCTGATGCATCCTCGTACCGAAGAAGACAACATAAATAAGGGTGGTTGACGAGAGAATATAAAGCTTCTCAGCGGGTGGCAGGAGGTGGCGGGAAAAGAAAATATTTTTTCACCCCTTAATGGAGCCGTCAACAATCACTTTTCAGCAGAGAGATGGAGTCACAAGGCGGATGGTTTTGTGGTCTAAAGCAGAGGGGAAGCATCATTACCATAGAAAACATTACAGCGAACGACGGACATCCAGGCCATCAAAGATGATCATCTCATAAATTCCATGCACTGCATAATAGGCCTGTCACTCTTGAAGGCTGAAGGGAAAATAATGCCCACGGCTGATTTTTATCTTCCACAGTGCTTCTGCTGATTACTGCTAAATAGGCCTCGGCTTGTTTAGCTAATAGACACCGCGGATGCAAAACCACAATGTGGTGGGCAGCATTTGATGGCCACTGTCCGAATCCATATGTCCCTTTCAATCCGCCATGTCTTATCATTAAGCCAATAATTTGATGAGCAATTAAAGCAAGGCCGCTGTAAACAACCACTCAGCGAGCTTGACGGGTGGCATGTCCAAGTGGGGGAGCCTGTGGTCCTGTAACCGCTGCTTAAATGCCAGCGGTGGGTAATCAGCCATCAGCCGAGACCCTGGTTGGGTAATTGTGACAGCGGATGATATGCAAACACACACACAGATACACACTGTAGATGTTTACGGCTTCCCAAATCTACATGCACACACGCGCGCACACACACACACACACACACACACACACAGGATAACAATAAGACATTAATTTAGAACAGGGCCCGGCTAAATAAAAGACTAATGCCTTCGGTAGCAAACCCTCTCCCTGTCTTAAAGGTCACAAATGATGTCTCGTCTCTGAAAACATGGAGTCTAGACAATGTTTTTGAGGGAATATTTCTAGCGAGAGGGTACTATTAGACAGGCAGTTTCCCCCCTTCTCGTTAATTACATGATTAAGCGCCGCTAAGGTTAAAGACCCATTCAAAGCCCCGCATTGCTAATTGGGACACAAGTGATGCTGCTGTCCGGACTTCATCCTCTCCTCGTATTCTCCTCTCTCTCTCTCTCACACACACCCCCCAACTAATTTAACAGGTTACATGATGTGAACGTACACGTCGTTCCACATTTTAATTTTGTGAGCCAAGAAACACCCTGTTGTGGCACTGCATTTAACACAAATAAGCATTTAGCTAATGCACTTACCCAGCAGTGAGTGCATCAGTAAAATCATTTCCACAGAAAACCCCCAGTTTTAAGCATCCAATAGCATGAGGGTCTTACAAGAAACATATGCATTTTATTTAAACACTGCTAGGGCATGTGTTTGGTTTAACAATTGGGGAAGAAACAAAATTATCATATATATTTAAATATACATAAGAAATTGGTTAATGTGCTTTCCGTGGCTGGGACAGTATAGAAAAATAGTTTCATATATCAACAAAGTACTGTTTGTTATGTAAATCTCTGCATCATTAATTCACTATCCCTACTGAAAATCATGCCCGGTTTCCTTGTCTGATTCTTAATGATACATCATTTTGTAAGCCTATTAGCATCTTTAGTGACTTATCTTTAATTGATGTTAATTCTTCCTGTCTTTTAAGAGATTAACTGTAAATAAAAATACAAGTTAGAGATTTTAGAGACTTTTTGGAGAGGAAATGAAATACTTTTTTCAGCCCCAAGTTGTGCCACCTTATTATATTATAATGCATAAATAATTGTGAAAAAACCCCAACCAATAACAAGATAGACTGTGTGTAGAGTGACAGGCGTATCCTGGGGCAAAAAAAAAAGATAACTCATATGAGAATATTAACATACCATCCATTATCCATTCCTTTCTTCTCTCATCTAGATTTTGGTGGCTGGACAGATACAAAATTAAACTGAAACTATTAAAGTGGAAGGGGCAAAATAGAAAAATTCAGAGTTGATGAATATGCACATACTTCACAGCAATGGTTGCAGCTGTGTGAGGCTGTACACGGTGTAGCAGTGCTTTGAGCTAAATGCTATTGTCAGCGTGCTAACATATGTGCAATTACAATGCTAGCTAAGCAGGTCTGAAGTTTAGCATGTTCACTATCTTGGTTTAACATTTTAATATGCTAGCAATTGCTAGTTAGCCCTAAACACAAAGCTGAGGGTGATGGGAATGGAATGTCACTAGTTTTGCAGGTATTCAGTCATTAAAAAACATATTTAAAAATTAAAACTTTAGGATAAGCGGTTGACGATGGATGGATGGACTGGCTGGTGGAAAGTATGACCTTGCATGCATAAAAAAAGAAATGTCATAAAAAAAGATCTAAAAATGACTGCAGTACAGCAGTGAAAGACTTGATCTGACTTGGAAGATAAGAGCATGTTAAAGCACCAGGTACTCATACATTAAGGGTGAAGGAGAGAACTGAGCTGCTTCATGTTGTTCATCTGGTTGTCTAACTGGTTTTCACACATATAAAAGGTTTCATCCATGAACTATATGTACAGTGAATATTTCAAATCTCTGTGGGCACACAACAAAAGAAGCCTGCGCTTATGCGAACGCCTACATTACCCTAACGATCTTGTGAATTTTTGCCAACGCTGGTTCCGAGATGTCGTTGCCCGCACTGTAAAGCAATCCAGAAATTTTCAAACATAGATGAATGGCCTGAGGGAGTGGGTGTACAACCGAGAGCCAGCTAGCTATACGGACTCTCCTTGGGCTGAACTGTAATGAGCACCATGTGGCAGAGCGGGAGCATATCTATGTTCCCAAGGTTCTATGCTCCCAGGATCCTATGTTCCCCATCTCAGTATCTTCTTGATATGACACAATAGGGAGACATTTCAAAAGGTTTTATTTTCTCAGCAATGTTTTTTCCCTACTTGAAATGCTCAATGTATATTTCCCTGGGTCAATGTTGAAATCACCCATCTACAGCTTACATATCTTACTGATACATACCTTTTGAATTTGAAAGTAAGACAGTCTTCTTGACTTTATAGACATTGATATCTCCACAGTGGCTGAACAGATTTTTAACATTCAACGTAAGTTCTTCATTGAAATGGAGATCATACAAGTTCTCTGCTAATGAGTAAGAAACGCACCCCATGCTTCTTCTGCTTCACTTGAGTCCTAGACAGAGACAAATAAACTTAGCTTGTTTAAATGGAGCAGAAAGCATTCAGAGGGGGAAGACGAATCGGGCACACGCTCACACAGTTTGGGAATCCACTTTTATCCCTCACTATATAGAAATTGCCCCCCCCCCGTTTCCTCTCTCTCCCTCTTGCTTTCCCTCTCTCAGGCGAACTGAGAGATGGTGATCTTTTCAAAGGTCATTTGAACCATTTGTCTTATCTCAGAGTTTCTTCACTGAGATGGCAAGCACAACAGAGAAACTTTGCCTCGGGCTTTGGCTTTGTACATTTCATAACCAGCCAGCAGAGCCCGGCAACACAATTTCTCTTCGCAATAACGTCTTACTTCCTCTGTTTTTAAATTATGATACTAAATGTGGCATCATTGATTTGCTCCCCTCAACAAGCAATCAACAAAAGTAAGGTTGTAAACAATACCATAAACTACCTTATAAATAACATATGAACCCCTGATGGTTGACTACACTCATGTAACCGCCCGTGTACTTCGACCCAAGTTTGCATCTGGCTTTTGCCATGCTGCCATGACTTGCCCTTTTCATTTCTGCTGTTGTGTCTGTAAACACTAACAAGCCACAGAGAATGGCCAGAATGCCTGTTCACTTAATAAAAACAAGTGAAAAATGATTGTGGGCTGCTGCTGCTGCCAGTGTCCTACTGCGACAACTACTGCGGCCGTGCTTGAGTATTTACCTGCTATTATGACAAATGAGGGCTGATTATTACCCAGGGTGCACTGGGGACAGCAGTCATTACAGCAACTTCCTGTTTCTGCTGCAGTTAGCCGGTTGTCCTCCGTTTTATTCACTAAACACCTGTGCTGGACGCCTCAGGCCTTGGCAAAGAAAGATGAGAAAATTAATATTTATAAAGAGGAACAGCTTCTGACTAATTACCAGAACAGAATGAGCTACATGCTGTAACAATATGGAGAGCATCAAAACAATTTCATAAATGTAATATGAGGAAAAAAAACCAAAACATTTTTAATTAATCAGTCTAATATTTGTGTTGCAGCATTATATTTTATTTCCCAAAGCACACAAGATGTTTTTGATGATGTGAAATGTTTGTGACATTGGTCAAATTTTTGTCAGACATCACACTGACAATTTAACATTTGAAATGAAATCTATTCTACTGACAGCTGCATGGATGGATTATCCATATTATTATCATGCTCTTACTCTCAAAAACTGTCATTAGTGATAGCCTGAATGATTAACAAACCCAAACACACTGACTGCAGCGGAAACAGAACAGAATTTAAATCATTTTTTTCTACGCTGATTATTTGTTTTGTCTTTTTCTGAGATATTGTTTAAAAAAGACCTGCGGTGTCACACTGCAAAACACTGACAAATGTTTTCAGTGTTGGTTGCATAAGACCTTACATAATGAAGGAGATACTACTGTATTAAGAAACAAGACCTCTAAATGAGACCTATGGGTATTTAAGTATGACAGGTTTGAATTAGGGCTGCAACTACCGGTTATTTTGACTATTGATTTATCTACTGAACATTTTTTCGATTGATCTGCTAAATGTTTAGTCTATAAAATGTCAGACAACAGCAGAGGCAAACATTCAAAGATCAAGAGGTGAGATCCTGAAAACCCAAAGATATTCAAATAAGATATTCAATTAAGAAGATATAAAGAAAAACAGCATAACCTCACATTTTAAAGCCTGGAACCAGACAATGTCTTTTTTGCTTAGTAAATAACTCAAAGATCCCTACATCTACTCCTCCTGTCTTATAAGCAAAATGCATTTTGGAGTGGAGGCAAGGTTTAAATGATTAATTGACTAATTGATAAATCAAGTAATTGTTGACAGAAATTCTACTTCTTATTTTCTTATAATTTCTCTATGCTTATATACATTTCTTTTCTAGAATGGGGGCAACTGTAACTTGACCAAATCCCCCCCTCATGATCAATAAAGTATTTCTGATTATACTGTAACAGCTTCTTTTACATGGTCTGCATTCAGTTTGTTCTACTCCACTGTCATGATAATGAATGCGTATGCCCTGATTATTAGTGAACAGCACAGCAGGAAGGTGAGAATAGATGCAAAATATGTGAGTGGGAGGGTATGTGAGTGTTAAGAGATGGGGGCCCTGACCTAGCCAATCAGATTTTAGGACAAGTCCACCCGCCCAACCACCCTCTCTCAGTACTATCTCAGTACTATCTCAGTGAAGCAGCAATGATGTCAAGACGCCTTCAATTAACCTGCTGCACTATGGCCAATGACATTTAGGCTCAAGCATGACCTTAATCACAAACTAGCTTCCCCTCCGTCCTCACAATCGTTTCACTTCTAATTGCCACCTCACCAGCAACATGAGCCTGATATTGAAAGGTGCGCTGGCACACAAAGGGCTTTTTCATCAGATGCATTTACTGCATGTGTATGTGCATGGTTGTTGTGCACAGGCTGCCTATCCTCACTACCGACCTCACATGAATTTACCCACTGTGCTTCTGACAGACCTTACTGCTCTCACAGCAGCCACAAAACAGAAATATTCACATTTAATAAGATGTTACTATCACATGATTGATTTTGATATTCCTGCTGTTAAGAATATCCATGGCTGATGCTATGTTAAGCAACCCGAATATTCATAAAGCTCTATTTTTTATATGCACACACATTCCCTTCTGTTTTCTCTCATTGATTTTGGCTGCTAGTGCCACCAAGTGGCTGGCCTGTTTCAGTTTAGAGAGGATAACACTGCAGTCTGCCCTCTCTGCTTTTCATCTCAGCCTGCTTGGTCTATGTGCTGAACAGATTCACCATAAAGGGACTCGATATGCCTTTTAAAATGTTCAAGGCAGCTCATGTCGTCTACAATTCATCACAGGCCGTGGATGTATGTGTGTCAGTCGGTTCAAAATTACTTTTAGGACCGGTGATAGATGTGTTGCTGATTGTTGAGTACCTGCTAGAAGAGCAGTCCACCCACATCACCCGCGCTCTTCCTCTCACTCTCTCATGCCTGCGTCTCCCAGGATGGAGAGGTGGGCAAGAGCTGCGAGTGATATACGAGCCAGCCTGAGAGAGATGAGAAGGACCTGCCATTCCCTGTCAAGAGGGGACATAGCAAGGCGAGAGGTTACGTACATTGAAATGCCAATTTCTGCAGTTCACTACTTCACTCTCGCCCCTACCTCAGAGACCGGGATGAAGAATGAGCCTTATGAAAAATGGCTCCCATTACTGGATTGACCCCCGCTGATCTTTGCAGTTGACCGCCACATCTTATAAGTGTGACCCCGTTGCAATGTCTCAACCTTTTAACCCCCAACCCCAGCTTGCATGCAGAATTACTCACACCTTTTTTCCCCACTGCGAGTGCCTTTAGATTAGTAATGATCATCTAGCTAGCTGCCAATAGGACCGTAGCGAGTATCTACTGCTAGCCCACTTCTAAATCAGTGTAAATGGATCCGCTGCACACCACAGGACAAGAAATTAATCTTACACTAATCGCTAGTATGGACCACTTACCAGGTGCGGTACATCAGCTGGAAATGGATTTATGCTGATGAATTAATGAAACATGACAATGTTCTGCATGTTTACCATGTTAGGGAAGGGTACTGTAAAAGAATATTATTAAAAGTACTTGAATAAATAAATTATTTTGAAAAGGTATCTAATTGCATACTTGCTTTAACAATGGCAGTAAATTTACACTAAAAAGTAAAAAGTTTTTGATTATCTCAACACCCACCTCACATACAAAGTGCATATTCAGAAGAAAGTACAGTATATATATTTACAGTCAGATCAGGTCATATCTTCCTCTGTTTCTAATACTGCACAGTATCTTTGTGCAGTTTACTTTAAATGTATGTGATTCTATAGCTCCTATAGATATTGATCTGCACTACCAACTCCTAATAACTTCTTCCTTCTTCACTTTGTAATATTCAACCAGTACATAACTCTGCAAGGCTTGGACGTACTTTACCACATACCAGCTTTTAATAAACACAATGGTAATAATCTTTTTTCTGTACATTATTTGCCACTTTTTGACAAACGCTGTAGTATTCACTCTTAAAATGTAGGTTTGTTGTAGAACTTTATATTAACAAGAGTGTTTTGTCTATTTTGCTACTTATATCATTCTTTTTTGTCTTACCTTTATGCTATTTTATTGTTATTAGTCCCAATTTTGTGGTAGGAAACGCCGGCTGGAAAACGCAATGATGGTAATATCTGTCATTGATCTGCCGTTTTTCCTACAAAAAAAATTTAATACTACTTTGGGAAGAGGAGTATTTAAATACCTAAATCACGTCACATAAGGTAAAAATATGAACTTTCATGCGGCACAATGTTTGAATTATACCTTTTTTCTTCCTTTAGTGGTGTCTGACAATAAGACATTTGGAGTGTCAGCACAGGGTGTTGAAACACCGGACCAAAAAAAATAAAATAAACAGTTTAATGACCTTTTATAAAGTCTCATCTGTAGAAAAGGAAGCCTTGGTGTTTTCATCATACACTTCCAACGGCATTTTTGCCACACAACCCAGCTGAATTATTTTTTCTCTATTTGCCTATCAGCGTAGCTGTTTAAACGGCTTCACAAGCTAGTTTGAATATTTTCTTTTCAAAGTCAACAGTATTAGTATGAAAAAGATTTAACTGCTAATCAAGTGGAGTAGAATGTCTACATATTTATTAGTGAAAGGTTGACACAATGCTATTCGACAGTCATGGTCATTCTCCTGTTAAAAGAGCCTGTATCTCAGTGCCTTTCTGACTGCACGTAGCAGTATATATTGTGCGTGGGATTTTTAACTTCCAACGCTAAGAGCAGTCCAGCTTGGAGAGAACTGGCATAAGCCCTTCATTTCGTCCGCCTACTGAAAGAAACCACTTTCCTGCTTTCTCCCAAATTACAGAAACACAGCAACAACAATAAAAAATCAAGATATTAAAAACAATCGCCATGCTTCCAAGACAATGAACATCCCTTTATTAGCTCTGGTGTCCTGGTACCAGTAACAGCTATGCAAAGCACATATGTAGTTTACAGTGGCAGATTTAACACTGAAAATGCATTGTAATTTTTGAAAGAGAGGGTTCCTGATTTCAGACAGAGACAGACAAAAGAAGGATTTTTATTTGTAGCTGTAAACTTTACTTTTGTTGTTGCTCTGAAAACAGTTAGTTATAATAAAATATTAAATTTGAATACTGTTCTGAATTTTTTAAATAACATATTTTTAAAATGCAATTATTTAGTAATGAAAAACCAATAAGACTCTATATTATGGAACAGAACCAATAAATAGTATCAATAAATGTATCAATAAAACCCTAACAATATAATATAAATGGCAGCAGGTAAAGACAAAGTTTATGATAATTTATCACTCATAGTTAACAAGTCCATCTCTGGGATGAATCTCTAATTCATTTAATTTACTATTTATAAAGATTAAACATGACAATTAACTTTAATCTTGTTATTTTCAACAAAGTTTTGTGTTGGAGTTTGTGTTATTAAAAATTTGACACCAAGATTAAACATTTCGGTTTCACATATCGGTCATCTGTCTAATTGGTTACTAATAATCGGGATCGGCCTGGAAAAAAACACATCAGTCAATCCCTAATAAAAAGCACGACAAAGCTGCTAACATTAGCCTACCCTAAACTCTGATAGCATGCAGGACTAGCTTCCACACTATGAGACACAGTGTGCTATGCTATGCTAGTCGTGAAAAGGGATTTGTTAAGTAAACAAAACACAGTAAACAATATGGTCCTTGGCTTTGGAAGTAAGGCTCTGTTACTGGTAATATGCTAGTTAGCTGGGCATGCTAATGACTGCAAGTCATAATCTGATTTCAATGTATATGAATACATTTTACCAGAATGAGTCTGCCAACTGACTTCAAATGACTGTGTTAATCAATGCCATTTAGCTCAATATTATCACATATGATGTGGGATGAAGACATGCTCTGCAGAGACAGTCAGCAGAGGAACTGTTTTACATATTTAACATATTAGTGATTGTTTATAGACACACGTTATTAGTGGAGACGGAGACAGCGCTCATACTGAGAAATCAAGGATGCAGCGATGTTGTTACACATTTATGCAAAACAGATCTGATCAGAAGTAACCTCCAGGCAATGATACAAAAGAAAATGTGTTGTGGGAGGAAGGCAAGCAAATATATGATCAAAGTTAAGAAGAATGTCAGCGCATTGTGCTTTTCATCTACACCCAACTCTGCAGCCTGGCAACAACATCCACCAATCAAATATATTCAGATTTTTATGTACAGTGGCAGTTACAGTTCTGCCAGAAATAGATGATAGATGCCATCACCGCTGTGGAGAAGTGTAACACTGCTGAGAAGGCAAAGAAAAGAAGATAACAATTTGACTATTAAATATTAAAACATATTAAAAAGTGGTTAGCTGTTGAAACTTGTACTGATAAAACAGGGACTGAGTGCAGAACTAATGGCTAAACATAGCTACATAGAGTGAAAGGACTAATCCATCATCTTAAATTTAAGCAAAAGTGTTTTATGACACAAAACGGTTTTATTCACCACAATTTCTGCTATTTAGGACCTCTGATAGTTAAAGCTCATTAGATTTTCCAATGGAATAGTATTAATAATAGAATTAAAATTACCTTTTGCAATTCAAATCCACAATCTAGAACCCTACAGAGATAATTTTATCATCTCCATATTCATCCACAAGCAGTGTCAACAACACTATTCTCCCCCATGGATGTTATTAAATACAAAAGTTTCCCATGGCAATCCAAAGACTAGTGATGAGGCACAAACTCTACAACAAGGTTATAATCAGAGGCTGCGGTCACATTTCTCTGTATAATAGCACTTTTTTCCACAACGCTTTTGTATTAAAATAGTGCAGACAGATTTTTAAATGACATAACCAGTAGACTACATATCTGATGAAAACAACTTTCATTTTGCACATGTTCAAAATGTTTTTTCTTAATTTCCTTTTATTATTCCATGAAATCGGGACAGAATGTATTTAATTTCATCAGACAAGGGACATTTTTAAAAGATTGGATCATGTGTTCTAAGCAGAAGTAAAGGTCATCAATTTAGAAAGAGTGGGACAAATCGTCGACTTAATTGCTGACGATTTGCACAGCCAGCTGCAACAAAACAGTCTGGCGATGAAGAAAACTAATGGTCTTCTCTAGAAGTAGCCTACAAACTGGATAGAAAGTGATCATGTGGGAAGGAACAGCATCACCTATTAGCCTTATTCCCTCAGAGTCAACAAGCGGTCTCACTTTCAGTGTTGGGACAGTAATGCATTACTAAGTAATATGTAATTACTCAGGGGGGTGTTAACTTCTTCACTGTCTTACTAGGGGTTGATATCACAGTTCGGTCTCTTTGCATTCAGTTAATAGAGCGGTCCTTGATGTGTTAGGTTGACTCCTAGTATATACATGTTTTGTGTTCTTTGTTAGCTGGCTTGTTAAGATTAGCTACTAGTAAGCTTGCATTCGAGAACTGCCTGAATTGTTTTTATGTTTTTTTTGTTTTTTACAGTTAGAGGGTGTGTCAACCCCATAGTTTCACTTTAAGGATGGGACTTAAGTGCAGCGTGCAGTTACCAGGACTAAGCTAATGTTAGCTCTTTGCTCCGATGTGCAATTACCGTGGCTAATTTTAAGATAGCCGTTGATGGGCAGTACATACCCCCAAAATGTGGGCTGCTTTTTAAAGCACCATTTCTTGTTTTCTACTCCTACGTGTGTTAAATCAAGAATAAGTGACATGTGGTTGCAGAGGATTTTGTTTTTTTTAAAAGGTAAAAGGTATCTTTGACAGAACTGTGCTGCTGAGCAATGGGAAGTAATATAACCAATTACATTTGCTGTTGAATTATTTATTAGTAAAGCAAAATATATATATGTATGTTAAAAAAATATGTAATAACTTCATGATTTCAAGTAAGTTGCCCAACACCTCTCATTTTGTCATTCAACAAGGAAAAAGACACATGTCTCAGTCAACTTCAGGTTCACTAGAACTACAGAAATGCAAGAAACACAACATGATGATATCGCACATATCAGAGGCTGTTTTTTTTTTTTTTCTGCTTTGCACACACCTTGATTAAAATGTCCCTCCTTAATCCCCAGACTCTAGGCTACTCGACCTGCCACTAACACCCCTCTTGTCTCTTGCTGTTCCCTCGTTATCACAGCCAGCTTGCTTGTCCCAAATGCCAAATGGTTTTTAATACACCACCTGCCTCCAAATGCCCACCTCACATCTCATTACTAACTTCAGCAAAACACTTCACTTCACCTCCAGCCTTCTCTACGGGTGTACTCTCATATTTTAGGGATTTAGCTGATTTGCTTATCCAGAATGACACAGTGGCTGTAACATGAGAATAAGCTTCTTAGATCATTGAAATAACAAGCGAGTAACACTTGTGTGGGTTGGGACCTGCAATATTCATGTGACCACAGATTGGTCATGTGAGAGGGGTGAATTTGGAAGAATAAGTAGACGAGCACAGGGGACAGATTAAAAAACATTTTGGAGCGTAATTACAGTAAGTAATGGAGAGGGGCATCAAGGGACATCAGTCAGTGGGAAAACAGAGATATACATATCTGGCTCTACTTTTCCAAATTGAGTCTGTTCCTGAGAACCTTAATAAGTCTAGTGAAAAAGAAGGGAAGTCATGTCAAATGTGGTTGAGTTTTCAATCTATATTTTCTGTGTGGCTCCCTGTTTTTATGGAATGTGTAAGTGCTTAGGATACATATGAATGCAATATACACTACGGCCGCCGGTTTCACACTATTCTACTGATCAGTAGTAGGCGAAAACTGCAAGCTAGCAAACATATATACAATGCATGATTTTATGAGAGAGTAAGTGATTCTGCAGAAGGATTGTTGAGATTTGAACTCAACTGTGAAACAAATACAACCATCCCTTCAGTGCTCCCTCAGAGCTCTGCCCCACAAATTTCAAACCTCTAAAGGTTTCTCTAGTGTTCAAACGCCGTCGCCCTTTCCTGGTCATATAACTTTCTTCTCTGTTTATACTCTTCAGACCTTTTCCTCTTTGGCTGTTACTTTGCCATCTCTCCTTCTTCACAGTGCTTGGAGCCCAGCATGTTCAAATGTGCTGGTGTATAGAACTCTCTCTCCCACTGCCCACCATTACTCCTGTGCACGAGCACTAACTGTTCATTGGCTGGAAAAATGTTGTGCGGCAAGATCCACACCACTTTCTTTGTTATCGATTTACAGAGCTAGGACTGTGTTGGAAAACTGGATTTTGTTTTCAGAGCATACACAAAATGGGGAGCTAGCAAACTGTGAGGCAATATTTACTACATTAGAAGTGTATTGGATTATAATCACTTCCCTTATAATCACTATCTCTTTAAAGAGGAAGGAAATGGGTTAGTTTGTTAGACGTCAACAAAAACTAAATGGTAACAGATTTTTTTGGATAAATCCAACAGTTTTATACATCAAAGTTTATCTACAGGTATTGGGGAGTACTACATATGTGTCTCCAGAGGGAGCAGCACAAAGTTATGAAATGCCTCAAGTTGAAAAAGTAGCCCGCAGTAGTCTGTGCTTGAGACTAGCCCCTTGTGGCTACATTAGCAGCTACTAGCATAAGTAAACATCGTAGGTAATGTAGAACAAGAAAATATATATAAGAATATATTTGCATTGGTTTTGAAAAACAGAACAGAACTTCCTGTGTATCTGGGAAAGGCGGTCTAGCTCCTTCATAGCACACCTAAAAGATTAACTTAAATTACTGCATGCCATAAGTTGGTGACAGAAAGTATACCAGTTACTTTATTACTGCACATTTAGTAAAAACCTGATCGTATCCTATTAAGGAGTATTTGAGGTGTTCTCATACAAGGTTCTTTTAAAGGTTTGCTCTCAAGCTTCCACTTATTGGCAGCAGAGTTTGCTGACAACTTACATTTTACTGTGATATTCTTCTCTGAATTAAGAAGACAAAACTTTTGTACCTTATAGGAGGGATAATTCTTCTCCTATTCTAAGTCATCCTCAAAAGGTGGTCAGGAAAGAAATAAAATCCATCTCCTCCTACATCATCCATCGCTGGCCTTCAGGTACATCATGCTGTTCATCTTCCTTCACTACCTCAATTTTGTCTTTATTTCAGTTACAGGCAGATATGCAGTCTGGGGTCAGTATACAGCACAGACAGAAACCTTCTTCATCAAGTCTTAGTTATTTAAGTTGTTCGCTTCCCATCGGTCCAAACAACGCCCCTTCACTGTGATATAATAAGCATATATCACGGGCGGAAGTGAGCTATTGCTTTTATAAAACAGTTACCAAGTGTGGCAAAAAGAAAGTAAGCTAACAGATGCACTAGAATTTGACCTTGTTTTATTTCATCATCAGACATTTCTTTATGAATACAAAAAGTAGTTCCACCAGGCTGCCGGTGGGCTATGACGGTTGCTAAGCAACTTACATCAAAAGCTAGAATTATTAGAATTATTTATTTATGCACGTTGCCGTTTATTGTGCAGCCACTAAAAACTGTCCAGCGTCAGTAGATTGACTTTGGTAACTTATAATATGCTTGCTCTTGTGTGCCGGCGGCCAGCAGTGCGTAAAATAATAACACTTTAATATTTTACCTACCAGAATGGGTGGAATTGTGTCTCTCCTTGAGCAATAGTTTTTGAAAAGGCTACTGAAACTTAAACTCTGTTACAATATCGCAGACATCTGGGGCAAGTAGTGGACTGCTGTGTGTGTGTGTGTGTGTGTGTTTGTGTTTGTGCGTTTTCCTGTGTGTGACAGAGGGAAATGTTGAATCACGTAATAAGCAATGATTTATCTCTCTCTCTCTCTATTTATTTATTTATTTATTTATCTCCACTAAAATGCGATCTGTATCAGACCGCATTTTAATACCAGGTGTAAATGGGGCGTGAGACCCCACGTAGCTGAGATTATAACTCGAGCCCTGTTTGTCACGGAGTGATACGGATCTGTGCGAAGGAATTCGACGTCATACCTCTTGTGTACGCTCATTATATCACTACTATGAACCAATCAGATTGCTTGATTTGAGCTACCTGTTTTATAAACTACTTTGTAATGCTTTCCACTGTTCCATTTGTTTCCATATTCATTTTATGGCAGTTCTCTTCGCTGTGATGCTGACACTGATTGAAACTCTGATTTTAAACCCAAACAAACATGAACTGGAACTGCTTTGCAAGTGGGCCTTTTTTAAATATCATTCACTAGACCTCCCATTGTCTGAGTGGGATGAGACTCAGAGTCATGAGACAAGACTCTGACAACACTTCTGACAACTAAATCCAGTATGTGGGAGAAGGCCTGGAAATCTTAAGTCTAAATTTAGAGATATTTCAGACTTGTTTAAGTCATTTTTGTGGTGGGGGGGAAAAAGTCTTTCTGGCTCCTTCCTAATAATCTCTTTTTTTCCTCTTTGCATTCATTACTGATTCTCCCACAAACAAACGTCTCGTCTCTGGCAGATTTGTGACTCTGATCCAGGGGCGTAATCTGTGAACGGCTTTGTCAACATCACTGGCTGCCTATTCACATTACTGTTTATCACTACCTTCCAGGAAGACGGATAGCAAAGAAGAGGAAGATGAAGAAGTGGGAACAGGGATGGAGGTGAGAGGGAAGGCCAGAGAGAGGGAACGGTGAATGAAAGAGGGAGAAGAGAAGCCTCGACAAGAGAGGAGTGGGGTAGAGCGACAACGGGGAGAGGAGGGAATCACTCAATCGTTTCTGCAGAAGGGAAGAGGTATGAATATTCCAATTTTACCCTGCTCATTAGAGATGGCTGCCTCTTCCTTTGGGGGAAAGCACTGCTTGTGTTTGTTTCCAGCCTGATTATTTGCATGATGTATTCCACAGCTTTATATTCAGTGATGGGAGAAAGATGACGTTCTGGCAGGCTGACAATGAGGCCTAAGGGGTGCTGAGGCAGGCACAGTCAGCTTTATTCAATGCAAAGATCAAAGGCCATGCTTCTTTACCCCAAATTAGCCACCATTTCACAGTCGCTAAAGCTCCCTCAACAACGCTACTTACTTGCGCTGCTCCTAAACAAGGCTATTTTATGAAAGCTTGGTCCCACTGAGAGGAGATCGCTGGTTTGGGAAAACAGCCTGTAACAAATCATGAGTCCGCACTTCCAACAACCCTAGAAGCTGGTCCCTATAATTAATTTTGGCTGACCCAAGAAAGTCACATCATCATTTTCCTGTCTTCTGGCATGGAGAAGATGCAGAAGATTCGGCTGCAGCTGAACCCTTTGGGCGACATCATCTATCAGCAGCCAATCATGCACTGGCATTGAAATACATCCTGTCGATCACATCATCATTAGTGCTAGAGCTACAAATGTATCAAATATAATAATAATAAGTATCAAATTGGCGGGCGGACAATCTGCAACGCAATCAGGTTTTTTTTTCTATTACTGTGACAAACAAAATTGGATTTTGCTGCTAAACGCATCGTAAAGTGCACAAATTAGCATAGTCATTGTTCTTTTCAAAGTTATTACAGCTAGTAATTGTGAGTTAATAAAGTTACATGTATGGTGATGCAGAGGCCAGAATACAAAAACTGCTTATCCACATAATGCTCAAGAAAAGTGTTGGTATTTAGTATGTTTAACATAGACGTCCAGGAAAACAACAACAATCAGTTTGTAACAGCCTTCTGATATTGCTACAGCTGTTTTGGTTGTTTTTTTTAAATATATCAACCAGACAAAACAAGTCAGACAAAACAAGACAAGATGCCCCCTTGGACTCTGAAGATTGTTAAGGGCATGTTTCCCTTTTACTGACATTTTCTGAACCAAACAATTAATCTTTTAATCAACACAAAAACTGACAGAACAATTAACAATAAAAAGAATTGTTAGTTGCAGTCCTGGCCTGCATTATGTTGGTCAGAAATCGAATTTCCCTTGCAGCTACCTTACTTTTTTTGTATTCATATTTTCTCTTAGATACATTTTGTAGCTCATAAAAAAATGTGCAATGTTCATTTTTTGTTCTGCAGCTTTCATTATTCTACCACATGACTTGGCTTACATTTCTTCATTTGTGGCATCATCAGTTGCTTTGCTTACAATATGCAGACATACTGTTGACGGCTACCGTCTGTTTGGTTTCAAGCTGGATCACCATAAATAATATTAAGGAATGCTCACCCTGCATTGATGGTACTGATGGCTTTGCTTTATTGTGCTCATGTTCAAAGAACACATGATGCAAACCTTTCCAGGAGCCACTTTCCACACCTCCTAGCACCATTTCATCAACTCTGCTGGAAACCTCTATTATGCTGCAAAATGAAATGCAGCAATGAGCATGCAACAGCTTTAATTCTAAATAGACACAAAATACGTACATTGCGTCACAATGAAGCAGATTGGGCCTGATAAGGCTTCACATGAGTGTGATACCTTCTCAGCATGACATCCACCTTCCCTCGCCTACTCAACTCGCCTTTTCTCTTTCTCCACTCAACTCCCCTCCTTTACTTTCCAGGAGAGCCTGCAGTCACATTAGCTCAGAACAGTGACTTGCAACTGAGAGACTCCGCCACCCCCCGTGGTGCATCCGCTATCTATAGATTTTAGCAGATACACAAACTTTATCTGTTTGTCTCTGTTACTAAGCAGATCTGCACATATCCCCTTGCTAAAAGCACACCTGACATTTTCACATACAGTGAGGAAAATAAGTATTTGAACACCCTGCTATTTTGCAAGTTCTCCCACTTAGAAATCATGGAGGGGTCTGAAATTGTCATCGTAGGTGCATGTCCACTGTGAGAGACATAATCTAAAAAAAAAATAATCCAGAAATCACAATGTATGATTTTCTAACTATTTATTTGTATGATACAGCTGCAAATAAGTATTTGACCACCTGAGAAAATCAATGTTAATATTTGGTACAGTAGCCTTTGTTTGCAATTACAGAGGTCAAACGTTTCCTGTAGTTTTTCACCAGGTTTGCACACACTGCAGGAGGGATTTTGGCCCACTCCTCCACACAGATCTTCTCTAGATCAGTCAGGTTTCTGGGCTGTCACTGAGAAACACGGAGTTTGAGCTCCCTCCAAAGATTCTCTATTGGGTTTAGGTCTGGAGACTGGCTAGGCCACGCCAGAACCTTGATATGCTTCTTACAGAGCCACTCCTTGGTTATCCTGGCTGTGAGCTTCGGGTCATTGTCATGTTGGAAGACCCGGCCTCGACCCATCTTCAATGCTCTAACTGAGGGAAGGAGGTTGTTCCCCAAAATCTCGCAATACATGGCCCCGGTCATCCTCTCCTTAATACAGTGCAGTCGCCCTGTCCCATGTGCAGAAAAACACCCCCAAAGCATGATGCTACCACCCCCATGCTTCACAGTAGGGATGGTGTTCTTGGGATGGTTCTCATCATTCTTCTTCCTCCAAACACGGTTAGTGGAATTATGACCAAAAAGTTCTATTTTGGTCTCATCTGACCACATGACTTTCTCCCATGACTCCTCTGGATCATCCAAATGGTAATTGGCAAACTGAAGACGGGCCTTGACATGTGCTGGTTTAAGCAGGGGAACCTTCCGTGCCATGTGTGATTTCAAACCATGACGTCTTAGTGTATTACAGTAACCTTGGAAACGGTGGTCCCAGCTCTTTTCAGGTCATTGACCAGCTCCTCCCGTGTAGTTCTGGGCTTCTCAGCTTTCTTAGGATCATTGAGACCCCATGAGGTGAGATCTTGCATGGAGCCCCAGTCCGAGGGAGATTGACAGTCATGTTTAGCTTCTTCCATTTTCTAGTGATTGCTCCAACAGTGGACCTTTTTTCACCAAGCTGCTTGGCAATTTCCCCGTAGCCCTTTCCAGCCTTGTGGAGGTGTACAATTTTGTCTCTAGTGTCTTTGGACAGCTCTTTGGTCTTGGCCATGTTAGTAGTTGGATTCTTACTGATTGTATGGGGTGGACAGGTGTCTTTATGCAGCTAACGACCTCAAACAGGTGCATCTAATTCAGGATAAAAAATGGAGTGGAGGTGGACATTTTGAAGGCAGACTAACAGGTCTTTGAGAGTCAGAATTCTAGCTGATAGACAGGTGTTCAAATACTTATTAGCAGCTGTATCATACAAATAAATAGTTAAAAAATCATACATTGTGATTTCTGGATTTTTTTTTTTAGATTATGTCTCTCACAGTGGACATGCACCTACGATGACAATTTCAGACCCCTCCATGATTTCTAAGTGGGAGAACTTGCAAAATAGCAGGGTGTTCAAATACTTATTTTCCTCACTGTAACAGCAATACAAGATATAGTGGTATGGTTTCATTTGGTGGCTTGATGGCAGTTTATATGTGACAGGCTATGAATCGGGGGAGACTGAGGGCATAGTCAGTGCAACACATGAAGAAGAAGTAGAGTTTGAGAGTAGAGGTTGCTGTGAAGGTGAGAAGCCAAGAAAGAGAAACATGGAAACGTGGTTCAAAGGAAAGTACAGAAGCTTTGGAGGGCAAGGTGTAACAAAAAATGTTTGCAGTCAGTGTTTATTATTACTAGTATGATGCTGATATGGCTACAGAGCGTAGAGAAGACTCCATGCAATGTCAACATCAGTTTGACTCTGGATCTATCATGTCTGTCTTTACTAGCAACTGTTGAATAAAAGTAAAAATGTCTAAGCTTAAAAATAAGAAAAGAACAATATGACAAGATCATTTTAGCATTTTTATCATGGTACCATTTGGCTGACAGTCAATAAATGCTAATTTATTGCCCATTCCTACCCATATGGTTACAAAAAGCTTGATGAACCACAAAAAAAAAAGTGCTTCAAACAAAACAGGAGGGTGGTAGGATGGGTGTTAGTTGCAGTCCAGACTCTTTTGGACCCCTTGTCATGCTACAAAGGAACAAAAAAATTGAAGGAAGTCCAGAGGCAGTTTGAGTGCTAGCAAGTTAATCTGCTAGCAAGCTTACTGCCAGCTGACCATTGGCAGTAGGAAAGATTGTTACACTGGTAGATCACTTTTGGCTGTGTATCTGATAATGTTACTCTGATGAAAACATTTTTAAATGATTACAGAATAAATTTTGTTGAAATGATATTATTGTGAGCCAGGCTTAGGTGTGAAGAAGTTTCGGAGACTGATGAAGACTTAACATAGCATGGTTTATTGAGCCTGGCCGAGGAGATACAGTGCCAGCATACAACATGTGAACACGTGAAATGCCAACACCAAATCAGAAGGATAACATCTTGTGGTCCCTTTTATGTTTCTGTCTTTCCCCTAGTGCCTGTAGGTTTCTCTATTAGGTCACCTTTCACCTATAACAACTATCTGATGTTTAGACTCCAATGCTTCATCATATTGGAATCTCTCACTATCCAAGAGTTGTACTCTAATCTGTGGAGCCAGTTAGTTCTTGTAAACATTCTTGTATGGCTCAACCTTGTAAGATTCCCAGAGAACACTGATATCTGCTAGCCTGACGTCTGAGCTACTGTCTCTAACTAATCAGTCTATTGTTGTCTTCCTGACGAGGACAAGTACATGTGAGAAATACCTAAAGCTATAATGTCAAACACTTATGGGGTCAGCTAAATTACTCTAAGCTAGACCTGTCTTACCTTTCCCTGTTACATCAATTAAGACACCTAAGAAATATTCTCAACACATTTGTTATCTTTTTACTTTTAACATAACAGTGTTGGGCTATACTTTTTAGCCATGTAGCGGCATAGCGGCGTGGCTGTAGGCAGGATGGTTACTCATTGGTTGGTCCACAATAAACAACTACAGGTTGCCATGAAATGTAGAACACACATTCATGTCCACCAGATTCAAGATTAAGTACCTGCAAAAGTAACATTTGCATAAGCCTCAGCTATCCTTTCTGTTTAGAGCTAATTGTAAAATGTTAGCATGCTAACACACTTAGATGGTGACCAGCATTATACCTAAACATCAGCATGACGTGATCTGGTGGTTTTCAAAACACTAACTTTACACTACATATAGGCTAGATAGTGATACACTACCAAAAGGAGCCGGCCGATGCTTTCACCTGCCTCCGTCTGTTACAACCATCTTGCATGTTGTCGTGATCCATGGAGAGTATACAAAGATTGGTTAGCAACACTGCATGCAAAAACAGTTGTGCACACAACCTAATTTCTCAGGTGTGTGCCCAAGAGTGTGTGCTGTAAGGCTAGAGTCATTCTAGGCAAGGATTTACATTAAGAGAATCTGACATGCAGCTGTCAGCCTGACTCTCCATTCTCCCACACTGAACACTCCTCACACACACACACACACACACACACACACACACACACAGGCCTAGTGAACTCACCTGATCAAAGTCACTCCTTCATGTCTCTGCCTCAGTCTTTGTCTCTGTCTACCCTCTGTCACTTACACTCTTGGGAATCAGAAGGGGACACACACCTGCGGCTGTAGATGGCCTCACTAAACAGGCTATTAGGATGCATTCAGGGACGACAGGGACGGCTTGTAACGCCTCTATAATCACAAAGGCCGTGCTTAGTTTGACAGATTGCTTACAATGACTGCATTTATTCTGCATTCAAATCCAAATTTAAAACTACTGGTCTGATTTTCAATTAAAAACGATGATTATTTGTTGATTTGAATGATAATGTTTATCTACATAGATTGTCAGTACAAGTCAAATTAAGCTCTAACTACAATTGTGATTGCTCCTCAATTTCAGCTGAGCACGCACATTTGGCATGTCACTCTTGGGATAATAAGTTGAATGAGACGCTGCATAAGCTGAGAATGACATGTACAATACAGCAACGTCTCGATCCAGGGGCATTCTGTGGAGTTTAACTGAGCAAGGCAGACGACATGCCTAAAGACTCTGAAGAGTTACAGCCATGAAACCACGTAGCTCTCACAGTATCAAATCCAAAATTGAATTTTCCGCTCTGTCGCATGTTGCTTGTTGAGATGGAGACAGGGCGAGCGGGGAAGAGGAGTTGGGAGGGGGGGCTGCTCTTTGAATCTCTTAACCTTTACGGCTTGTTGCGGTATCAAGCCCTGCGGACAAGATCGGACGCTGACACGTTTGTCGAGGGATGACAAATTAGCTGTCCTTCCAGATGCCTGATTGCCTGACCTTTATTCAGTAAGTGGTGGTGGTGGTGGTGAGAGGGGGGGTGACAGCGGTAAATGGTGCCCGCGTCAATAAGGGGCCTGCACAGGAAATGCACATTTCACCCGTCGATTTGCATTCACAATGAACATGATGGAAATATAGTTCAGAGATGAGCATCTTCCCTAAATTTCTTCTTTTTGATCACATAGTAGATAATATTTGTTTGTATTTAAACCAATTGTTGTTCGGACAACTGTTTAATAAAAAACATTAAATTCCTCTCAGACAATAACTCGATGTGTTACTTCTTCACGTGACACTCAAGAATCTGCTGCTACTTGGAGAAGACATGAAAGCATAAATATCTGTGTAAGAAAAATGTGGCTAAAATTGGAATAAGTATGTTTGTAAGCAGAGTTCACAAAAACACACCAGAAGTTGTCTTCTGTGGTTAGTGTTAGATCTTTGTAAACAAAACTCTTAACAGATCAGTCTCAGCCTAAGTTTTGCAGATATGATGAGTAATATCAACCGTCTGCTGGAACCCATTTCAAGTTGCATTATCGTGTTGAAAAAGTTTTTTACTGATTCTTGACTGAGTCAGCTTTAGCAATCGTTTGTATGTTAAGCCCAAAAATATTCCCAGGGGATTCCACAGTTTTCAAAACCAGACAATTTCAGGTGTCCACTATTAGTGGCATGTTCAGTTTTAGTGTGTAATTATATTTTTTTGACAGGTTAAGACAAAGGGCGATCTACGGTAGCTGAGTGTGAAACACACAATGAAAACAAAATATGGCAGTGGGCTATGACTATCAACAGAAATCACATAAAAAACTACTCTAAAAAACATATTTACAAAAATAAACCCACAAACATAACCTGGTTACATACAGTGGATTATTGTAGTTTCATCAAACTCATGTGGAACTTCCCGGAGATAGCACAACTCAACACACTATCCAAGGAAGGTTAAAATCAAGGACAGCTTAGCTTGGTAGGGAATCTCAGCCATTAAACCTCTGTGGGGTCGTTATTAAGAAGTTAAATGGCTGGGATTCCGTACAAGTTATCCAGAACTGGAGATGTCTTCATCTGAAATGTCTTCAAGTATCTTCAACCAAGTCCACTTCCCATGATTTTAACCGTCCTTGGTTTACAATGACCTGGATAACTGAATTTGGATAACACACTGTCATTTATATTTAAACAGAGTTAAAATTATTGTAAAACCTGTACCATTTCAAGTAACGCAGTACAATAGCACGGTGTGGCTTCAAGCATGCTAACATTACCATGAAATTGAGTGCATAGAGCCCCAAATACTGGGACATGAATTTCAGTATTGCTTACTACTTTACACCATGGAGTCACAGCACGCACCACCCACGCTGCAAATCTCCAGGTTGTTTGCACGTACACAAGAAGAAAGACCATAATGCGCTAGGTGAAGTTACAATAATATTACTCAATGCTGCCACCTTGTGACCAAAGTGCACAACAGTAGGACTGTGACGGGCCACTTAACAACCTGCTCCACATTTTACTTGGACTTAAACAATGTTACTTTCAAAAGAACACATATATTAACATTTACACAACTTTGAGAACAATACAAAACCTATGAAAATTACATCTCAACAGATTTACATTAAACCCGGCTATATAAAGTTGAAAATATTTAAAATACTAAAGGTAGTACTTTCCAGCTGCTAAATACATTAATTACTGCACACACTTGAAATAAATTATACACTGAAATACCTGTACCATTTGTTAAACACTGCAATGACATCTCTCTCTCTCTCACACACACACACACACACAAAGTAAATGCCAGCTTTCATCTTCATCATGCTGAGCATGCTCACTCACCCAATATGTCATCTCTCCATCTGATGGCAATGATTGACATGAATGCTCTCAAGGTGTATCTGAGCGTAACATGAGCTACCAAAACACACACACAGGTCTCAAACGAGATATGGAGCATCTATGCGTTAACAGTTTTTCTATATCAAAGTGGTTATTTCCTGTAGGTTTTTCATCATTTTTATTCAGCATGTCACAGTAAAAGTATGTGGTTTTTTGAGAGACACATTTTCATATTAAAGTTTCAGTCTTGTTTATTGATTTGGAAAGACGAAAACTGAACATTTGGTGTCAGACACCAAATTGGGATATTTTTATACCTCTACCAGTGATTGAGACTAGTATCCGGGAGACTACATATTGCATCAGATCTTTTAGTAATTTATTCATTGATTGATTTTAATGACAGAACAAATCCAAATCCATGTTTGGTGCCTGAGAGAAGATGGACAGCTGCAGCGGAGGTGTTTAGTGGAGGGACACTGATGTGTTAGACCACATAATTACTTGGCTGGTTGCTTTAGCACAATAAAAACTCAAAATTATGTAACTGGTGCGTGTTTCTAAGCGAATACAAAATGTGATGAGGGCACAGGGGAATGTTACTAAAATGTCACAGCATTAGGAGTCACCAAAACATCAATTATTTATCTGATCCAAGAAACACACTTCTAATTCTAATTAATAGTTCAATCAAAGAGCACTAAATAAAATAGGCACATCACACTTAAAATATAATGAGTGGCTGTCAAATTCTCCAAAAATACACGTTTTCACAGTTCTATAAAGTTCTCATTCATAAAATCTATATTTAAGTGTATAAAAGGCCTTGGTGAGTTGAAGGGTCTCAGGTCATGGCAAAATCATGACCTCATGACCTTACAGTACAAGTGTCTGGAGTTGATAGAAAAACAAAAGTTAAATAAAAGTTAATGGTTTGAAGACAGGATATGGAGGAATTGTGTAGCCCAAACGGACTGACAGAGAGGACACACAATATCAGTTGCCTACTTCTTATCATTCTGACATTTTTACGTTGAAATTCTAATATAAATGTTATATATTATTTTTTCTTAATTCTTCTACTGCTACTACTACTACTCTATAATGTATGATACAAGCCCTGTTTTGGGGTAAATGCAAATATATAAAGCAAACATTTTGCAGGATCTATGGTAAGGAAAAAAATACTAGAACCAACCTTACGCACTTGTTCTCATAGATAATTTATACTACAAACTGACTGACTGGTGGTCTTGGCATCAAGAGGTCGGTAGTTCAGTTTCCAGTGAAATGTTGGAGTGAAACATTTGAAAAAGACTCAGGTTTCTAATTTCAGTATTCCGTGAGAATGAATACCTTGCAAAGTTTTTAGGTTCTATTCCTCCTCTTGGCAATTCAATCCAATCTGCCAAACAGCACTTGTTTTAATTAAAAACTTGTTTGAGGAGACATTTTTTGCCTCCACCTCTCTTTCAGAGAAATAAAAGAAGAAAATCAGTCAAAAGTTTCATTCTTACAAAAAAACGTTCTTGATGGATTGCAGGGGTCCCGTTTTAACAGGAGTCTGAGGTTATGTTTGCCTGTGAGCAAGAACACATTAAGCTGTCACATTCTGCCATATAAAGACAAGGTGGAACAGAATGGCGCTATGCTTAACCTTGACTTTTCTCTGTCCTTTCCTTGTATAAAGTCTAAAGGTTTCACTGTGTGCTCCTACGCTGCATGTTAAGCAGATCCAACCAGAGTAAACTTTACCCAAGTGCATCTTCTCCTACCTAATTGAGTTAGAGGATGCCATCTCCTTAGAGAACAGGACATTAAGCTTCCCTCTCAGGGAATGGCGGGGAAAGTAAATCACTTTTAATTAGAATAAACCTAAGATTAGATCTGGCCTTTCCTTCCCAGTCATTTGCATAGCTTCTCTCAGTACGATCCAGGCAACAGTGTCTGATAAGTGGGATTTGGAGACAAGAGCGGTTCCGGGGTTTCAAGCCAAAACTGCTCAACAGGTGATCTGAAAATGCCTGAAGGTGATCCCCTTTCTTTTTATTGCGGGGGTTGACTTCAAGGTTTATATAACATTTTCAAATCAAATCGAATCGTAATAAACCGGACTGGAAGTATAGACGTTTGGATGCCTTTCAAAAGTGGTCCTGGTTTGAAACTGTTGTTTCATTATTAATGTTTTGCTGGCTTTTTAATTGTTGATGAGAATATTTTCTCCATTCATTGTTTAAACATTTGCTCTATAAAACATCAAAAAAATGGGAAAAATACCCATCATTTCAAATTGCTCTTTTGGTCTGACCAATAGTGCTAAACTCAGATACATACAAATTCAGAACAGAAGAGTATAGAAAATCCTCACATTCGAGAAGCTGGAGGGATCAAATATTAAACAAATTTGCGTTAAAATAGACTTGTCAGTTCTGATTATGTTACATTTTAAGGATCTCCTCCATATATATGGGGCGGCTGTGGCTCAGGAGGTAGAGCGGGTTGGCCGTTAATTGGAAGGTCAGCGGTTCAATCCTGGTTGCATGTCGAAGTGTCCTTGGGCAAGATACTGAACTCCAAATTGCCTCTAGCGGCTGTTTCGCCAGTGTATGAATGTGTGTGAATGTTAGTTTCCGTTTGAGCACTTAGGCTCAGTGTGTGAATGTTAGTTTCCGTTTGCAGATGTAGTGTAAAAGTGCTTTGGGTGGTCGAAAAGACTAGAAAGGCGCTATACAAGTACGAAGCATTTACATATAATTAAAGACATAGAATGCTCTGCTTTAAATAATAATTTGTCTGATATGATATAGACAGAAAAATGTGGTAAAACTTCTTAAAAGCAACTCTTCTTCCTCATTGCATATTGGACCACAATTGGCATCCAAACTTGTTGTGATGTCACAAATTCCTGCTTGTATGTCCACGCTTTAAATTCAGATTAAAAGTGAGCAGAAACTTTCTTCCTTCAGCAGATTATTGTAAAAAAAAACTAAAAAGAATTTTTACCCTCCTTCAATCAGAAATTAAAATGGGAAGAGTATATATATTTCTTTACCCTCACCTTGGTCAGTGCACCAAACTACTCTCTCTCACACACACACACACACACACACACACTTTTAAGTCAGGGACAAACATTCTGTCCCACACAGCTGGGAGAAACTGAACACTGCCCTTATAAAACGCCTTCATCATGTACCTCTCACTCTCAACCCCTCTATCGCTCTGTCTGCCTCTCAAGTGACAGAGAGAGGACTCTCCCGCCTCCTTCCTTTTATTAATTAAATGAAAAAAGCCAGTCAAGTTATTTTTAGTTGAAAATGTTCCCTCCGTGACTTTATGTATTTGATCTTCAGGAACATCTCAAATAGGCTTAGAGGTTTGGTGCCTGAAAATGGCAGTTGGCAGCTGCAGAGATTTAACCTGCAACCTTTTTGTTTGGAGACAGACTTTCTCACTGTATGTCTGCTGCAGGGAGAGAGGAAAAGGAGTAATGGCAATGGAGTAAGGCGGGAGCATAAAGACAGAAAGGACGGACGGATGAAGTGGCACGCACAGAGCCGAACAGAACACAGGCAGCGAGTGAACCCCGCAGAGGAAGATGTGAGCGGACGTGTCCCAATCTCCTCTCATTCAGAGGTGACAGTCCATCTGTCACCAATGTAGAAGTCCGCAGGGGGATCAATGTCTGCTGAGGTGGCCAAACCAAAAGCTATCTGCATCCCCATTAGTATTCCTCTGCGGTGGGGCCCCGAGCCGTCTACTGCATTGGCCTCCTAGCGAAGCCGGCAGCGCAGGTGCCACGTCGATAGATTGATAAGACAAGGCAGACATGGCCCTGGAAAGCCCGCGACTGTACAAGTGATCCAACCCCCTCTGGGATAAACTTTTAAGATCTCACACAGGCAGCAAGCAAGCACTTTCATCCATACATAACACATGTAAATGCACACAGGGACACACACACTCACGAGTAGACACCCATGTGAACGCACGTATGCGCCCACACTGAGCGCTGATATGGACATCTTACAAGGATGAATGGCCAGCCTGCGAAGGACGGCAGGACAGCATAATAAAAGCCAGACGAGGCATTAATCCTCCTTGTGGGGTTCGCTGATGTTTGCAGCATTATGGCAGGCCACTAACATTTTTCACGTCTCCACTGTGTGCATGTGTGTGTGTGTGTGTGTGTGGTGGGGGATGAGGGGGTGGGGTGCTAGAATTAGAGGGCCACTGGTAAGTGTAATGCTAAATCACAACTATGTGCTTGGCATGTTGTGTCATCATTATAATACAGTAGCTCTGAGGTAGGGGGTGTTTGTTTGAATACAACACAGGTGATTCTTTTAAAGTTGCATGCAGCCTACTTGTTTAAAGGAATAATGAACACATCTTTCTCATATCTGTCAATTAAATATGAAGGTACAGCGAGGAGTCAGTTGACTCAGGTATGCATAAAGAATGGGAGCTCAGGCGAAAACCAGAGGTTATGTGCCAGACTATTTCTTTTTAGAGCAGTGATGTGCAAGGCCTGCAATCCTGGCCATCAAAGCGTTTGGCTCATAACCGCCCATAGAAAGGATTAAACAAATGAGATGTAATGTGTTAACTCGTGAACTTTAAGGGTGCTGGTAAAAGGATCTATACCCTTTGGAAGGAGTCAGGCTAGCTGCTCCCCCTTGCTTCCAGTCTCTGTGCTAAGCTAAGCTAACTGTCTCCAAGCTGTAGCTTCACATTCAAAGAAATATAAATAGATGTCATGTTTCTTTACTTTACTTACATAAACAGCTATAATGAGGGTTACTGTACAAGCGTAAATTCAATCACACAGTTATCACTTCACTTATAGATATAGATATATCAAGCTAACAAAAAGTGGTGCCAGTTGTCCTTTCACCTTTAATCTGTGTATTCTTTTCCTAAATACATAACAAAAGACATGATGGGAAATATGCTTAGATGAGGTGAGAAGATCAATAACACTCTGAGCTGTATTGATCTTTTCATCTAACTCCTGGCAAGAAAGTGAATAAGCACGTTTCCCAAAATGTCAATCATGCTAAGCTAACTGTCTCCTAGGCTGTAGCTTAAAATTTAGCGGACATACATGTGAGTGGTATCAATCTTCTCATCTAACTCTTGGCAGGCATTAAATATTTTCATAATTTACAGACTATACTTCTGAGCAGAGAGTTATTACTAGCCACTTACACATTTTTATTATAAATAAACATCCAATGCTGATGGTTATTCAAGCAACAAGAGACAAGGAGAGTAGCTAACCTTTTTGACTGAAACAGGACCATGGGCAGCAATACCTCTGCACAATTCTTGATTTTATTTTCTGGGCCAAGTTTGTCAGCCCTGTTAATAAAAAAAGCAAGTGAGCACTCCATTTTATGAGTGGAGATGACCTTTACAGAGCTGCGGCTACACTGACGGGATTTCAAGCCACCAATTAGCACTCTGGTTTCTGCTCTAGTGCAATCTCAGGTTTCAGAGAAAGACACAAATCCCTTCAACAACATCAGCATATAAAGTAGGAGGCACAACACACACGTGTACAACTCGGTCGGCAACAAATGGATACAAAAGGGCCTCTTCGAGTAGAGGTCAAATTGTATTCCATTGCGTGGCAAAGTGCGGTTTTACAATGGGGAGGTTTTGAAGACAAGGTATTTTTTTATGCATTTTAGCATGTGCATTAAAGTAAAGTAAGTAAGTAAAGTAAAATAAAAATATAAAAATTGTGCAGTCAAAAATGATTATAACATGACTCTACAAAACAGGCCAGAAGTAAGTCTTCAAGTCCGATTCATCTATGAAAAATGACAACACCAATGAATGCACACATGCACTGTGAGGATTATGCCCCAGAAAGTAAACTAACAATGTGGTCAAGGGCAAGCATAATAATGAATTGATTGTCCTCTGAGAGTGTCATAATGAATGTGAATCAGACTATGCAGTGTGCTTTTAACAATCAATAAGGCTATAAATTGCCACCACCGTCCAAGTGATTGATTATATTCATTTCTATTTAAGCATAATGCAGGGTTGGATCAATTATGAATATCTTCTATAATCCCATAAATAAAACAAACATCAAAGGTAAAATTAGGTTTAAAAAAAACAATGGCTCTCTGCTGTTTATGTTTTGGACATGAATGGAGGGAGAGAGCGGGGGGGGGGCACTATTTTGAAATTAATTTCCAAAGAGTTGTCAATATTCCTGAAGTGTGGCACATGCAGTGCCTAGCTATGGTGCTGCATTAAGCTTTCATGAAAGTGAAAGTTAATTAGATATGATGACTGAACTCCTGGGATCGTAATTAGCCGAACTGCGTGACTGCTCTCCTGTAATTAAATGTCATTTTCCCTCAGTTCAGTGAGCCTGAAAAAAGAAGAAGAAGAAGAAGAATACTAGTGCAGAAAATGTCAGTTACAACAAATTCACATGTGCCCTGTGGCCTCATCCCGGACATTTCTAAAACATGGGGCAAGACAGGGTGACAAAAATTGAGTTTAAGCTAGTACTTCACACTAACCTAAAAAAAAATGACCCCTAGCTTTGTGGTCTCACGCTGGTCTAACTTCATAGCTCTCTCTGATATTTGGATTGTGTTTTGGGGGGGTTGGACTGTGGACACTCAAGAGGTTTCAAATGAGTGTAAACACTCAAGGTTAAGGTGAGAAAGGAGAAGAGGTCATATCTGCAGGCGAGAATGAAATGTCGGATTCCTTCTACTGTGCCACACTGGCAGGTGTCATATGTGGATAACCCCAGGATAAGAGAAAAGAGTCATGAGACAGGAGAGGGAGCAGAGAAGAGAGCCAGCCCAACAGAGTACACGGCAGGTCTCTTGTCATGTGTTAGAGGAGAAGAGTCAAACCTGCAGGAACCAAACTAGTGACTGACACCAGAGGACACACTGTAAGGGCGAAGGCGACAACAGCAGCAACCCGCAACCCACAACCCCTGCTGCAGCCACTATCATACTGTATACAAGTACAAAACCACATCCTAGACTAGTCTATTTTTGTATTTTCTACCACCAACTATCTTTAGAGGTAAACCAGAAATGTTGCATGAGAGGAATGGTGAAATGTCATCTTTAATAAGTAGTTTATTGCATAGGTTCGATCCTGTGACCTTCTCACCTTGTTTTGGAAATCTGTTGTCATAAGATATCACTAAATCCTTGACTTTTATTATTAGGTACAACTAGACAAGATGGTTGGAGTTCATATGACAAATATATCCAGCATAATTGGCAGCTATGAAATGCATCACTATTCACTGGAGATCTTTTTTGCCAACTCCTTCACAAGGTTTGTTTGAGCTTTTAGATTACTTGATGTTTGGAAATTTGCCACATGAATGTTGACTTTCAGAAACATTTTAAAAAAGAGAGAAAAGAAATCTTGGTAAATAGACATTCGTCAGGCCCTGCACATTGTAGTCCATGTTATGTGTGGATTTGTACGGATAGTAATTCCTTAATAATCTCAGTGGTGGGTAGGCATTGGCAATGTACCAGTTGTTCTGTTGTGTATGTGATTAATAAAGACAAAAAGTTAAGAAGTTAAGAAAAACAGTGTATTACCTTTTCTTCTTTCTGTCCTTTATCTGGGTTTTTTCCCCCCTTGATTTAGGATGACCAGTACTGTGACACGGATATGATCCCTCATCGGCTTTCCACCACAGCACATTTTCAATTGAATGTAGCCAGTGTAGGGTAAGTGCTTCTTTCAATGCACAAACTTGGCACTCCAGCAGCGTATCTTGGCAAACTAGAAAGTCAGCTGAATGTCCGTGGGCAAATACGTTATCTGACACACAAATCATGGCTGGAACCGCTGGAATAGTGTTGTGTAGCCCAGTCCGAGCCACTTTGTTTGTTTCCTATTTACAGAATGGACAGCTAGCGGACCATGAGGAGATATTCGCTGAATAAAAAAAAAAGTGTATTGAAATCACATTGTATTCTTTGGTGTGTATCCTAAACTTTTCAATATAATAATGTAATTCTCCTGTATGTCTATTTCTGAGTGCACTGCGTATGTCTCTGAGGACGCATTCATGAACGCATGCATGAATGCATGGATAGTGAATGTCATTGATAGGAACACCCACAGGCTATGTTCTCTATAATAATCACTCATTTTCCTGTTTCTACATAGTGCGCGCTCTCTGATGAGATATCATTGACAGTGGAAGAGACAGTGTGAGCAGGGAACCTAATTACCTCTGCCCGATGGACAGAAAATGATCACTGTCAATGTAATAAGGCTTTCACGTATTTGCCTGAGAAAAAGGCTCCCCGTAGTGTTTTGAATTAGAAAAACGGCAGGTTAAAAACCCATCTGGGTGTCTGACTCAACCACTAATGCGGAGTCACTCCAGTCCTCATCTCTATGCTGTTGCTACCTGTGAAACAATCTGCATAGGTCACGGGCCTGGGTTAAAAACCTTTTTCATGTCAATGACCCCCAGACATGCTCCAACACCACTTTAGAATACTCATTTCCCTTTGCCAAAGTTTTACTGGTTCTACTTGAGGGAGGATAACTTTTGAAAGATCGAGACGTCCAATACACAAGTCTATAACCCTAAGTTGATGTTTTTTTTCCAAATTTTTAAGAAGGTGTAAACTCATACGACGTATTAGCACAAAAGTTGGAGGGCTGCTCATCTGGGGTGAACAAAGGTGAATGAATTAGATAAATGTTTCATTCTATTGAGAATGTACATTGTTCTTTTTGTGGAGGGTGCAAAATATATTTTACATATCAGGTCATAACTGCTGCTAGAGTTAGCCATGCAGCTAACTTAGGGGCCCTATTAGCTGACAAAGTCCGGAATGGGCATCAGAAATGGATCCAAGAGAAAATATATACGAAACTCAAAATTATACTGTACACGGTAAATTGTGATTAATAAGTCATAAAAATAAAGAATATTTTTCATGACAGTTAGTCAGTGAGTACCAATAATAATCTGGGCAGTCTGAATAACCCGCTGCAGAGCTGTCTATTGCTCCTCTGTAAAGGTTAACAAGAACTTGCCACGGGAATTTTGCGATGTTAAATTTTTTTTAAGAAATATAGCCATTTCTGTGATTTCTTAATCAGCGTGGAGATGTGAGATGACCATGACAGGTTCTCTGTGATTCCCAGGAACCTAAAACTCTTTAGTTAGTCCACCTCAGCTCCACTGATGTAGACAGAGTGTGTTTCTTTGTCTCCTTTTTCCAAAAATCAGCTACTTGGTTTTGCTAAACTCTCCAAATGTTGTATTAGAGCTGTTTAAAGTTTTGGCTTTTACTGAAGCAATCATTGGAAATGCATTGTATTTGTCACTGTGGTTAGCAACCGTTTCTCAAAAATGCATCTACAAAACAAGAAAACGTCACCAACGTAACAAATTCTACTGTATCCTATTCTTTTGTGGAAAACAATGCAAGATGGAAAAAGACCAATTACTTCTTCTGATGACTTTGATGACTTCCTTATCAAAACAATGCGAGTTTGTTTGGCTGCACTGCAAATAGAAACACCTACTACAAAGTAGTTGGTCAAGGAGTGCTTGTTACAGAATCAAAATGCATTCACTGTTACCCACAGTAACCACATGTATTGACAAATCAACCAGAACTAAAATCTTCAGGATTATAATTTAAATATAAGAAGTAGCATAAGAACCCTGGCGAAAGGGAAGAGCCATTGAGCTATAGAGCAAGTATTAAGGATCCATCATCTGAATATTATTCCAGGAGTCTTTTATGGGTGCTTTAAATTGGACGATTTTATGACTGCAGCAGTCTATGTAATATAATCACATTAAACTCCCTAAAAGAGCCTCCTAAATTCTCCTTATGGTTACCTGATCCCTTATCACCATTGACCTGAAGTGGAAAACAAACTGCTGAGATTTTTCTGACTAAATCTTTCCGCTGTCATCATGAACGATGGCAGCATGCCAACCAACCAGACTGTGACCATAACAACTCAGTATAGTCTACAAGTTCTACAGAGCAACAGTTGTCTGTGACCTTTCCTCTTCACCACAGCTTTCTATTGCAGCATCTGTGCACCAGCTATACTGCAGCTTTACATCGCTGCCTGCCTATCTGACTGCCCGAGGGCACTTAAGGTGTCTACTGCTAATTCCACCTGAGCCCTTAATTACCTCATTAATTTAGGCTGACAGGTTAGCTTAAAACCCCTCTGTGATCCCCAGGCTCCATACATGGACATTAGCCACTGAAAGGGAGGCCATAACCCGATCCCCTTTTTTTAGAGACCCTTAAGTGTTTAACAAGGTTTATACCTAATCCACAACTTTATCTTTATGGATCTTGGCCTGGTTTTTCATAAGCAGCTTGATTGGCTTACAGTTCAACCAACATCATCTTGCTTGGCTACGCTGGTAAGTCTTGTCTGAAAGTGGGTTTTAGGCACAGTACACCCAAAGTGGCAGCTAAGCTAGGATAGCCCTCCTTATGAAACCATCAGTTGAGGATTTCCACTTTGGCTTTAGCTAAGCCATCTCCCATCCGGATCCATTCTATAAAGATGGTCACCGAAGGACAGAGAGCAAGAGAAATACAATGGCTTGAAGCCTCCTGGAGATCCTATCTAGACAGAGGAGTAATAAGGAGAGGGCTGAGAGGAGGGTTATATTGGTCTAGCTGGATGGCATGAAGGAGGAAGGATGGCCATCACACATGTCCAGCTTTGACTGAAGATGGGATTAGAGAGGGAAATGGGGGAGACAGACAGACAGAGATAGAGGACAGACACAGAGGAAGTGATAGTGAAGGAGAGCAGGAGAGGGTGAACGAAGGAACGGCGGAGAAGGAGATTGATGGCTGACTAGTCCTCGCTAGGTGATTCCCCCCCCCCCCCCCCCATCTCTCCAGACGAAGCCGGCGTCCAGGAGCCTCCACTTCTGCCACAGAGGAGAGAAATGGACAGATGGTGATGGTGATTATACAGGAGGGAGGGAATGGTTGAATAGAGTTGAGGAGAAAAGGATTTATTCATATTTTATTAGGTAAAGAAAAAGTATGATAAAAAGTATGAAAAGGTTTAATGATTTTTTTAAAAACAGGTTATTTTTGAAGTCCCTCGTAGAATTGTCTCTAACTGCTCATTTATGTTTTTGAACTGAAATACACTGAAACATGTCACAAGTGAAATTGACAACAGCTGAGGTTCTTGGCCTCATGTGCAGGACAGAGCAGCTATCTGGGCTAAATGGCATGATTCCATCTAATATGTAAAGCGGTCATTTGTATGTGTTGCCATATTTGTGGTATTTTGGGGTAAAGTGATTACTCAGTTAAACTATAGAACAGAACAATCGGACAGTTTCATTGGTTGAACTGAGTGCACTCAGCAACATTCAGGAAGTTAATCTATTAATTTATCAGTTTTGGCAGAATTACATAAGCTCTGACTGTAAATTGTCTGGATTTCTGTACTGAAAACTGTAAAATACACGAAACATATATTGAGCAAATTAAAGTTTAACCCTTTAGATTTGAATGAAATCAAACCACATTTTTGATGCTATTTATAGTTGACATCTTTACCACAACAACCGGAGAGGCCGGCTGGATGTTCTGCCAAATTCTCTGAAACGCCTTTGGAGACGGCTTATTGTAGAGAAATGAACATTCAATTCACGGGCAACAGCTCTGGTGGACATTCCTGCAGTCAGCATACCAACTGCACGCTCCCTCAAAACTTGCGACATCTGTGGCATTGTGCTATGTGATGGAACCGCACATTTTCGAGTGGCCTTTTATTTTATTATTATACACAAATACCTTGCAGGCTAACAGAAACCATGAGTAAGCAGCAAGGTGGTCCGCCAAAGCCAAATACCTACACAGAGAGAGGTAGGGCCTGAAAAGTCAGCTGAATGTGAAGAACAAGAACTGAGCCAACACATACGCTCTGCCATTCATCAGATACCCCGCTGGTATAATAAAGTGGCCAAAGGAGGAGGTAGAGGCCAAGAAAGCTTCTCACAAAGCATGGACGGTTTCACCCATCCAGCATTTTTATTTCATAATTTGGGCCTGAGGAGGGTATCAAGTCAGTTGAAGTCAAAAAGCTCAAAACCAAGTGAAGTAATGAGTCATTGATGTTGAAGCCAAAGTGGAGTTACAAGTGTTATTTGATTTTCTTTTTTTTATCAAGTCTTAGGTCACCATATTTGTGACTCGGGTCCACACCGCTGTTATTGGTACTGGCGGAGTCCACCATTCCCTTGCTGGATTCAGATCTAACGTATAAGGGAAATCTATATATCTAATCTACTATCTACTAATGTTATTGTATCTGCAGTGAAAGATGTCTATGCTGCATGATTCCACAATAAGGATTTAATACAGATAAACTATATGGAGTGACTATAAGTGCTATACAGCTGAATTTCTTTTATTAGCTACAAATACAGTATTTGTTTTCACACGTTATCATTACGCCGGGCTACAAAGGCTACAGCATGGATGACCAAGGTCAATGCACGATAAAGCATGTATGATGTATGACGTAAGTCCTTGATTTTGTTCAGATCCAGTGTACTTTTGTATAAAATGGCCGCTACATTTCTACCACAACGAATTGGATATGGACTTTATTCTCTCGTTGTGTCAGATCGTTTTACTTTGGTGGAGAGTTAATAAATTTGCAAGAACAGAAATTTGTCACTTGAGTGGCAGTCAATACATTTCATTATTCATCCTTTAAAATATATCAATTAATACAAGAGATAAAAACATGTTCACACTTATGAAAAAGAATCAGACATGTGTTACCAAACACTACATTAGCTACAATTTTAAAATAGCTTGTACAAACATGCCCCTAAAACCCTGTTTCAGAAACACTCTCAACACAAAACACCTAGAGGCGACAGGAAATGCAATAAATGGAAAAAGATGATAAGAGATATGAAAACTTTTCTATACTAACTTTGCAAAACTAGGCCGGAACTAACACCGAGCAATAAATCATACCAATTTCCACCAAATAACTTGATAATAGTCAAGGCTACCCTGTGAAAGTACAGATGAAGCCCAGTATGTCCTTCCCATACCTGCAGGCTCACCTCCCATTCTTTAAAAAACATTGAATAAACTATACTTGCAGTTTACAGGTCCATTAAATCAACTGGGACAGTGGTGAGAAGAGCAAAGGGGAGAGTTATTACATTTGTGTTATTGGTCAAATACCGCTGACCTGTGAAGGACAGAAGGAGATTTCCAGCACGGGCCTAGCAAATGGAGAAAGTGAGATGGGAAGGGGGGGGGCGGCTATGTTACAGCTATGTCCTTTCTGATAAGTGAGTTTTCACTTGCCTTCAACCCCCTCCCCACTGTAATAAGAGTTGACATCTATTTGTGACATATGACTGTATCTCTGATTGCCTGGGGTGTGATAGCATCCCGACGCGGCGCTCAGCTGGTGATGGAGGGATAGCAAGAGTGAGCGATGGAGAAATAGAAGGGTTTGTGGCTCAAATGCACCGGGCACTGTGACGCTATTTCTGTGGGCGATATGGAGGGTGTGTGTGTGTGTGTGTGTGTGTGTGTGTGTGTGCGCGCGCGTGCTGTGGGAGCAGAAAAGTTGGAATGTGTACAGCTCATGTGGTTCTTGCTTTTAGATGTATTGGATGGCATTGAAGAGTAGATTAATGGTTGGATGGATGGATGGCAAATCATTGCGTATCTCAGGGACTCCATTTATTCACATCTTCATTTGCTAGCCGCTAGTACTGTTCAGTGTTGCAAGGTGCAGCAGACATGCTTCTGCGGGGCAAATTCCCCCAACTGTAGGATCCCATGGTGTTCCCAGGCCAGCTGTGAGGTATATTCCCTCCAGCAAGTCTTTGGTCAACCCTGGGGTTCCTTCACAGGTGGCCATGCCCATTACACCTCCACTGGGAAGCACACTCTCAATTGGATGCCTGAACCACCTCAACTAGGTTCTATCAAGATTAAAGAGGGGAGACAAAGTTCGACAGACTCTCTGGGAAGGTCTAGCAAATATAGAATCTTTATGGTTCAAAAATGCGTAATCCAAAGAGCAATAATTTACATTTTTTCAGTTTGTCCTGTCAATAGTTTTACAGACATCTCTTTTAGAATGGTAACGGAGAAAATGCGTTTTGGACCACAGAGGATTTTTACTTGTTTGTTGCAGTACCATGAGTAGGCAATGGGACAATTTGCCAGCAAGGTCGACTGGCATCCATGGGCAAAGCAGTGATGCGACCGAGTTGTGTTTTGTTGAACTAGTCTATGGAAACAATCTGGATTCCTGCCAAGTTCTTCATTTTGGTCAGTCACCACTACTCTCTCTCTTTCTCTCTCACCCTTTCTTATCCATGTGCAATGCTGCCTTGCAGTCCCCTGTTTGAACATGGCCTTACCAGGTAATCAGGAAACAGCTTCCTGTAAAAAAAATAAAAATAAAAAATAAAATAAAAATGCAGGGAGATGAACTGGTATTTCTTCAAGTGCCAATGAAACGATGAAATACAATCCAGGAAGGTCTTTTTTTGAGTGTAACATCCTTGAGTTTGAAGGCTTATCAGAATAAACACTGAATAGTGGTTTATGATATTATGTGGAAGGATGAAAAGTGATCACATCATTTTATCCTCTATCTTAACAATCACAAGGTAATCAGTATAAATACACCATTAATCTGTAAGGAATGTTTGCATGTATTTGACTGGACAAAGTAGCAATTTACTGAATAATGCTGCATTATGTTGCAACAAAGGTTGAAACAGCTTTTTCGCCTGAAAACCTTGCAAATTTTTGCTCACTGCACCTTGGAGATACTTCCATCCTGTCTGGATGGAGCAAACCATGGCCTTAAGTTTGCTGGCCACAAACCTCAATGCCACCCACTTCACATTTAGCACATTTAACACTATTCAAGTCCACTTTGAAAGCCTCAGACACCATAAAGGAACACCAGAGAAGAAGCCATTACCCAAGCTGAATGTTCTCCATATCAAAATGAAAATCTGAAACAAGACAAGAGACAAGGTGCCACCCTGTCAACACACTGACCTTGAATCATTTGACAAATGCAGAGTATGCAGAGTAACAGACCCTAAGACCCCATACATCATCTCACACCAAGATAAATGACAGAACCTAGCTGTGAGCCTTTTTTACTTTGAACTCTGAGATGAGTCTTTATTACGTTATCTTCATGCACCACTGACTGGTACAGGTTTTTAATAGGTATGGGATGAGAAGTGTGCGTGGCTGATGACAGTTAAGCACAACACCCTCAAGTTTACAGTCCATGTCACCCAACCCTTTTGCACATAGTACAGTAGATAGAAAGGTAGTGAAAAGTTACATTTTTAAATGCATCATTCAAACATTTAGGATCAAAACGTTTCCATGATTTATGTGCAGCCTTGCAGTCAACACACTGTTCAAAGAGCAGAGGTCTGACACCGTGGTTTCACAGATCAATGGCCCCTCCTCTGCAGTGTCTCTGGCATGATAAAACGCTCCTCACTTTGTATGGATACTGAGTCTGGTTTAGAAGGTCACCAAGGTTAGATAAAAACGGATGTAGAAATGTGTTTTTTTATCAATAAATTCAGCGGCACTGACAGTTATAAATGTAGAAGTTATATGAAAGATAAGCACACATTTTATGAAAGTGCCACTTCAGTAACACCATCCGTCATGTTCCAAATGTGTTACATTTACATTTATTCATTTAGCTGACGCTTTTATCCAAAGCGACTTACAATTGCTATACATGTCAGAGGTCGCACGCCTCTGGAGCAGGGCTCTAGGGGTTAAGTGTCTTGCTCAGGGACACAATGGTGGATGTCTCACAGTGGGAATCAAACCCAGGTCTCTCACACCAAAGGCAAGCATCTTATCTATGGGCCATCACCCACCACAATTTGAACAGATTCACACCAAGAGTTCGAACACCAATTCGACATAATTTACATAAAACTATAATTTTAGCTAACTATTTCAACTATTTATCCATTTCTTTTTGCTAATTGTTTAGACCTCTCTACTTGCTTGCTGACTAGTTTTCACCCACTGTCAATAGCAACATGTAGTTTCCAGGTGTTACAGCTGACTTGATATGTGGATATATCTTTTAATGAAATTGCAGTCTCTACCGCTTAAGCTTTCAACACACCCCCTGGCAACTGTACAAGTGTGTGCACATGTGCCCCTGGTTGGGAACCACTGCTTTATAGTGTATTGTTTTTGCTTGTTTCCAAAAGCAGACTGCATTTTCATTGGTCTATTCAACTTATAGGGTTTCTACGAATAACTGAAATTGACAAGATAACAGTGCATGAAACTATTCTGCAGTTGAACATGCAGAACCATTTGTCAGTCGGTAAAACCTTTTGTGTTTCTATAAAATCTTTAAGGAGTCTTCCTAGAATATCTTGGGCCACAGAGCCAGCAAAGAACCCATTTCGTTTAATAACTTTATGTCATTCCTTTTCATTAACCTCAAACTCTGATAAAGCTCTAAAACTTTGAGCTAATAACCTTTGCAGCTAATGGTGCAAGACTGAATAATGTGAAGTCATCAGGCTTGGAAGTCGATGCTGCCTCCTGACCTTACAACCTGTAATGAAATGCATCTTCAGCCTAATGTAAAAAGGATTGCTATGATTAAATATGAGTCTTTTATTTTTCTTTGAAGTAAATTGGCAAGTCACTTCGGCTGCAGTATATTCTTTTTCATAGCAGGAAGGAGGGAAAAAGTCTTGATCCTGTTGGGAAACAGGTGGTGTCAGAGGTGTCAGACGCCAACAATCCATGGCCACATTCAGGACTCCTTTTACAGTATTGACCTTTCAACATGAGACAGTGTACTGTATATTTATGTTGTGTTGTTAGTCTCCCCAAGGGTCTAAAATGTCTTGTGCGTGTCATTCTGCCTGTAAGAATGATTTCAAAGATGCCTTTAAAGAAAAACATAAAAACACCCCTTGTCACTCAGCTAAAGGTAAAGTTTATAATCTAAAACAAACTTTCATTGAGGTGTGCTTCAGTCCACCTTGAGCCACCGTTAATAGCGAGTTAATGACGTTGTTGATGTTTGCGGAAGAGTATGAAACCTCTGTGGCAATTGTTCAAAATTACAGGTTACTATAATACGTCTCAAGACTGTTGAAATTGTCACGCTCCTGATCGGGATTCATCAAAGGCTTCTCAATTAGGAGACATCTCAGCTGACACCGGAGAGCTTTTCCATCTAATGAAGTACCTCACGTTATTGCCCTGCTGGTAAATTATTCAACTAAACTCCTGACGGGGGGTGGATGGAGAAAAAAAAGAAGTCTGCTCATCATTTTCAATTCATCACCTTTCTTCCATATTGCCCTCCAGATCACAGAGAATATTCGCCTAATCAGATTTATGATTTATCCCATTTAAATTCAGTCGACTTTCTCAAACGCTGAGAGGTGGTGGGTGGAAGAAGAGAGACGGAGGGAGACAGACGGAGAGAGAAGCAATTTATAATCTACTGAAGAAAGACACCTAGTGTGGGTGACCTCTATTTGAATGAATAAAGATTGGCTCTTTATATGTCCCACTATTGTGCCATTTCTAATGAACATAAATTATTAACACTTACTGTCTCAAACTCAAAAATCGCAGGGCAGCTTCCCCTGATATGTCTTATTGTAGTCAAAATAAGCAGATTTCAAAATCAGTAATGGTGGTACAAATACAAAGCTAGCAGACTACTGAGTTATCATGCTATATTTTACAGCTTATCAGCATTTTACCATAGTTGATAATCATGGTATATTATGTTGTATGGACTGTGCAGGAGGACAAAATATCTCAAAATCAAATAATAATAATAATAATAATAATAATAATAATAATAATTATAATAATAAGTGTCTACAATTTAATAAAGTGAGGGTACACACGCACATGTAAGGACTGATTTATTCATCTCATTCAATTTATTTTCAAGTTTCTCATTTGCTTGCTCATTTTTTATTCATATTTTTTAAAGATCTCATCATGATCTCAACATAACGGCATTTATTTGGTTTGATTAGTGTTTTTTGGATAAAACATTTACTACTGTTAGTTTCTTTTGACATTATCATGTATTATATTTATATATTTATTTATTGCTACTCAGCCTGTGAAAAAAGTTGTGTAATGTTTTCTGTGGCTGTGGAGGGAGAGTTCTTAAGTCTCAAAAAAATCATAAATTGGGCTTGAGATGGACTACCGTTAAACTTCAGTTAATAGCCAAGTCCCAAATAGCCGCCTACCTCCTTTACTGGCCTGGTGTAGGAACACATTTTGACAAATAAACGCAGGTCTCCATTAAACGCCTGGTCTGGTTTTTATAGAAGTTCTTTGGATGTATAAAACCTCTTAAACCCTGCCGAGTTGCCCTCTTTAGTTGTTTCTAAGCTGCTTAAATCGTTAATACAACTATTAATGTTTAAACGTGATCAGTATGTCAGTATGAACATGCTACACATCATCAGATTCTCCACAATTCAATCGTTCAGTTCATTTAACAGAAACAACAAGCCCCAAAGTCTTATTCTTATAGCTTTACTGGTGTAACCAGCATGGTACAAGAGATGAAGTGTTAACTCACGTTACCTTTGAAGCACTTGTTAAGTCTGAATGTGTCCGTTCATTGATTATTTATATTCCTTTAGTCTGTAAGGGTCCACCGATCAAAAGAATCAAAACAGCTTTTCATTAAAATGAATCCAAGTTGTGAATCCCCTCATTTGAATATTTTATATTATTAAATAATTTTTAGACAAGTTATATTCTGTTTGAAATAAATAAACTGTTTCATAGTAAACTGTTTCATAGTAGCCTATTTCAGTTTCGTGCAAGAGGAATTAAAGGCCTGTCCCAAATATAGGCAGGGTCAATTCAGTCATTTTAGCTAATAAAAGCCTGGGCTATTAAAGTTTTACGGTAATTTATTTATTAAAGTAATATTCGAAAGAATTCAGTTTCCACCATTTAAAGATTTGGGTGCATGGAGTTAAAAGATTGAGTATTTAACATGTAGTAGGGATGTAATAAAAGTTGAATTGTTGGATCAAGTGTTTTTGAAGTTAACTAAAAATCAAGTTCTCATAATCTCTGCTGCTTTGATTTTAACTATGCTTTTTTAAACTGTCTCTCACAAGTCCTCTAAGTTTATGGAAATGTAAAACAAAACAGTTGGAGTAAGTATAATCGGGGCAACCAAGGAAAAATCACAGAGTTTGCATTACACTGTTATCTATATGAAGATGCAGAGTTACAGACTTTCTATAACCATAAATAAATGCTATGAGTTAATCCAATGGAGTCTGCAGGACAGCAATGGTCCTTAGCACAAAAGGATGTGGTGAGCAAGGAGATTTCCCTAGCAAATGTGAGAGGGTTTATGTTGAGCCTAAGCAAATCATGCCATAGCCTTGGTAAATAATGGTAGCTGTTGAACTCTTATGCAGTAAGTGAACGTCATGGGCCATTTTGTGCAAAATGAAGTGGATTAAGCTAAAGAGAAACCCAGGTGGGATCCCCTTAGAGACAAAGCATAACATTTCACATCGCATAACACAGAGTCAAGTGTATGAGGAGGCAAAAAAGAGAAGAGCTTAGTATTTTAAATAAGATGAAGCTGGAAGTGTGGGTTTGATTTAGGGAATCAAACCCATGCTTGTGCAGAGAGGGGCTCAGGTAATGACAGCAGAGAGACAATTTCATTTTGGCAAAATGTATGCTCAATCAAAGACAAGAGTGCAGGCCAAAACCAGGTGGGCAGACATAAAGCAGACAGGACACCTTTGACTGGCGCCAAGGAGATATCCCCCCTCTACCCATTATACAACTGTGAATTACAAGAGCTATTTGAAAAGGACTGTGCACAAGCTGATTGAAGTCTCGGGACAGACGCTGCAGAACATCGAAATTCACTCCAGATTTTCTCTCCTGCCTTGGTTGCCGGGGTCTCACAGGGGTTTACTTCATTTCTGTCATACAGATCACAAGCTTATTTCTCCAACTCCAAGACTTCTACCAAGCAAAGAATAACTTTCCCAAAAGTATTTTATAGTGTGAATCACACATTAAAAGTTCAAATACATTATGTTCTTGTGGGACAGGACAACATATTGCAAATATGTGAATAAACTCAAATATAAAACTCTCATCACTTATTGGAATAACAAATACACACACACACGTTATTTCAGTGTTAAGGTAGCTATGTTTTATGTGCAAGCACTGGGACAAGTACACTAGCAGGAATAACAACTAACTGGATGAACGCCATTGAGTATTTCTGCAGAATGTCACTGAGAACATGCCAGAAAAACACTCCTCATGTGCAATAACTGTTAAAGCATGCTAAAAGTTATGAAGCCATCTTTTATGCCTGGGGAGGTGGGGCAAACCAATATGATCAGATCAGATCCTTTTTTTCATTCTGCCTACAGCCAATATGTGATGCACCGCTTTATTTTGCAGATAAAAACGTACATGTACACTGATGCTATCCAACAGAAACACACACGCATCTAAGCTATCATTACTAACTATGGATTCACTGCTCTCTTTAATGAAATGGACAGGAGGTTAAAAAGATGTATCCATGTAGCCATGACATTTACCCTCAACTCTTCTGTTCACTTAACACACACAAGAGCCTTTAAAGATCTTGACAGCACAACTAGCCCTTAAGTGATGGGGGTTATTTGTACAAACCTCTCAATGATTCAAAATACTCTCTGACCCCTGTCCCTTTTGTCAAATTGCTTGGTTTGTCTATCAATCTGTAGTCCTCATCTTAAGCAAAGACGACACATAAAAAAATTGTTTAATCATTTGTACCACTTTTGTTTTATATAATAATCGAAAGAGATGTCAACATTTTTAAACAAAGTATATTTTCAGAACAGCACGGCATGACAGAAGTCCGTTTTCCCACTTCTAAATTGGATTATTGAAAAGTTCGCCCGCTGAGTGTGGAAAGAGGGGCAGGCCTGCGGAAAATGTTCTTCACCACGAGGAATCTTCTGGGTGACAGAAATCACGCTGGCCACCGTGCCAGGATGACAAGACTGAACACAGACACGCGCACACTCACAGAGACATATGTGCTGTCCACGCAGGGAAAAGGCACGAAATGTGAGTGACCATGTACACACTCGATCACACACAAACAACTAAATATCAAACATAAATGTACACACACATGGCTGGGCTCCGTGACAATAGAAAAGGGTGTGAAATGAGTCCAGGGCATGTTGCACTGTGGGGAGGCTTTTAACACATGCCTGGACACCGGCAAGCGGTCACGGCCCCTTACTGTGAGCTATTCAGAAGTTCTGGCTGATAAACAACAGATGTCTGCATGTATTGTCCAATCATTTTTTCATTAAATGTATAATCTGTTTGTACGTTTTACATTGTTTAATGCATGTACGGTACATAAAGTTCATTAATTATGTCTGTTTACTAAATTGTTAGATGTGCTTCAGGTTCATGCATTTAATATGTTTATTATGCTGTGTGATACATGTGTTATTTGTTTGGTCAAATTTGTATGTATTTGTATCTATCCATGATTTCTTCATCATTGCGTTTGATATGAGTATATTCATGTGCACGTTCATTATATAATTTGTTATATATAAACACTGATTTGTTCATTGGTTGTATCATTTCATATGCTCCACATGTCATTATATGTATGACTCAAAATATCTTCCAATACATTGTCCATTAATATATTAACTTATCCTTGGGGCCTATTTTCCTAGCCACTAAATAATATGTATTGCTTATTCAATATATCATGTTTTATATGTTATGTACTGTTTGTTTATATTTAATGAGTGTATTACTTCTTTGTTAATGTGATATCTCGATCACTGTACTAAATGCTATTCTTATAGCAGCAATGATGGCAGTTGCACAGATGGAGTATTAAGATGTTGAACTCCTTTACCTTTTGTGACAATGTATTCATCACCCTCCAACACATCATGCAAAATATTGCGCATGATGTCAATGTGAATATCATGTAATTGTTGTACTGCTCCACTTTGACTAATCGGTGTAATTTGTAAAATGCCACAACGAAGCAATGACAGTCATCATGCTGTACACGAAAGCAAAGTTTGATTAAAATCCAATCACTGGCATCCCAGATATTGCGCATGACATTTGGATAGACAGACCGGGGTCAATCCATAGTCTCTCTTCTAATTTCATTGTGGGGGACAATTATAAAGGTGCTCTAATCTTTTTTCATGTCTTGGCTTATTGCGTGTCCGCTTGGTTTGACTACTGCTTGGTGTCCTTGAGGGGTGTTATCAGCATTTACCTTTTCTCAAGAGGAAAAATGGCAGTCTTAACAAATAAAATGCAAATCCACATGGGTTACACCTGCCTCATGTGTGAAAGCCAACACTCGGCACACAGTTTTGAAGTTTAGACAAGTCAGTCACCTTTGTTGTGTGAAGGTTATCTACTCATCTTTGAGTGTGACCTTTACTACCAAGAAATGTGTCTATCCTCTTATTCATTCGGCAGTTGGCTTTTAACTATTAAACTGCTATAAAGGAGAAGAGTCAAGGTTCAGATGAAACCAGCAAAGGTGAACCTTGAAAAATAAATAAAGAGAATATGTCATACAAAGCCATCAGACACTATCCATCTTACAATTTACTTGAAAGGTTTGAAAGAGTTACAGTTAAGTGTATATTAAGTTCTATAAGCACTAGGTCTTGGCTCATTCATTCATTTTCCATTTGATTTAATAGCTTAATAATAACTTGATGATAGTGATAGCGACTGACATTTTCAAGTACAACCTGGCAGCTGCTATGATGATCATCAGTTTTAATGGTTGCTTTTGGCACACAATTTAAAGTAAGCTAATAGACTTATTGAATGGGGAGATGGCATATTATAGACATTGTATTTAGTTTTGGTTGGTTTTGTTTTATTTTCACAATTTATTACCAATAGAAAAGCATTTATCATCAATTCTATAAGCTCAGGTAGGGATGGGCAATGAGGCCAAAAATGTTATCAGAATAAAAAATAAATCACTTGATATTTATCCCGATACATTTCAAATCATTCAAGTTTAAATGCAGATTTTTCCTCCTGAGTAAAAGTTGAAGAAACCAGACGGTAAATTGTGGTTTTAAACTTTTCTTTATGGTCAGAACATGACAAAAACTTGCCAAACAGTGGATCACTTAATAATTATGATAAAATCCTTTTCCAACAAATATGCCTGAGTAAAATTCTTCTCTAAAATCTTTTTTTAGTCCTTTTTCTCAACAAAATAAATAGAAAAATAAAGTGCTAATTCATTCGTGATTGAAATAGATTAAATCAAACATCTATTGAATATTTGTTATATTGTTATTCAGAAAAATTAAAATTGTTGTTATTGTTTTATTTCCCAGCCCTACGCTCAGGATTTTGTGGCTACAGTCTTTTGGCTAATGTTAGCTACAGTTCTCTTTTTGTGCTACCACTATTTTTTCAGTATGCCAGATAAAGCACTAAACTGACTTTACATTTTGTTCGGATTAAACAGACAAGATATAATGTGTTAATTAGTAAGCTTTAAATGTGATGACAGTTGGATTGTGTTATCTTTGGACAGATCCAGGCTTCCTCTGTTTGTAGTATTTGTGCTAAGCTAAGCCAAATGGCTGCTGGCTGTAGCTTCATATTTAGCGTACAGACATGTGAGTGGTCTCATTTGAACTCTCTGCCAAAAGTAAGTGTAGATCCCAAAATGTCAAACTATTTCTTTAACTTACCAAATATTTGGTGATATATATGGGTTTCTTGTGTACAAACCAGCCAGGGAGCAAAAGCACTTTGGTAGCCGGTCAGAAGACTGTCGTCAACCACTATAATCAACATAGATTACGCATTGTTTGTAAATTCTTGTTGACTCAATAATAAACTGCCATTTCAGAGTTGGATCTGTTTGTTTGTGTGTTATTACGCATATTAATATAACATGCGTGACCACGCTGCAGGTCAGCGACACCGGACCTTATGTTGTTCAAGTGGGCTGCTAGCCAAAAAGCTAAAGGAAGAATTGAGAAAGAGGGAGAGAGCTGTAAGTCCTGCCATTAGGCCTAACTTAGCTGTGTCACACTCAGAGATGCAAAGAACATTGTCTTCCGTTGTAAACTTTGTGCGACCAGCAAAAAGCTTTCAACCACAAACAATTTTGTATTGAAGCATCTGCTAAAGCAGCACAGCTATGTGAAACTCCGGCCACTACTGCAAGTGAAGCATCCACTCGGCAGGGAGAGTGCCGTTAAGCTATGGATTCAGTTTTGATTCATGGCAGGATACGAATTCCATATTCAGCAACGTTTTGCGTTTTGTAAAAGCACTGAATACTTCTCTTATAAATGCATGTGCAGACACTTGCTTGATTTTTGTAAATGTCAGCCAGTGGCATTAAAAAACCTTTTTGTTTCGTAAAAATCCTACTCATTGCTGCTGTTATGAATAAGCGATTAGTTCAAATGTTGGGAGAGACCTGCTTGTTTTATTTTGTTTTTTTATATAGCCTATATCCATGGCCTATACGATACAGCATCCCCTGGTCTGAGAGGCTGCAGTGTTTTCAGTTCGGCTGCTTGTTGACTCCTCAGGTTAATTATTGTTCCAGTAAAGTGGATTCATTTCTAAAATGCGCTGCTGAACAGGTTTCCTGTCACTTTCATGGATGGGTTGCGGTGGTGAAAGTAACTGTAATGTAACAAGTAACGTGACTATTTAGTTTTAATACCCAGTAATAAGTAATGTAATATTGTTACTTTTTAAATGAGTAATAAGTAAAAAGTAACTCTGAGTAATTTGCCCAATACTGCTGCTAGATATGCCATATAAACTGATATGCCACAAAGACAGAGTACTGCTTGCTGCCCCCTAGTTGCGCACACATCTCTGTGATGACGTTACACAGAAACGCATCTATACACTCAGTTGCCAGTTTATTAGGCACACCTATTATCAAACAGAGAGGTGTAATAGAAACACCTATTTTATTTTGTATTTTACCTAGGCGCACCTAATAACTGAGTGTAGATTAATAAATATAGTGGAGGATCTACCTACTGTGCAATGTCTCTACAAGTATGTAATCCACAAGCAATATCACATTCTTGCAGTTTTTTTTTCAGTCTTTCTTCCTTTTGGCTGTGACTGCACTTGGTTGTAAAGTGTGCACATTTTGGGGGTGAATAAGAACATGTGAAGCAAAGGTCTTGAGTTTATAACCCAATTCTGATTCACAGCATTGCTGCTAAAGTGCCTCAAAATTGGCATGAAAGAACTTTCCAGTTTTCCTCTCTCTCTTTCTCAGCTAAATATCTCTGAAAGTGGTGCCTATCCTGAAAATAGAAAATCTGAACATAAACGACTGCTCAAAAGCACAAATCCAATGCCAAAACTTTGCGGTTTAAGCCTCGGTAGGCACTGTGCCTCTAATTTGTCAGTACAGTTTAAATTATACGTGAGCTTCCTTGAATAATGATTTTTACATACTGTATCATAAACTAAGGCTGCATTAGGATTAAATGAGACTGAGTATTTTGTAAAATATGGTATAGTCTAAATTTACACAAAGAAGCAAATGATGAATAAATTAATCTGATTGTCATGCGTGTAGTAATACCAATGTGATATTTTGTTTACACCCTCAGGGAAAACACTTCATGATCTATGCTAACACACAAACCACAGATTGCACTTCTGCCAACACCAATTCATCACTCATCTCCATTTTCACAGGAGAAGTGGGTAGTGAAGCTAATCTTAAAAATATCTACTTCAACCTTAATTAGATTTGCTTTATTCATATTTAAACTTGTGTAAAATGTATTTGTATGTGTATTAAAAGCTACGCACAAGCCAGTCACTCCAATCTTTCCAGTGTTTTTGGCCAAATGTAGATTTGCAAAAAGAAAAATGCAACAAGATACTCTGGATATGGAAATTGTACTTGAGTGTACTTCAACTTTAAGGCAAGGCAAGAGGTTTAAATTTTTGCAATTGTTGTAATAAAGTATTTCTATATTATTTCTAAAGCTAAAAAAATAAGACTTTTATTTAGGTTTAGGGTTGATTGTAATGCTTCGTCTCTCTTATGAGTGCTTGCACTTGAATATCCTAAAATATCCACCTCTACTGCTCGATGAACTTATACTGCCTGAGTCTATTAAACCCCCGGCTTAGCAGGGCCTGTCTGACAGTGGAGGGCAGATGGATTTAAACCTCTCTATAACCCTGTCAATGAACAACTTCACTTCACTATATGTGTGTGTGTGTGTGTGTGTGTGTGTGTGAGAGCACCAGTTCCCATGTGCCAAGCGTGTGAGTGCATGACTCACCTCCAGTGATGGTCTGGGATTGCAAAAAAAGAAGGACGGGGTTGGAGGTTAATCTGAGGTTGGTACAGTTCATCAGATTCTTGAAGTGATGTGTGGCAGCAGCAGAAGTAGGCAGGTAGAGCCTGGAGAGCTGAATACAGAACTGCAGCATCAACAGCACCGACTAATAGTAGCCATCCACACTTTGTGGAGAGGTAAACAAAAGCCTGAGACATTTCTGACAGTTGGAGACATCATTAATGTTGTGCCATCTTCTTTGTTTCCATTTAAAAAGCAAAACCAGACACCTGTTAGCCATTTCTCTACTGCCTCAGCCTTTTGCAAGTAAGTACATGGCACAAAAGCAATATTAATGATTTGACAGTCTCTGCACAAAGGAAAACCCTGCATGCCATCAGTAATGACAGTTTCCAATATGTGAACTGTAATATGCAAGTACAGCATTGTTGATTGTTTGTGTGTGTTTCTTTCAGTAGTTTCAATCCAGAGACGTTCAGTAAAACACGGTGTTTGGTTTTAGAATATATTCCAGTCATAACTTGAACAAAGAAGAACAAGCCAAAAAGAGTAAACTCAAGTTAAATTCATTTTGAGCCATGCTAGCAGCATCAGCCGCCTCGACAACAACCCTCAGCTGTACTTTGTGTTCATGCTAATTAGCGTATGTTAGCATGCTAACATGCTAAGATGGTGAACATGGTAAACAACTAAATACTAAAACTAAACATCAGCATAGTAGTGTTGTCATTGTAAGCATGTTAGTACATCAACAACAAATTTAGCTCAAAGTCTGACAGAGCTGCCAGGGTGGCAAGACTCTTAGTTTTGTTAGCTAAATTACTACATAACGACAAGAGGAAAAGTCAGTTATTAAGGCTATATTACAATATCAGCAGTATGTTGAGCAGAAAACCTCAGAGAGCATTAACCTGTAAGTAAAAAAAAAAAAAGCTTTGGAATGCAGCTCAAACACTGTCATCTTTGTGTGCCATTTTGTTGAGAGGGCATGCTGTGTTGACAGCGACGGCAGAAAATGCAAAAAGCCATTCAGATTAAGAATGCTAAGCCTCCAGAGGCACTGCCTCTTCTGCCGTCATATGAAAAGACCCAGAGTGAGACCTGGCATACACTCTGTTGGATTACAGGGGAAAATGCCTTCTATCAAAAAAATTATTACAGCACCTCTTAGCCACCGTGCATGCAAAGAGAAAGCTGAATGAATGAATAATTATGGCAAGGAGACGCCGGAAGGAAGGTGAGGCAGAGGAAGAAAAAGGAGGAAAGGGGAGAGTGAAGGGGTGGTAGGTTTGCAAAACAGGTATTTAAAGTCTGAAATTCATGAATAGTGCAGTATTCATGAACTGTATGGTTAGATATGATTTTGTCTCACAATAATGCATGCACTGATCACTACATTTCCTTTTCATACTCACCCAAAGGGCCCTTTGAATAATCTGTAAAGAAGAAGGAGGCTCAGTGAGTAAGTTTTACAAGGACTACACTTCTGGGGGAATTTTTTTTTTTAAATCACAAATAAGGCTTTATGAATACAATGAAGACTATTTACAATCAGATCAATGGAGCGTTCAAATAATTCAGAAAACGTTTGTGAAATGAATAGATGAACAAGGCTTGTATTGAATTAAGATTTTTCCTCATTTGAATGTTTTGTTTACTTTTGGGTGGAATTGGTGCAGTAAGGGGCTCCACATACAATGCAATTCAGTTTCCACAGGGAGCTCAATTTTATTGATTTCATTTTGAGTAAAATGAATAGCTCCTCATACCAACGGTGCTGTTCACATTATGTTAAATGTAGGACTGAACTGGTAATGGCGTGTGAGAGGACTTTGGGGTTATAACTTCAAGGCAAACTTCTACAGTACCTTGGATAGCAATATCAAATTTAACATCAGCTGTAGATATTTAATACAGCTACCATCGCATATAAATCAAAAGAAGTATAGCAAGTTAGAGTATAACTAGAATTGTTTTATACAAAACCCCACTTATTTGTTGCTCATTGTGAATAGTGTGCCCTGGCCAATGTTTGTACAGTCTTTCATGAACACAACCAAGGCGACAACTACTCAACCAATACTATAATAAGCATTTTTTCAACTTTATAAAGCCATCTTATGTTCACAGCAGGTGACAAATGATTCTTGCACTATTTTTAAAGTCAAACACAGCGCTTTTAAGACCTCAACAAATACAATTTCAGACCCAAAAAATGTCAAAAACAATTTCTTTCACAGAAAAGGGAGACAATTTATTGAGTCCTACTTTGGAAAACAACTCTTTTCCTTTCTTTTGTTCAGTGCTGAGAATACCATCAATTCAGACTTTTCCATTTAAACAATTAACCAATCAGAGAATAGTTCAAGCATACTAAAAGTCTTAATTACGATCCTCAAAACAGCCTTTCCCAAGCCAAAAAGTTGAAAAATCTATGTACATGACTTTGTTTACATATGTATCATTGCGACTTTCATTCAACTTGACAATGAATGATGCCTGCTGACCGTGTGAGGAACCCACAGCACCTCAGCCCTTCGTGTATCTGGCGTTACACAAAATTGCTCAATGCCAAATGTTACGAGGGAGTCGGACGAAGTTTGTGGTATGCCAAGTGCAAACAATTAGCATACCCCCATGACTTGTCACTGCATACCGCTGGAGCTTTTCAGATTTCATGTGGGATTCAACTGCTTTCACTTCCATGGTCCCTAACGTGGAAGTCTTTTGGTATTAATTACGCCTTGCTATGTTTCCTGCTGGTGCCAACTAGAGATGTATCTACCGCCAACCATTTGTCATTATACTTGCATCTCCTTATCTTGACTCATCCCTAGCTCATTAGCTAGCTATAACACCCAGACGCCAATGGATGCAGCTAGCTAATGTAATGGTGCAGTCTCACATTGTCTAATGTTAAGTTAATTAAACAAAGACACACTATTGGACATTTTACGGTAGGCTACAGTGTGTGACAATTTTCCCATTAGCCTTGAATGTACCGTCTGCAAATTTAATACCTACAGCAAATTTACAGTAAATTTAAGACAACTTATGACCTTTGTTACCTTTTAAGGAGCCATGGGAACCCAGATGACAAGCATGAGTGCACTTTCCAACAGATGTGGAAACATGTCAAATGCAGAGTTAGATTTTAAAAATACAACAAGCTTCTTGAAAAATAATGACTTTAAAACTTCTTGTGACTTTTGGGAGGGTGGTTGATGTAATTGCTCCCTCTACAAATCTGTGCCCACTAGGGAGAAAACAAGTAACAATTTTTGTTCAATTCAAAACAAGGAAATACAGCACAGTAACAGTAATGATTTCGTCTGTAACAATGGGTGCATTTGCTGCAATACCAAAACCACACATATTCAATAATCTTCCAACGACTACACACACAAATTGTACCTCAGATGGCAGAAAGCACTCTTCCAGGCTGCAGCACCTGCTTGCAAAATAACACACACGACACCAGACTATGTGACAAATTAGATTCAAAATGCTCAGCAGATCTGGCTGTGTGAGTTAACGTCAGCAAATACGGCAAATGTAGAACCTGTACAATTTTGTCACATAATGCTCCGAACATTTTCCTACATAACAAGTCAGAATATTTCTTTAAAAACATGAAACACAAACATAAAGGCAGTTTATACTACAGTACCAAAGGGCAATCAATCTGTATGTTGGCTGCTTACTCAACTCATGAGTAAAAGTTTAAATCAGTAATCGAGTTAGTTCAAGTGCTTTGGGCATGTTTCATATAGTAAACAAAAAAAGCTTTTTGAACAGTCTACCTTTACCAGCTGGAGGTCTCATATTAAAGTGTGTCAGCATGGGGGCACCACTCTGCGGGGGCAAGAAAACACCAGAACATCTTACACTCTCAACATCAAAATGCAACAAATGAAAGGCATGAAATTCTCTCTGAAAAGGACGCTGACAGGCCCACACCATCAGGTGAGGCTGCAGCAAAGCTATCTATCACTGGTTAATACAGCCCCACTCTTCCTCCTGATCTAGTTCTTTCTACCACGAATCTTGTTGTTCTTTATTCTAATTCTCTCTCCCTCTCCTCAAGACACACCTCTTCTCCACAAACAATCTGCCTTTTTTCTCACATTCATTCCCTCCTACTCATATCCCTACTGTTGTTCCCATTTTTATATCAATCTCACACTTCCTCTCCTCTCCCTCCTCTCTCATCTGTTTCTCTCTCCCCTGCTTGTTCCAGTGTTTTGCCACGGCTCCTACGTTTTCCCCTGCAGGGCTGTGTGTCTGCTGTAATGAATTGTACTTAATTGCCAACTGGGACCCGCAGCCTTAAATATAATTCTCAGGACACTTAACCTAGGTCACCATGAATGATAAACACACCTTAATAAATGGGCATGGGCTTTGAGGAGAGAAGAAAACCATTTCTCTCTTTAGGTGCACCACCACAGCAAAGGTAAGCAAACACACAGAATATACTGTAAATGATCAGGGCAATAATTTATATTTTTATACTGAATCACAACACCCTCATAAGGCTAATTTATACTTCTGCATTGAGTCTATGCCACAGCCTACATCTGTATCGCTCTGTAATTACACCGGCAAAATTGTGTTTGGCGGTAGGGTTTCCATTTTCCACTATGCTGAGTTTCTTCAATGCAAGCTTTATTTGCCAGGTGTGTGTACACATACGAGGAATTTGACTCTGGATTGTACACTGCTCATGATGTGCTTACTTATACAATGATACAATAATAAAATCAGACACAGGCTACAGTGTAGAGAACACATATATACACACACACTATTAACAAAAACAATATAGACAGATTGTGACAATAGTGCAATGAGCAGAGTGCAAAGGATTCAGGAGTAAATTATTATTACCAATACCATTATTATTATTATTATGTACATGTCGGAGGTGGATGCGATATACAGGTACACATACATGCATGCATGTACACAGTGTGATGGAGCATAGTGCAAAGGATGTTTAAAAAACAATTCCCACAATAACTACTATATCAATGCACTACAAATTTGCTGTATGATAACACTCATTGCTTGGGTCGCTTCCTCTCCTCATTCTTCAAAGGACATCAACATGACAGGTGCTGTTATAACAGTAATGTAAATCGGCAAGTGCATAGCGAGTGTCTGATTGTCCGAGCGGCAGAAAGTGACGGTGAACACGAGCGGAAATGTATGTGTCGTTACGGTGTGTTAGCTCCTAAAAAGACCAAGAAAAGTCTGTTTGTTGGTTCCCCAAGTGCTGGAAAAGTGAATCAGTTTAGCACTAGCTACATTCTACCCTCCCCTTAAGACTGCGCAGCTGAGCAGGAAAGCTTATGCAGTAGGCTACGTCTTTTGGCTGCTATGTAACTTAACATTAGCTCAAATTATAGAAAGTAACTGCTAGCTGTAATTTATTACTACCTACTTGTCCAATGTTGAGAACATCAGATACAAACTTAGACTAAACTGGTGTAGCCTACAGCTCTGTCCTGTACATACTGGTTCATCCTAAATTATTTTTCAGTTTTCAGATGAGTCTGAAAAAGTGGTTGTTAAGAAAAGAAAAGACAGTGGTGACTGAAGGAGCTGAGGTTAGAAAATTAGTGAGGCAAACTAGTCCTTTTAAGCTAATGAGGCGACGTTTCTATTTGTATTTTAATGTGCAAATAAAATGCACCTCAGAAGGGAGGAGGTTTCTCATGTTGCCTATTATTTTATATTAATGTCTACAGATAAATGTCAAAAGCTGTAAAATAAAGACACAAAAGGCAAACATGAACAATTGTATCTATAATGATTCTGAGCTCATATTAATGGGGTTTTCCTGTCTTTAAGGCTTAGTGGGTGATGCCCAAAACATGCTGTGACATAAATGTAAAATCACCTTGGAGAGCATCATAACCAACCAAATTACTTTGCTAGTAGACTGATCTTTGGGTGTTGTTTATTTATTATCTGATCTAGCTTTTCCAACTATTTGTTCAGAGATATTGTGAAAATAATGGCCCAAGATGATGTGAAATTACATATTTTTCATTGGAAAACGTACCAAACCCCCCTGACCATGACTACAACAACCACCACCAAAACATTCATGTAAAGCTCACATATAGTATGAAAACAGTGAAATTTTAAGCTATTCTAATGTGCCTCACATTCTCATGGACGCAAGAGCAATGCTGCTGCCCCTGTAACGGTCAGTTTTGAGGGCAGCATCGATGCTGCCTACAGTATTACTCATAAATCTGTGCGCCTGCGGTAGCTCACAAAAAATGGACAAGATGGCAGACAAACATGCCGAAATTTGTCTACGAATACAGGTTTAAAAAAAAAAAATTGTTGTTTTTTCACTTCGATTTTTGAAAATATAGCAAGAACTAAGCACTAAATTATCATATTAGCCTGTGACTGTAAGCAACAAAGTTTTCTGTATAATTTCTGAGGTGTCTGTTAGCCATTTGACTTTTCAATTTTGGTAAATCTGTCACCATTGTCTTTGTAAACTGCATAAATGTCATGCTATATTGAAACCTGACGACCATAGTAACAGTAACTAAGGGGAGCAGGGCTTAGCATGGTAATTACGAACTATCAGATTTTTTTCATTCAAATTCCCCAGTTTAAAGTTGGCTCTTGTCACTATTGTAAAAACAAACTAAAGTCCATGCTACGGTGTGTGTTTCCTTTTTGTAGATCAAACATAATCCCCCCTAATACAGCTGTGGGGATGCCCGCTCTGTGTCTGCGGCCACCAGATCAACTGTACTGGTTATGACACTCATGCATAATAGAAAGCACACAGGGCCCAGAGGAACTGAGGAGCATAGAAAAGATGCGCAGGGAGCAGTTAAAGTGTCTGGCCAGTCAGACAACCTCCTGCTCCGCTTCCACCTTCCCACTCTCCCTCCATCTCAATCTGACACATGCTGCAAATGCAAAGCCAGATCAAAGTTAGTGTAGCCCTTATGAATAAAAGAGTACAACCCATCTGTGCAGCTGCAGAAAGAGAGGTTCTACAGTATGTCTCAAAGAAAAAAGCAAAGCAAACTACACATCGGGGTGGTGGTATGGCCACAGTGGCGCCATTGCCCGTCAGCCCTTGCGGAACCGAACCCACAGGCTCTGCCATTTCTCTTGGCAACCAGCGGCAGAATCAATTGCTTGTGCATCTACATGAAAAAGACCATTCTGATTTAATGAGGCGATAATGATGATGACATTTTGAAAAAGACAGGAAGAGAGAAATTCAGCATGTGATCTTTACATATTGAGAAGTGAAGTTTTATGGAAGAGGCTGCATTACTAACAAGGCATCTCACCTTACCCTGTATGCCCCACTCCAGTGCAAAGCTTTCATTTTATCCCATGTAATGAGAGGTCACAGGTATGCATCCATATCAGTGGATGTCCAAATATAAGATGATAGATTCACCTAGACCCCCTTGTATTAAGGCCTTCAAAACCTGCCTTTCTGTAGGAACATAAGAGTGCTTTACGGACAAACACCTGAATTCCTATAACTTCCACCATGGAGAAAAATGCCTTGTTCTTCTATCTTAAGCACTAGACCATAGGCGCAGAGTAGAATGGTTTAATGGTATGTCATGGGAATGGGAATGGTAAAAAAGCACAAATCACGCCCCAGGCAAATTTCCTAAAAAAGCCATTCAACATAGCTTGACTAGCCTCTGCCTGATTCAGCCTTGGCAGGGAATTTTCATGGTTGGCACAAACATGTCTCAGCATCAAAGATATATTATTATTGTACACCAACTGCTGAGGACACAGCAAGCACTGGACCTGAGGGAGTTGTGTGAAGGAATAACTACTGAGAAAAATAACAGTTATTTATTAACTATCAATAGTAACACAGTTACACACTAAAGTTACAGGATGGTGATAGTTTATATTTTTTCCTGGGTGTCTCCAAATCCTATAAAAAGATCAAAACCAACTATAAATTGACCCAACTAACTAGTATTGCACTGGGTGACATGTTCATTCATTAATGATGCTGCTGTACTTGCTAGAGTACCAAATAAAAACCAAAAAAGTCATCCGCTATTTATTCCTGTGTAAGTAAAACTTTAACATTTAAAAACTACAGTGCCCAGCTGTTTTTGGAAATGACTGGGCCTTTTAAAATGAAATGAATGAATTAATGAGCTTGGGGCAGACAATTTAGGGACGTCCGAAACACATTTTTCTCATCTTTTAATGGAAATTTACAGCAATTTTCATCCTAAGATATACACGCATGTCTTGTTACATAACTTCACCTATTTGCTGAGATGTTAAAATAACCAACAAAGAGTATGCGTGACTCAGTGAGACAGTTTCATTTTCTTCACTGGAATAAAGAAACGTGTAAAATGCTTGATTTTCCACACATCCAAAGAAAGCTCAAATGCAGTGGTTTAGACATCACTGGTCGCAAATTTGAGATGAGCCCCAGTGCTCTGGTCACTATGGGCATGTAACATCTTAAAGTGGCAACTTTGGCTTGGGGTATATCATAAAGTAGGATTCACAGTGAGGGAGAGAACTTGGTTTATTATTAGCTGTCTACAACATGAATCTCATATTCCAATCCATACTAATCATGTTTTGTTTTATAGATCAGCAAGATGTAGCGCAATATTTTGTACTTATCTAGCCTCTCTCTAATCCTACTTTGTATGAAACATATGACACAAACACCTGTGACACAAAACTTTAACAACTCCTGTGAATTTTTCTCAGTTCTTCCCTCAAAATCTTGGCCAAGGTGCGTGAATCCTTTCCCCCGATTCTTGACAAGACTCTTCAAACTTCATCATCGTAGTAACATTCTTACATCTGCACAAACAAAACCATTTGTTCTTGTTTCAACGTTTTACCAAATGGTGCTTCCCCGGATAAACATCATTACCACAGCTTTATTCTCTTAGTCTTACCCTGAGGAAACAAGCCGAGGCAAGGAAATACTCTGATGTGATATGCCTAGCACAGATGCGTTTACAGTGTGTTATTAATCACAGAAAGATCATTTGCTCCTCCGAGCCGCCCAGGAGCTTAATTTCATTTGTACCCATCGATTTAACGGCCATTTCAGAAACGGCGGTGGTGTGGGGAGTGTAGGCTCGATACAAGCTATCGATCAGAATCTAAATGACCTTGTGTACACACAGTGACCGTGGAAACCAACCAAGAGAGCAGAAGAAGTTACATCATTCAAATGTCTTGGCAGGTTTAATGTGGCAATCTTGAGATGAAGCAGGTTATACATGGTCAAAAGGTCTGCTGCTTTACACAGTTTGTAAGCACAGATGGACCACTGCTAGTTCATGCAACAACAACACACAAACAAATGAGCGACCCACTACATATACGCACACCCACACAAGCATCTTCTCCTGCGCGTAATTAAATTTTCTGTTCTCATATTCACGCTCCGCACCACTCCGCCCCCCAGGATCACTGTCATGACAACCGATTTCACACCGGCGAGTTATTTTCCATGCTCTTACTTGGCACAGGGAGTCAATTATGAACACCTTGCGACCTTTGGCTCTTTCGCACATGAACTACTATTCCCAGGTACGCCGCCACATCACAGTTAACTAGAGCCTAGGGGGGCCCGCGCTCTCTTGGTGCACAAACAAACATTGTTTACACGAATTACATGCTATAGGAGATGATTAACTACCCAGCTGAACCCAGGCTCCACTTTGGCAGCAGTCCCACAACACAATTTATGAGGTTTTACGCATTTGTGTGTCTGTGTGTGTGTGTGTGTGTGTGTGTGTGTGTGTGTGTGTGTGTGTGTGGATGGAGGAGGAGGAATGGGGGTTAATAGAATAATGAGACTGCAATGCTGTGAAGCCACCAAGTAGGAATTAGTGGCCCTAAATGAACTGCTCTTTTGTTTGAGGCCGTTTGATTACTTGGGTGGCAGCGGAGGGTGTGATGTCATTCACATTTCTAATCCTAATCTTGTTATAGTTTACCCCCCTCCCCCTTCACAAATCCACCCTCTCACACATACACACTCACAGGTAAGCGTGTGTGTACGTGGCCCCGTGTGTGCGTTAAGTAGGTGAATGATGGATATATCTCGTTGCCTGGCTTACCTTATCAGCAGAAGGGCCAGTATGGGTTTCATCACGAGGTTGATGAAGCTGGAGATACAGGTAAGTCGGGCAGCTTTTGAGGAAGGGAACACACACACAAAACAAGATTGGCTTGTCTTCACAGCAAAATAAATGTTGTTGTTGAAGCTGAGATAGTCAAAGAAGAAAAGGGGAGACTGCTTTTAAGGTGCAGGCCGCTTGATAAGGGCTTTACTGTGATTAAAAAAAGGTAAAAGAAAATGGGAAAACAGTTAATGCAGTTCTCACTGATTGAAAACTGTCCGGAACTTTCTTGGGTTGCTTCGTGTTAACATGGTCTAAAAGTATGTTTTAAACATATATTCAATTCTGAAATGATTGGTTGAAAAATATTATTAAGGATCGGCTGAAAATAAGTGCTTTCAGCTTCTCAAATTTGCCTCTGTCCCTGTCACATACTACTGTACAACTATACAGGTTTATATAAATACATAACTTAGGTTTTGGATTGTTAGTCAAGTATAATAAGAAATTTCAGGATGTCACTTCATATATATACACACACATACAAACACACACACACACATATACATATATATATATATAAATTGTTATTGTTTTAATAAATATTAATTTGAATTAATATACTAAAAATGTTATAAAATACAGTACAGTGATATAGTCTGGCTTTATAATGTTAAATAGCTCATGTCAGGACAAATGCAAACATGTGACAATCACACCCAATTCACAGGGTAATTTGCCAGCTATGTGGAGGTGAGACAGAGGTTTGAACTTTCCAGTGTACGACGGAGAGACTGTCCATATTTACGATATAGCGTCTTCCCCCTCTTTATGGCGGCTTGCTTTTCACTTAAAGATTTCACTTTAGATTTTTGTCTTCAAACATGGTCGGACAACCCATTATACAAACCAGTTCCAAGCAAAGCACAGCGTGCTAAACAATAACTCATGAAATATCTGAAGTTAGCTTTCGCACACAAAGGTTACTATGCCCTCTCTTGTGCAGACATTTGTGTTTGAAAACCAGTCCACAATATTGACAATATGCTACGTAAGGCTCTTGCAGGAAAATGCCCAGGATCTCTCCCTGGATGCAAACCAAGATTTTTTGCCTCTCCACCAGCCCTCCTCTTTGCTTTTACAGACACATTCCACAAAAAGGTGCCATTTGAGAACATCTAGAGCTATCAAAGTTAAAACTGAAATCCAAGGTGTAGACAGCAAAAAGGAAAGGTGACAACACTGCTCTGTGGGGTGTCCTGTGATGCACTGAAACATGTCTTAAAACAGTGCCTTTGATGCAGACAAAGGGTGGCTTATCAAAAAAAAAATCTATCAAAGGTGTTGACCACCTGTTCTATTTTTGTGCCAACCACTCCAGAACTGCCATCTGAAGGACTGAAGAAAGAGAGAAAGGACAGAATCTTAGGTGGAACGAGTGTGGTCAAGGAGCAGATGAGCAAGCAGAATGACAAGAATGAGGAAGAGACAAGAGACTAGGAAATTTGGTTGAGAGAATCAAGAGATTAAGCATAAAAAAGGGAGAATATGAACACAAAACTCCAGTAAAGAGGTTGGAGCTTTTGGGGGGAAGTGTGAGTGAGTGAGTGAGTTTTAGACAAAGGCTGTCGCACTTCAGCTGACACGACGTCTCCTCGTCTTGTCACAGGGATAGAGCAGACTGGCCAGGGGAATTGGGAGGAGTGGAAAACGCTGGATCCCAGGCCCACAGTGCCCATCACTGTCACTCATGTCTAGCAGTACAACGCATTCTGGTGACATGTAGAGAATCCCCCGAGTCAGAATCGGAACAAGAGACCCCCCCCCCCCCCCCCCAATCCCCACACACTTGCTTCCCGTACCCTCGTCTGTTCTCCCAAGTCCTTCTGTTTCTCCATCATCCCAACTCCTTCCCGCTTCATTCATAGAGTTCCCTTGTGACTTCCTATTTCCTATTCACTTTCTATACAATCACACCACTCATATTGGCTTTGCATTCAGTCTGAACATTTTTGTCTTTAATATTCCATTTGTGCGACTGCATCCCAATTGCACCTGTTCATTCATGATTTCATAACTCATTCCTCTCTAAGAATTGTTTCAACTCTATCCCAATCATGAAAACATTTTGATTTCTGTGTAATGTTTGCTCTCTGCATTATTTCTCTGTTTCCCTGGCTTCTTTCTTCTCTTCCTCTGAAAATGTGCCATGCCCATGTTCCCACTAGCATTTCTTTCTCTTTGCCTTTGTGCTTTTCTGTCTGCCAGTCTGATTGCTTTCCATCCTGTCCGCTATGGCTGCGCATTCACGTGCCATGTTGTTGCAGCTTGATCCGTCGAACGGCAGGGACTGACATGTCAAACGTGATCTTCACCAGTTTCTCTGGCTGTGTTCTCACCCCGCGCAAGTATGTGTGAACAAATGCCCTTGTAAGCACGCGGCAGCACTCCTATGTCTGTGTGCGCCTCGGTTAGAGCAGCCATGACGTTTATTCAGGTCGACCAGCGGCTCCGGCCTTATTAGAGAACCACTAGATTGAAGGACCCAGACCCAACCCTCGAGAGCGGGGGAAGAGAGGAGGAAGGCGGGTGGGGAGTGCAGCCAGAGTAACACCAGAGCGAACAGCCACATTATCACATTTCCTGCCGCTATTTTCCAATTAGCTCGCTATCGATCAGCTTGCAAACCTCTTGACGCACTGTGCCTTTCACCGACTGGGCTTGAAGCCACTTTCTGTCCAAGTTCTGTCGAGATTTCACCACACAGCGGAGGTGGACAGGCACGCTTGCCTGGGAAACCATCCAGGTATGCTGGAACGGCATGGAGTCGTTGGCCCTGATGTGCATTTTATTCATAACTAATTGTCTTTATAGTGAAAGGTGAGCAAACAAACATTTTTTTTTTTTTTAAATAAAATGAAACAGTAGAACATCACATATACATTAGAAGAAAATGTACTCAAGGAAAAAAAATCTTCATCTTCAAAGTATGTTGTTTGGAAATGGATGACAGGGACTCAGCTCAAGGTTGATCATGAGCCGAGAATGAGGACTGGTTCTATATAAAGGCACTGCTTCTCCTTGGCACTCACTGAATAAACCAACTTTTGCAAACGACAAAAGAAAATTTCAGATGCAACACATTTGCTTTCCATGTTTTGCCTCCAAGGATCCATTTTCACTAGTGTCTCGAAGAAGAAAAATCACTGTACAGGACTAATGTTCTCAGAGTCAAACACAATTCCTCCATCAGCTTCCAGCATGTTAGTGTGTGTGAATGTGTGTCTGCACCCATGAGGGACAGGGACAGAGAGAGGGGGGGGGGGAGGTTAAAGCCCCAGTGATAAAAAAGTGTGATTGTGCTGATGACCCCAACGAGCTAGGAGGATAAGGAGTAGAGGGAATGAACTGTGGCTCCAATCTCCTGGTACATTCTATTTGTAAAGTAAATGTTTCTCATTCATTTGCCTCATTTCTCTCTATCTACATGATCCAACAGATTGTGTATCCGCTTTTCACAGTTGTAAAGTAACTTTATTTAGCACTGAATCTTATAGCAGTATTAATTGATTTTTGGCCATCTGGAGGCAGCAGAACAAGCTGTAAAGACAACACTGACATATTACGGTCTTATAATAAGCTAACATGTTAGCAAACAACTGACTATTTACACATAGAACAGACACAGAGCAACATTGGTATTAACATGGTAAGTAAGTAAGATTTTTCTTCTACTTTGAGCTGCCGTCTCCGAATCCTGAGGAAACCAGCTCACCAGCAAGTTGCTATCTTTGTCAGCTGTCTGGTACTGGGAAGGTTGAGCACTGTGGGTTTATCAGAGCTCTTTTTTCTGAAAACAGATGCCTGCTGTGACTAGAAACAGGGATGATGAGAGTACAGTTGTGGGCTAAGTTGCGGAAAGAAACTGCAGGGTCGGGTATTTCGGATAATTCTCTGTGTGCATGTCACTATTAAGGACCCTGTTCACATTACAAATACTTAATTGATCCACTGGTAATCTATAACTACTGAAGTGCAGCTTTAAAATCTCAGCTTTCAAGAAAGAAATCAGAGTTAAATTTTAAGTAGGGCTGAAATGACTGATCGGTAAAATCGATTCATAAAAATGCCTCGACACAAATTCTTTGCATCGATGCTTCATTTAATCCATATAACTATACAGCACAGTGTTTCGCAGGGACATTTATTACTGTCGCACATCGCGTTTACGCTGTGAACACGACGTGATTATGATGGAGCTGTTTGCAAAGTGGGGGAAGAGAGAGAAAACAGCGTGGGACAAAAAAGAAAGTATCCAAAGTATGGGATTATTTCAAGCTAAAGAAAACAACAACTCTGTAATGTTACCGTCCGTCCACCGTAAACCAAAACTTTTGTCGCCTCGGCAACAGCATGACGCCTTATCAGAAAGCAGCCGGTCTTCTGCCAGCGGACCACAGACAAGGTAACAGTAACAGCAACTTTAGCATTTAACTGAAATCATGATTGATTGTTGAGTTGAAGGCTAGCCAAAGTAAGCTGCAGACCTCAGCTGAAAATGTGCACACGTGCGTTTGTTGTTCTCCTTTTCGGGCCGTGAGTTGTAACCTCACAGTCAAGAGTTAACTGGGTGTCGGGGAGCTGCACCTTTTAACTCCCCTGCAGCTCTCTCTGTAGCTTAGACAATCCCTGCTACCTGCGTGTACTAATCCATCCTTTCAACCATATTCTATGTCTTTATAATTGACATCTTTATAATAACAAACAACAGCTGTTTCGTGTGCAGGATCGCTCATTTCCCGTTTCACATTTCACGTGTGTTTTCTTGATAAGTGGTTTGGAAACCAGCGTCAGGTGCCATAGCTGCTGTCAGCTCCTGTAGTGTGTGTGACCCCCTGTCACCGATCAGTCAAGTAGTGTGAACGCCACAACGACTTCAAGACTGCCGTCATATTACGGCAAGTTGTGTGAACTGCATGGCCATCGGCCGACGCTGAAAGTCATGTAGTCTGCACGAGCCTGTAGTATAACTTGTATAGCACTGTCTGGTTGTTGGTCTGATGTTTGCTGTATGACACACTATTAATTTCCGAAAGGACTAATAAATATCTATCACCTATAAACTGCTATAAACAGCTGATCCCGTAAGTTAACTTGCTTTAAGTGAGGTGGATAGGGCTGGGTATTGTTTGATTTTCAGATCCGGTACTAAAACTATTACTACTGTTGTGGACACATTTCCTTCAATAAAAAAAAAGTTCTGAGCTTTAATACCCAGGCAGGCTTGATGCTGATACTAATGAAATTCTAAGCCTTATTTCAAGAGTGTTATTTGACAAATTCTCTTAACAGGTGAATTTGCATTTGAAAGTGATAAAATAAGACAACAGAAAACAGTCAGGTGCCTCTATTGTTTTCCAATATATCGAATCGATAGTCGCTGCGCTATTACTGAGATGGACAGACAAACAAAGGCATGAATGGAGCCCAATCGATGGTTCCCCCGACACACACTCATACACACATTTTCATTATGGAAAGGGCATTTATCTCAACACATTAGTTGATTTTCTACACCTGTTTCAGGAAATACAGGATTTGAAGAGCCAGTGCTTGAATAAACAAATGAATCAGATGCTATCTTGCCGTTTCATTTATTGTGCCTTTTGTTTTTCTTGCAGCGGTGTCACCTAGAGCAGCATAAAGCTCATGAGCATGGGAAACAAAAGCTCCTGTCAGTGAGGATCTGGTTGTGTGTCCTGAACGGGCTGTACCCTCTTATCTGAGCTCAGCAAAAGTTCCCATCGATTGGTCCGCTGATTGTGCGTCTGTCAGCCTACCTGTCCAGCCCCCCCCTTCCCTCCCTCCTCCGCCCCCCCGCCCAAGGCCTCATTGATCAGCCGTGCCCTGGCTCCTGCCCGCTGATCAGTCAGCTTGATGTCTTTTGTGTCTGGGTGAAGTGAATAAACTATTGGGCCAATCGAACGGGAAGTGGGGAGCCAGGAGAGCCGGTGGTTGGCCCTTGAATGCAAGACTGAGAAGGACAGAGGGATGGGAGAGGAAAAGAGCAGGCATGTGATTAGCAAAGGACAAAAAAAGCAGGAAAATATACAGAGCATGACTGCGCCAAGCAGTGCTGGGGTGTGGTGGGGGGTTGTGTGGTATCTGTAAATTATATTACAAAGAGTATGGTTTCAAAGCTGCCAGCTTTTCACTTAAGCTTTGAGTGAGCTTCTGTATTGGTGAGGTCGTGCATTTTATGAGATGGCCTTCTGGTCAGGGTCGTCATGTGAATGTTGCCCCCCAGGTAACGTACGTCATCCCAGAGACAGTTCTCTTGCACGCTAGTGAAATGTGTGAAGTAATTTTGTGTTGAAACGCAAGAGAGCGTAGGTTTTGCTTCAACACTGGAAGCATAAACTACATCTAGGAGTCCTCCCCAATACAAATTTGAGCATTAAACACAATTTCCTGCAATCTGGTGAATTTTTCAATTTATGGTGGAAATCTTTTTATATAAAGGGAAACACAAAATGCAGGTGGCAGGTGACCATTCAAAATATAAAAATATTACAGAATATAATGTAGTAAAGATCTCAGGCATTCTATATTTCTCTCAGATATGTGTTCACCTGTAGATAAACTTTTCTCCTTTAACATAATCCCGGCTGAGTCAACACAGCATGTGTCAGCATGTTTTCTGCTCTTGTTCAAAAAGTTCTGCACATTCAGAATCCCTCCCACATATCTGTGTTCTGACATGTCGAGAAAAAAGTTGTAATATTAAAAGAATAATGTCATAATTTCTGTATAATTTTATTAATATTGTTTTAGAAGTATACCTGCCCTATGCTCTGCTGATATTGTAGTATCCCCCTTAGACCGTCTGACAGACACAGAACCCGTATGGACATCAGCACCACGGATAAAGTGCAGCTCACAAGTTTCACAAGGTGCAAGTTCGCACCTTCGTTTTTAAAAATTTATATGGCAAAACTCTACCGGCTGTCCCAAACTGTCTACAACTCACAGCGCGTCCACTTGATTACTATCACAGAGTATGCATGTGTCACATCAGCTGGGCAGAGTTGATTCATACCAAGTCAACGTTATTATTTATGTATTGGTTCTTCCCTGCATCAGAAAACTGACGTGTGGATTGTAGGGCTGACCTTGAATAGCCAAAGATTCGATTGGCTGATCTTCGCAGAGCTGTTATGAAATGGGGATAATAGTGATCGCATGTGGTCAAACACGCAGAGGAGGGGAAAGAAAAGTTAGCACAACCATTTTTTTTTATGGATCTGCATGATTTACGTGGGTCACACTCTCAGGTCTGAAAAATTTGGAAAAATAAAATCCTTGAAAGAGGAGGGCATGGAGGCGTGAGAGAAGAGAGGAGAGATGGGTAAGTGATGCAGGAGAAGAGGATGAGGGCGGCTAACCGGCTCGTTCTCAGCAAGATCAGAGGAACCAAGCACACAAAAGGGTGGAAAATGAAGAACTGCTAGAATAAGAGATGAAGGGATGGAAGGTAGCACCTCCCACAGGGCCCAAGTTCACAAAGCTCAGCAAGCCTCTCCCACCAAGGCGAGAGCAGAACATCCATCTCCGATCCACACACTGATGACAAGCTCCTCAGATAAACACTAGAGGCTGCCTCCAATCCGTCTTGAGACTGTCAGCGTCCCCACGCTTCTTCGAGAATGTGGAAATAGGGAATAATTGCGTCCATGAGGCTGCATAAATTAGCCGGCAATTGTGGCAAATCCATAAGCAAGTGGCTAAGGCCTAAGCACGAGGATCAGCGCCTCTTAAATTTGTGAGCAGAGCTTCCTAGTCTCAGATGGGCCAGACTGATGGGAAGAGGCCAGGATAAACCATCATTTCCATTTCATCCTTGTCAATAAGCATTTCATAACGGGGGATAAAAATGGGATGAGGGAATTTGTTATTATAATAAGTGAGGCTTTCATGATCATATTTTGCAGCAAGGTGACAGAAAATTGCACTGATGGATGTGCAGATGAATGATGTGCCTGTGGAATAATACATTTGATGAAGGAAAATATTGGAGGATATCAAAATAGATGCTAACCCCAAGTATCACTGCATGAATGCATTTATTCACATCCAGACAGTTCCAAGAACACATGACGGCAAAAAGAGGTTTTGATATTCCCCAAAGAAAAAGTATTCAAGGGCTCCCAAATCACGTGGGCACAAAGTCCGAGTCATGTTTTAAGCCGAGTCATTACTCGGCTGATAAAAACTGAAGACATAAACAAACATTTACCCTGTTTGGAAGCCCCTGGTTTGCTTGGGGATGGGTGCATTTTCTTTCTGTCCTCCATGTTTTCAGTCAATCGGTCCTTAGATAAAAAGAGCTTAGAAAGATTATCCCCCTGGCTTGCATGCCATTATCATTAATCAGTGTGTTATTGACTGCTCTGTCCTTTCCTGTTTCAAGTTCAGGCCTCCCTTAATCCACAGATTTTGCTCAGAAGACACACACTCGACTCCGGGAGGCTCAGTGCAGCTTGAACCATGCCCACCCTTGCAGGCACCAATCAATATGCAGCGAACCCTCTCCCGCCTACCAATCAAAATGCCCAAACATTGTGACTACTAGTGATGTAAATTCCTCCTTACAACACCTAGAGACTCATTTTGAAAATCTATTACAAAGGCTTAAAGCTCATGATCTTTACATTTTTAAATGTAATATTGAATTTAATCGAACGTGGATCAGGATTGGTCATCCAGTTCAGATTCAGCTCTTAATCTATATTTTAGACATTATATTACATTATTGGGAATTATTTATCTGTATTTATTTTAATCAGGTAAAAAATCTGATTTATAAAAAAAAAATCAATCATGCACATAAACACACACCCTAAAAATATCATTTGGAGAAACACTTTTCTTTCTTACATGGAGGGCCTCTGGTGGATAATTATCTGCTCATTTGCATTCCCTTCACATTTCCCTCTTTACTTTGTATTACCAGAAGATTTTCTGAGCTGTGCCCATTGCAAGAGGCACTTTCACTGTGTTCAGTGTGTTTTTGCAATAGACAATTTTTCTTGAATCTAAAACAATGTGCCTCATGTAAGAACCACTTGTAGGAACAGATTTGTTCTTAAGTGGCTTGTACAGGTGATTTAGAAGAAATTGCAGCATTCACCAATTCTTCTCATATTTTGAATTTTCTCTTAATCACAAACACGATTTACCAGTGGTCTGGACCTGTCATAGGAGTAATGTGCAATCAGCCTGCTGACAACTTTTTTTTCACTAATGGATTGTATATTTCATTGCTTTGAAGCCATTTAGAGTTTGAAAAGCCTATATAATTACACTTTATAATAATGTTGACATTATCCTGACTGTATTCAAATTATAATGTAATCCTTAATCTTTTAATTTAGCTTAACAAAATCAACATCCATTTAAATTGGCTATTGATGCTTCTGTATAACACTACAATATCAACATGAACATCTCAAACTGCAAAACGACTAATGATGCACTAATTGAAGGCTGATTTATCTGTGAATATAAAAAGGTCGACGGGGGGGGAACGGGAACGCTGTTCCAGGAGTAAATGTCGTGAAGTAAAAGTAGCATTTCTGTGTCAGCGCTGTCACTGCTAACAGCTAGGTCTAGATAGGTCTGCTGGAAGCAACAGTGATGTTGACAGGAACACGTCCTGACGCATTACAATCTGAAAGGACGCAGTAAACTCACTATCGACTTTCTTTATCGACTTATTTTTTCCCTTGATTAAGGTAACGTTACACTGTGAACAACAAATCTGTATTCAAATCACAGAAATCCTGCTTTCTGTGAGCTCCTACACACACACTCACACGCACACACACACACACGGAGAGAAGTCAGTGGAGATAGTGAACCAGGTGAGATAGCTCCACAATTACTCGACCTGGCTACGCTCGTTACTGTAAGTAGGATAAAACCTTTGCCAGTACAAAAATATTTTTTTGCAGCTCTCATGATGGATTCACACTCAGTTTCTATTTGCCAAATGGATGTTATAAGAAAGCAGTTAACTTTATTCCCTTTGAGGACGAGATGGAGACGATCCTGACTTGATGCCCTGTTGGTGTTGTGTTTGTATGCCTCTCTCTCTTCCTGGGATAAAGGGACTTTTGGAAAGGCACTCATCATGTTAATGCATCTCATTTACACAGTTATCTGAAGTTAGGAGCGTATTGTGAATCTGACAAGAAAGTAACAGAAAGTTAAGATAAGAATAAAAAAATGTTTTTCACAAGGCCCAATTTCCTTTGTGTGTATTATGATGATACACACTATCTCAAAACTGATCACAGTACCAATGCTTAACTGTTATCTGCAAGACATACAAAAGTGGCACTTAAGTACCAGGAGCCCATCTCACACAAGAGCTAAGTGAGACAATGAACTCTTCACCCACTCCATGCTGCTCTGTAATGCAACCTAAAAGTGCAAAACACACAGTCACAGGCATTCCCAGGCGTTTCCCGAGCCATACCATGGGAATTTATGTTGCCAGGCATGTTTCTGCTGGAGTACAAATCATGCTGTCAGTTTGTGTGCGCCTGTCAAAGAAGCAAGACATCAACACAGCCAGACGGGGACGACAGGAAGCACACTGATATAGCATGAGTCGATAGAGAGGGAAGTAGCCTTGAGCGGTGATTGGTGTGTGTGTGTGTGTGTGTGTGTGTGTGTGTGTGTGTGTGTTAAAAAGCGTGTATGCGTGCATTCATGTGGCTTCAACTGTGCATACATGAGCACCTGACTGATTGTGGCGTGTGTATATTTATTGGTGAGTATACACATGGGGGGCCCGTGCATCAGTCGGTAAATATGAGCTAAGCCTGATCAATGGTCTCACGCTGACAGAAGCTTAAGGTTTTACCGCATTACCTCTTCGCTGTGGAGATCTACTGTCCCCACGCCTCCCCTGTGATCCAGTGTGTGTGTGTGTGTGTGTGTGCTTGCATGCTTTATGTGCACAAACATGTCTGTGTAAGCATGTGTACAGGTATGTTTGTTTACAGGCAAGGCATGTTAGCTTAGTGTCTGTGTGTGTGTGCGCCACGGTTTACGTTGTTTAACATACGTTGGGTGAGGTCGTGTGCTGTCCAGAATCCGCTCACTTCCCGCTGTTGACTGCAGCTATTTACCGACTTTGCTTTACTGACACATACCGCCTGGTCAAACAGATAGAGATAATCTATGCAAATGTAACACAGTGTTTTCTCAATCAAAAGCTATTTAGCTGCCTGTGTATCTTCCTGCATGTGTTCATTGAGACTGTTCCCAGAGGGCTTCCAGTGTTGCTGGTTTGTTGATATGAGACTGATTAAAAACATTATAAGGTAGTTTGTTTAGCTGCGAGAGCGCCAGGCAAATTTGTGTTCTTTTAATGTACGCCGAATGCAAAATCACGAGGACGTCAGACGCTTGTTTCTTAATGTAAGACACAGAACACAAACCTGCAAAACAGAGGCGTTCAGGAAGAGAAAACGTTAAAGCTGCTCTAATCAATACTTTTATATCAACAATCGTTCAGATGACTGTGTAATGTGAAAAGTATCGCTTGTAGTTAAGAACACACAGAGAGTTGTCACACGACTCTGCAGCTCACCTCAGCTTTATAGAGCTGCATATTTATTTTTTTCTAACCTTAAACGTAGCTGAGCTTACCTGCTTTGCTTTTACAGCAACACCATGTAAGCAGTTTAGAAGAAAGAAATCAGTAAAATAACATGAACAGATGGAGTCAATAAACAAAACAGAAAAACTGACAGTGAACAGGCTCAGTGAAAGAGAACACATGTAGGCAGAGAATGGTCTTAAAGTTAGAGGGCTATCAGTGTTTTGAACAGGCGGCTGGACACAAATATTCCAATATTCGATTGTTGGGTACACATTCATTTTTCAGTTATAAGATCCTCCGCCCACAGCAGTGAACGTAACAATCCAGTTCACATCAAAGGGAAAACAAAGCGAAGTCCTCAGCTGTGTGGGAGCCCTTTAAACTGAGTGATGACAGTAGTGTGGCAGTTATGGCCTGTTTTAACTTTACAGTTGCTAAATTTAATTACAGATCAAAACAGTCAAAAACATTTAGTAGGCCTATGCTATAATAAACGTTAAAAGCGAATTTTGCATATTAACATGTTGTTACTTTCTGCTGCTGGAAATAGCTCTCATCCCATCTGCTCTCTGGACCCCCACCCGACTGAACTACTCCCATATTCTGTGCTCGACCTGCTCACCCTCTGGAATCTCAGCTCGGGTGTCTCACTTGCTCTGTACAGCAGCTACCAACCCGGTCCTGCAGCATCTAGTCTTGCCTCGCTCTTCTGCGGCTCAATCTCCGATCTCTTCCACCCCGCATTAAATATTCCTCTTTTATCTAACTCCCCCCTCTCTCAGTCCTGCACTTGGGTCTACTAGCCTAGCTGTGACAAATTTCAAAACAAATTTCTGGTAATAATAACTTGCTTTAGTTAGCCTACATTATGTGAATAAAGTAAGGGAGCACTCTCTCTCTTTCTCTCTCTCTCTCTCTCACACACACACACACAGACAGACAGACAGACAGACAGACACACCCATGCCCACCGTTATCTCTCCCCCATCTGATTCTCCCTCACTCATGTCATTGCCAGAACTTCATGGGCATTCATCCTTCTTCTACTGTTCAGCTTCTATCTATTAAATACATAGCTGTAGCTTATGACAGCTGCCCCCTGTACAAACCCCAGCACAAAACAGCACCAGACAAACTTTGACAAGCTGTTGAATGTAACGGAGCTTTTAGCAGCTAAAGAGACAGATCCTTTCCTCAGGAGTTGGTGGATACCAAATGAGTGTGAATATTGGACTTTAATGTGTAAGACCACTTGGAACACGACTACAAATGGCTGCTGGATGTGTTAGTAGGCAACTGTCGTCACCATATCAGCTTTAACAGCTGATAAAAATGTCGTACAGCAGCTTTATAGCTTGTTGCACTGCCCCCAAGTGACCCAAAAATCAATTAATGCAGATTTAAAAGGCCAGCCCTGGCTTGTTTTTTTTTCAGTCCATCTTAATGCATTACTCACACGCCATATCAACGTTCAAAGAGAGAATTGGTTGCGTTCCTCTTGTCCATAATGGCCTTGAAGTGATCCCTGCCTACCAGGACTGTAAGAGATTGGGAACACAGTCTTTGTTATTTTATTTATACTTTATTGATCCCCGAGGGGAAATTTGTTTTTCTCTGCATTTAACCCAACCTAATTAGGAGCAGCGGGCAGCCATTGTGCAGCTCCCGGGGGAGCAGTTAGGGGTTCAGGTCCTTGCTCAAGGGTAACTTCAGCACTGGACTCAAACCAGCGACCCTCCAGTTATCAAGCCACTGACTGAGGTAATGCGGCTAACACGAGGTTTGCAGTCTGAGTATCTTATTGCCAGTGAAGAAAAGATATCATCCCCTCTCTTCATCATAATGGTCTCAAATGTTCCTTAAATGGCTAGGGCTCCCTGCGTCACGTCCATGTTTCCTCACGCCCTTGCCATAGTCTCCTCTCTGCCTGAAACCCATCAACACCATTTGCGTCTGTCCCACTTCCTATGCACATCCCCTCTCTTCAGCACAAGGGCTGAGCTCAGAGCCAAAAACCTGCCTCTCCCGACCACCCACACCTCCCCCTCCTCCCTGTGTTCTTGTCTCCCTCTCTCTCTCTCTCTCTCTCCTCACCCCCACCTCTTCGATCCCTCTGTCTCCTTGCCCTCCCCTCCTCTCTCACTCTCCTCTCCTGCTCTAAACTCTAAAGTCTCCTAATTCCTGTCATGCTAATTGGAGCTGACAGACACAGCTAATTATGCACAGATAATCTGCTGCATCTGACTAATTATAATTCCCATTAGCTGCCGATAATGCTCATTAGATTAACTTTCTCCAGGAGAAATTGGAAATAATGGGCCGGGCTCGACGCTGCATCTTTTTGGTAATCACGGATAGGGGTGCGTTTGGCAGGGAGAGCCGGTGTTTGTTTGGTGTCGAGGAGGCAGGCTGGTTGCTTTCGATGGCCACGGTGGAAATAGATACACCATCTGATCCAAATGATATCTGATACAAAGTGACAGGGAAGCCGCCAAGAGGGGGAATTACAAGATGTGGGTCTATATCAGGTCAGAAATGAAAGAAATAAGATATTCAAGGCACTTGCAAAGACAGTTTTGGAAGTGGTGCTCCAGGTCTGCCCCAGTGGTAGAAGACTTTGCTGCTGAATTAAAGGTGGGGTGTGCGAATCTATCTAACACAATGACAAATATTGATAACATTAGCTAAGTTGTGGGTTAGCAAACTGCCGCTACGGTTGCTGCTGCGAAGCTAACATGCAGAGAGCTCGTGACGGTCACCGAGCCAACCCACCAGCTCCAGACAGCGATTCTCACACCTCTCCTGCTACTATAGCTAACATCACAACAACAGCATGTCTTGGCAAACTGCAAAGTAAGCTGAAAGTTGGCGAGAAATTTAACGTTGATGACACACAAATCATGGCTGGAACGGCTGGAATAGTGCTGTGTGGCTCGGTCCAAGCCACTTTGTTTGTTTCCCATCTCCAGAGCCAGGGCTGTGTACAAACACTAGATTTATTTTCAGCGCACACACAGAACAGACAGCTAGCGGACCGTGAGGAGATATTGGCTGAATTTGACAAAAGGACTGGATTACAATCGCACACCCCACCTTCAAGCAGCTCCGAGTGAAAGGAGACACTGTTGGAGCTGAAATACAGCACATGCACTTCTGGTAATTGCGCTGCTCGTGGTAATCACACACATAACGGCACACATCTGTAATGAGCCATGAAAGTTCAGGCGGGACACCGTAGCTGGTTGCAGTCCATTAGCTCACACTGCGGTGCTATCACTATAAACCACCAATCACACTCACACTTTCGCATGAACAGAATAAACTATTTGTTGCCCACTCAGTCTATATGCAGTCGGCATGCGATTCGCTCTTGCTTTTGCTGCATGATACGACAATTCTGCTGCTTTGGCTCACCCACCACCAATTGCCACCTGCTTAGATGTGCTTTTATGTGCTGCGGAGAGGGATATTATTTACACCCCGATAGGTGTGAGGGAGAACATAAAAGCAGCTCTATTCACCACTGTAACTTCAAAGTTGCACCGCTATGTCATCTTATTTGGTAATTTTTTTCCAACTGCACACGTAAGCTGCCCCTGAATGCCGCTGAAGTGCGGTCGCTGCATAAAATCTGATGCTGAAGATGATAGTTTTGTCATGCGTATGTGGTCCAAAAAAAAGTATGTGTTTATGCATTATACAAGCAATTATTTGAACCCCTTTTTTTTTTTCAAGGCTTTAAATCCTCCCTTCACGGCTCACACGGGTGCACTAAGTGATGTGGTGCATTAGTAAGTCGATTAAACGCAGCGATAACTATTCAAACTGATGAGTGTGTTTACATTACATTTTAACAAGAGGAAGTCATCGAGTAAGCATAAATGCCGTTTGAGTACAAGACACAGAGAAATCTCCTGTTATGTTTGCCAAAGCTCGGAGAGCAATTGGACACAGAAAGCAAATGCAATTTATTGATGCAGTGTGGGGCCGAGGAGCCCAAAGCCTGGGGAACACACAGGCCCTAAAACCCACAAATGGGATATTGATCGCTTTGAGGGGGGAGAGGGGGGAATAAAAGTTATATTTAACCATGAAGTGCCTCACTTACTCTATCGAGTGGTTAACATTCTCTCTCTGCCTCTCTCAACAGCGCTGTGACATTCAACAGTGTATGTTCCTATGACAACCTATCAAATCGCCCATCGGGAGCAGTGCTGACAGCACCTCAATGTGTTTAAATGAAAAGACTGATATGACTTAGAAAATATTCTATGGTGGATGCACTCTGTATTATATTCCACTGTACTTTGTAATAGGACTAAAAGAAGAGTTCAGAATTCTTTACTCCAGTTGTGTGTATTCATCTTTTTATTCAGCCCCTAGGGCCAGCCATAATCCACTGTGTGTGTGTGTGTGTGTGTGTGTGTGTGTGTGTGTGTGTGTGTGTGTGTGTGAGATGGCGCACAAGTGCCTGCTTGCCTCTGCACATGTATACTCCCATTTGCAATGTCCTGAATTTGATGATCTTAACCAGCACATCTTGTAAACAATAAGTACAAGCCGGGGGGGGGGGGGGGGGGGGGGGGGGGGGGGGGCATCCACTCCGCGCAAACAGGATATGTTGGCTAATCGCGAGCAAAGTAGCTCCACTGGCATGTATTTTAAAACACAAGTCAGAGCTGAAACCATAGCAACAATGCTTTAGCAAAGAGGAAAACAAAAGCACAGTTATTGTGTGCATGAAAATGTTCAAGCCCACCTATGCTCGGCTGTCTCCCTGCACACACTCAGAAGGATGCCTTTAAGAGGTGTTGTCCAAAAAGACACAAAAGAAAAAACATGGAAAACAATAGAAGTATGATTACAGGACCACTCACTCACTGCTAAAAAAAACAAAGGGAGTTTGATTTGATTCTGCATTTCATATTTTGGTAGCTTCAGGCTTTCCAACTTTCTCTGGTACAAAACAAAAACAGATCTTGTGTGTCTGCAGCATACTGGAAAAGGTTTCTGTCGCTCCACACAAGTTACACTCCACGTTAAAGACAAAAAAGTAAGTTAACTTCAAAAACCATTCACTTCAACATTTTATCTTTCTGATGAAAAAAATGATACTTTGGCTTGAATCCTAACTGACTGCTACCCACTGTGTGCTATCTGCCCAGCAGGGAACAGCAGACACATTTCTTATTGATTACGGACTAAACAAACAAGATACAACGTGTGAATTAGTGAAGCTCAGAAATACATATTTTTGATCTTTGTAGAGAGTCAGGCTAGCTGTTTTCCCCTGTTTAAAGTCTTTATGCTAAGCTAACTGGCGTTGACATTTATTCTGAAGTAATAAAAAATAGTAGGCCCTCATAGTGTCTGCTTGGAGAAATTCTGGCTCCTGAACAATAGTATTGAATATTTAATTGTAGCCTCAGTTTCCTGTTCTTAGTTGACAGGAGTGGCACCCGGTGCCGTCTTCTGCTGCCGTAGCCCATCTGCTTCAAGGTTCCACGTGTCTGTTCAGAGTAGGGCCCGATATTATCGGCCGATATGAGCTAATTTCATTTATATTGGCATCCGCGTTTATAACAGCAGATATATGACTATTAAAAAAAGAAACAGTCAGATCATTCACCCATGTCATGAGTGTTGCATAGTTTGCCCACCAGAGGGAGCTCTGCAGGTTCTCTGTTAACAACATTGGCTCAACACAAAAACCACAAAAGAAATCAGCTGACCGGAGTCTACTGGAGCATGTACAAACAACAGTGCTGTGTAGCTTTGTTAGTGGTGAGTTGGTCATTTGACACGTTAATTAGATGATGATAATAATTAAAGTAGCCCTAATCACTTCTCCTGAAAACATTAACGACTTGCAAAACCTCCCGTTTTTATCTGCCCTCTCCCGGCTTCCTCCTGGCTCACAGCAGTATGTTTAATGTTATGGTAATTAACCCTACGCTAAGCCCTGCCCCCCTTAGTTACTGTTGGTAAGTCCGACAAACTGTCGGTGCTGCCACTGACTATTACTGCACTCCCCGGAGAAATATGGTCAAATTAGTTGGAAAAAGCGATCAGAAAGAAGCAGACAATTTTGCAGTTGCATTATACATTTGAAGGTTGTATTCAGGCTGTTAAAATGACTCAAACTGACGTGAAAAAAATTTAAGAGAGACGCTAAAGCCTACTGATCACACAGTACAAATGAACCACCGCATCCCCCGACGATTGAGACAAAAGACAGCGATATTAAGGATCAACACTGTTCCTGTAAAGTTGAATATTCTATTCATTGAATAGAATAATGAATAGAGGTAGGCCTCTATTCATTATTACAATCATTAAAAAGCAGAACAGTATGGCTTTATTATGTTACATTCAGTAAGAAGAACTCTCTGGGTAGCGACTGTAATTATTACAAGTGGCCCAAGAACAGCGCTTGCCCATATCTTAGAAAAATACAGCCAAAAAAAAGCTAGAAAACGACTCTTTTTCCATTAGAGTCAATGGAGCGCAGCCATGAAAGTGTCGGACTTCAGTTAGAGTGAGTCCTATACTGCGCTGTGATTGGCCAGCTGTGTATTCCGGGCGTGGCTTAGCGAAGGGTCAATTGGGTGGTGGAGGCTAAGTTACGCTGCTGACAGACGTGATTGTAGATTTCTGAAACAGTGTGGCAGTTCTAGTGAACGGTCTTCATTTCTCCCTAGTTCATCACTTCTAAATATTGTCCAACATCGCCTACATCAGCTATCGCTGCCTGTTGCTAAATTAGCCACAAAGCTACAGCTGTGTTTATCAGTTGAGGAGCACTAACGTTAATGACCAGTTAAGCTATAGAGTTTAACATATTCTAAACTATATCTGTGAGCTGTTTGTAGTTAAGGTCGGCATGTCTGAAATGATTAAACCAAAGCGGGCATGTAAATAAACGTCAGCTGAACAAGAATCTAACACGGTTTCCTGCCAAACAAAGTTATCTAAGCTCCTTCAAATGTGAAACATAGTTAAAACTGCAAGTCCTCGTTGTAGACAGTCGTGTAGTATTAGATGCATTCGACAGCAGGTCACTGCATCGTAGACTGCATGTTTTAGAGCCAGCTGGTTGAGATACGGTTCACATAGCTTTGGATATTATTAAAGAGTGCTGGTAAAGTGATAAACAAGATGTGAATTTGTGATAAATGTGTAAAGTGAAATACACATGCTTATTTCTCTGCTTACAGATGGCTGAAAAAGCTGCACCTTCTAGCAGTAAATATTTATTCATGTGCAATTGTTTACATGTTCAGTTGTTGAGACAGAAATCTATTTTATTAATATAATCCATTTAAGAAATGGTATTATAGTCCACATATTGAACAGCTTTCAACATTGGCCTGTTCTAAGTGTAGTTTATACAGTAAAGGGGTCTACTATCCAAATCATTTTCAAAATCAAAACTATCGGCTCATAAATCGGCCCCAAAAAACCCATATCGCTCTAATTCAGAGATGGTATTCTACATATCTTGGTTGCAACGAGTGGTCATTTGAGTTACTGTTGCCTTTCTGTCATCTCCTCTGACCTCTGAGCATTTTCATTCACACTCACTCACTGGATATTTTAGTTTTTTCAGACCATTCTATGTAAACACTAGAGATGGTTGTGCGTGAAAATCCCAGTAGATCAGCAGTTTTGGAAATACTCCAACTACAATGCCACATTCAAAGTCACTTAAATCCCCTTTCTTCCCCATTCTGATGCTCAATTTGAACTTCAGCAAGTTGTCTTGATCATGTCTACATGCCTAAATGCATTGAGTTGCTGCCATGTGATTGACTGATTATATGATGATAATATAAGCACATATATTGCATTTCTTTACATTACATTTATTCATTTAGCTGACGCATTTATCCAAAGCGTCAGCTAAATGAAGGTCGCACACCTCTGAAGCAGCAGTGTCTTGTACAGGGACACATTGGTGGATGTGTCACAGTGGGGAGTTGAACCCAGTCTCTCACACCAAAGGTGGTAAATCCACTTATCCACTGCACCATCACCACACCAATGTAATAATATATTATAATATTTTCAATTAATTTCTATAGAAATAACATAACAAAACAGCAGGTTAAATGATGAATCTTAAAAAGAGAAATCCTAATGAGGAGGTGACGTTTAGGTGCATTCAGCAGTAGACTCATTTCTTGTGCCTGTTTAGCCACTTTTGTGCTTCAGAGTGCTAGATAGTAAAAACTTTAGAGTAATCAGGGGTGAAATATGTAAAAATTCTCCTCTCTCAAAAGGACTGGGGCCCCATGTTTAACAAAGCAAGCAGCTCATCTTCTGATGTAAGTAGCCACTAAATTAAATGCACCACTGATATCAAGTGTCTTAATACCAGCCCTCAGAGGTTTATTCTGCTGATTTGTCATTTAATCCTCTCCTCTGTAAGAAAAAAAAAAAACACATGACCAGTTGAAAAGACTGCTTGATAGAAAGACTTCTATCATTCACAAATAATAACAGAACAATTTAAGTTTTGATGAGCAAATACATTAAGAGTTTAGATGTCTAAAATGAGTTTTTTGGACCCAAAGTGTTCACTTTTTGCTAGTCCCTCTTGATCAAGAGAATGGCTAAATGTCTAAAATGTAAATTAAAATGACAGACCTAAAATCATTTAATAGAGCGTTGAATCAATTAAGCAACTTTAGTGTAGTTGAGTACTGACACTAAAAATGTCTACTTGTTTTTGAGAGGTCACGATACCATACCACTCCTAAAAAAATCTATTATTTTGTGTTTTCAGCAACGGTTTTATCCAGGCTGATAAGAGCACAGAAGGGGGTGAGGTTTCAGTGTCTTAGTCAAGGGCAATTTGATGGGACATGTGACACATTTGGCTGCTGCCTGCGAACACTGCTAAACTCTCCTGTGTGTGTGAGAGGTAGAGAGTGTGACAGACAGAAAGGATGAGATTAGGGAGAAATTCCATTTCTTTTTTTTTTTTGCTTTGTTGATTGTACAAAAAATAACACTCAAATACAGAAACTTGTGTTCAAATGGCTGGAGGTCTGGTGACTGAGATAACCACTGCACTGAGTTTGTTTTGTTTTCATCTTCATCAAACCAGCCAGTAATGTCCTGAGCTCCTGCAACAGGAAAAAAAAAAATATGCTTCCTTCTTTTTTTCTATGTCTCTCCCAAGCAGTTCTGATTATTCTTGGCACATCAAGGGCACTATGGCTCTGAAGCAAAAAAAAACATACTATTGGCTTTTTAAAATGAAGTTAATCTAAGAGGTTTATTCTGTTTTTTGTTTGATGCTCCTTAGAAGAAATACCTGGTATTTAAAATGTCCATAATTTCCTGAAACCCAAGGTTACATCTCGAAATTGTTTCTTTTGTCTGACCAGTAGTCCAAAACCAGTTTACTAGGCCATAGTAAAAGTAGAAGAAATAAGAAAGCAGAGCATCAAATCCAATTCCAAACTAAGAAGCTGCAACTAGGAGGGAATGGTTGTTATTTTTGCAAATGAGCAGAGATTCTGCACTGAAAAACTGTCAACAGATCAAACAGACAGACAAAAAGGCAATTACATTTGGTCAGAGGATCAGCAGGCAAATTTACGCACTACTTATGCAGCATCTCCATTCCCATTACTGCCAAATTAGAGGCCTTTAACAACTGTGTATCTCATTGTGTCCGCAGTTACAAGCTACACAGTAACACTTTAAAGTGCAGCTGTCATTTTTATGTGCCCTTACAGAGCAGAGCATGAATAAGGCTTTTATGGGCAACACCGCAAGCCTCTCATCATTGGTCATTGCAGGGGTGGGGTTTGAGCTGGTGGCGGCGCTAGTTGTGGAGGGGAGATTGGGGGGGGACAAGCTAATGAGGATGTTAGCGGGGTCCTTTAGCCACAAGCTGCCCGTTTATCAGACGCGAGGGCCCTGTGTAAAGATGTCAGTTCGTGCTTGATACACATCTGATGATTGCTGCCGTCTCTGCCTGGCTTTTGTATCCGGTGTCGCTGACCAATCGCGAGCTGTGCTGATGAGAGGTACAATAACCACCTTGAGCGGTGCTTAACTGCTGTAACAATGAGGCTGTGAGAGCGGTGCAATAAGAGGATGGGGAACTAGCTGTAGGAGTGAAGGTCTCTAGCCATCAAAACTAAGTGCACCCCCCTGACCTCTTTGTGATGCACAGTAGTACATTTTCAGTCAAACATGCACACACACAGATGCAAGTGCAAGGAGAGCAACACTTGAAGTCGTACTTCATCATGAAGTCCATTTTATTGTTCTCTGTCTCTACATCTGCTCCCTCTTGATGCCTCAGTTCTCTCTTTTCTCCTGTGTTTTCTATTTTTTTCCCCCTTATTCTCAAGTGAAATGTGGCAGTAATTGACCCGCACTGTCCAGTCAGTCTGTCTCCTTTCTCCCTTTCCTCTCCTATTTACCTTTTCTCCCGTCCTGGATCCCAGCCGAATGCCGCAGGATTTCTATAAGAGGAAACAAGACATGGAACTTTTCAAAAGGGAGCTGTCTAAAACGAGCTTCCAGCAGGAGAGAAAGCACTATAGCGTCCTATTTGCATGAGCAGACAGAAGGTTAATAACACAAGCCCTGCTGTGACAAAGGAGAAAAAGAACATAGAGTGGGTAGGAGGGATGGAAAGTGCTGATCCTCCACTTCTGACTCCTGAGAATCCATCTAAGACACAAGGGAGGAGCGTGGTAGTAATTAGAGCCCTGGATATATGATGGGTTTCATGTACCGCACCACCTCCCCTTTTTTCTCTGCAGCACCTCATTTCCCAGAATGCATGTTGAGATGGGACAGCAGCAGCAGCAGCCACGATCTGAAAATGTTTGTGTGTTTTACATCAGTGATTACCAGCCAGGGTAAGGGTACTTCTATTGTTGCCAGGGGGTGCGTTGAAAGAATGTGGAGTAGCTCAACTATTATAGCATTACAGATTGGTGCAATGCTGATGTTTGGTATATTTACAAAAACCAGTAAGCTAACAGTTACGATACCTCCCACCAACCTGAGTCAGATTTCTGTTCCGATTGAGAGTGAATGTAAACTAGTTAGCAAGCGAGCAGAGAAGGTCAAAAAGTCAATTAAAAGTAATGAATAAATTTAGGAGCACACAAAGAAGTTTAGGAGCACAGTGAAAAAAAATAACACAGAGTTTAGACCCTCGTGTCTGAACACTCGGCATAGGCCTTAGAATATTGTCAAGGCTTTTTAAAACATTGAAACAGAGTGTTTTTGGAAAATTTGCCACACGGAAAACACGTAATATACATGTAAAACAGAACAAGAGGAATGTGTTGTTCTCAGGAGGAGACTAGAAGGAGCACATAATGGCACATGGCTCTGGCTAAATATACATCTGTCCACTGCAGAGGCTCTTTCCACAACCTGCAGGAGAAACTAGCATAAATGAGTGTATTAGTATAATATTACACCATCAAATAAAAAGTATGATGTTAATTAAATAGTGTACTGTTTGTATAATATACTATTTATTATATGATTATACTTAATTAATTATCATTTTATATACTAGTATACTCTATAGCTTACCACTAGTATATTTTTAGGTCTAGTTACAGCATTTTCATTTTTGTAGGTTGATTTCATTCATTTAATCCTTGTGCAAGAGAAATGGCCTAGACTGTGGTTAGTCTCTGATTTATTAATGCTAAGTATTAACTTGTCAATAATCATAACCACTCACGCGTCACAATGAGTTTAACATTTTAAAAGTTTTCTGTTGCGTTGAACTTTTCTTTAAAAGTCCTGCACCTTCCAGGCTGTGATGATCGGTTCACGAAAAAGGCTTTATGAAAAGTTGAACATGTTTCTACAAAAGGCACTCGATATAGCCAGCTAGCCAAACCCAAACCTTGCTTATCTTAACTCTGTTGTCTCCTGTCTTACTGCTTCAGCTGCCAACAACGCTTCTCTCTCACTCTTTTTGTGAGTCTTGTCTTTTTGGCTGCTCATGCGGCCCACAGAGCGACCGGACCATTTCTCCTGGTGGTCCCGATGGCCAGTCCCACTATGTTTTGAGCCATCCAGTTTAAAAGCCATTCTAACAACGCAGGCTATTTGTGACATAACATGTGATGTTGATAAAGGGCTGCTGGAACTCATCTGTTAGGGCTGTGCGGTAAATAAGACTAAAAAAAGGCTGGGAACCACTGTTTTACATGATGCAGGGGGGAAATAAGGATAGACGCTGTTTGTGGTGGCTGGAAACGACATTGAGTGTGACAGGGAGACAGGTCTGTGTGGGAGGCGGCATCAAATCAAATGTCTTTCCTTTCTCTCTCACTTTTTGTTTTTAGTGAGGATACTGAATTACTTCCCGACAATAAAGCATCTCTGCGTCGAACAAACGCACAGGTAGTCAAGTACAGTTAAAAGAGAGGAATACAAACTAAATCGTCTTATCAAGCTGACATGTTTGTGCAAAGCAAACAGAGAACGCAGCTTGCTTGCAGAAGTTTGGTGAGCCTCTTTTAGCTATCCTCCCTCTCCCTGCATCATGGCTGAAGAGTGCAGTTCAGAAGTCACCAGAGGGAATTGATTATCAACAGGCGGGGGCTGGATTCTTCCCCGCTCCGGCATAATGAAGCTCTCTATTTCGGGACCATCAGGTGTTTTTTAGGCTTCTTGTCGCTATTCCTAGGCTCTCTTGCTTCTTCTCCGCGTCCTCGGATCATACCAGCCCAGATATGAGTGCACTGGGAATACGGCATGAATACATTTTTTAAGTCTAATTCAAAGTTACAAAGCTCTTTTTTTTCTCTCTCTCTCTCTTTGGTCTGGCAACAATGGGTTGCAACTAAACCCGCAGTGCGATAGTTTGGGCTATGACAGTATTTCAACTGCATGATGGAAACAAACAAGAGGGTCCCCCCCTCTGTCAGCTTTGACAATTAAACACACACACACGCAGATGCACGGGCAACAAACACACACAAACAGCCTATAAATAGCAGAGATCCATGGCAACCTGAGATTTGTTGTTTGTCGTCACATGCTGCTGAGAGCGAGAGAAGAGCGGGGACTTAAATAACACTGGGAGATTGGTTTGTGTGAGAGGCAAAGTCAAAACAAATTACGGCTTTTCTATCACTTTGGGCCCACCGGTAAAGCATCTGAAATAGCTTTGTGCCTGGGGACATTTTACCACTGAAAGAATACGGCAGCAATATCCTCCGAGGACCTTAAAAAACAAAGGGATGAGGGAAAGAGGAGAGGATGGGGAATGAGAGGGTTTACTTTTACTGTGGATCACAGGTGGCGCCTTGACCACCTAACTAACTCTTTTCACTTTATTCTTTACCATCCCTCCTCCCTGTGCCTGTCTCTTCCTATCTCACCTCAGTGTAATGCTGTCACACAGAAGGTCCCCTCTATTGAAAAAAGTGAAATACCATTACACTGATGCATCCTATTCTTTTCTTTATATATATTTAAAGGGGGTGATCCAAAGTGTTTGAGGGCGTTCAAACATATGGAATTCATACTCTTGAGAGGCAGTCCTGAAGGTTTTATCTAATTTCTATCAACTCCAGCTTGTTGATTGAGCTTTTTTTTCCAGGCAAACAAGTCAGAAAGAAATGTCTGCCTTTCTCCAGGTAAACTGCCCTTCAGCAGACCTTTTTTACTTGCCTCCCTCCTTCTAATGCAAATAACCACTTGAAAACCACAGTCGTTGCACTTTCCCTGCGTTCTGTTTTCCTTTGCAGCACGAGCGCCGTAGCAACATGAGATATATATCAGGCTTTAATTGATTTTTGTTTTGCAAGATAAAGTAATTCGGTGCAATTGTTTCAGTTTGGCGGCGTATTTGCACTCGCTCCAATATGCTGTTCATTAATTTGCAGCTAGTAGGTGATTTATCAACCTATTACACTTGGGCCTGCGCCCTCGACACACACACAAACACACACACATGCACGCGTACCCTCCCACAGTTTGTTCCCCCTGGTATCTTGAGGAGGCATACATGTGCCACCGCTTTGGTGGCTGGTGCTGTAATGGCTGTGCTAAAGGGCTGGGAGCGAGCCAGGCCCTGTCAGACTGCAGACGGATGGACCCACGGGCTACACACACACACACACACACACACACAGGCTGCTTGCCCTGGCCCAGCTCGGACCAGACTGGATAGGCCCGGCCTACTTGGGAGCCACAGAACAGCTAAGTGTGGCAACCAAGCCAGGGCAAAATCTAAATGCTAACACTACAAAATTAAGATCACTGGTAATTACTTGATATTACAGATACAAACAAAATTGCGCACCTATGTTTGTGTTGCATTAAATAATTAGTTGTGAATGTGCATTAATGAAACCACAAATAAGGGTAGGCAGTATGAAGGCCTCCTGATCTGTCCATGAAATCAACAGACTACTAAGATCCATGCTCTCGCCTCTTTATGCATATGTATGAAGCATTTTTTGAGCTCAGATACAACTGAGACATCATTTGTTGAAATTGGATGATGGAGCTCAATAACGGCAATTTGGTGATCTTAACATCACGTAGCCCTCTTAGTATTTCTCAGTATAGTTCACCCCCGGTGACATGTGTGGTGTTATATTGTGCTAACTACTGCGCTAAATCTCATGTTGTTTGTGAGAAGCACTGGTTAGGGATGGGGAAAATTTTTCTGTTGTGATTGCTCTGAGAGCCAGCTAAATGGATTTTGTTTTGTTTATTTGTTTCTGCAAGAGGCAGTTACAAAATTACAAACTGAAAAATAAAATTGTCTCTGGCTGCGAGTTTCACAGGTTTTTCATATTTCACAGTGTCACATACAGTGGATTTTCAACAGTGTGCAACATAGCAGATACGTTTGTTGGATTGGATGTCAGCGTTGACAGCCAACTGTTTTTTCAGCAATTCTGTTCAAAATCAAGCCACCAAAAAGCGAATGTCATATGATGGAAATGGCAGACAGTCTCTGAGTTATTGATTTTAGTCTGAAAGGCCTTAAGTCTTGCCTTTTGAGTTGGCTGATCTTTCCACAGCTGCTCCGTTCTTTTACCTCGCAGCATATAACCACGTCAGAACAGAATAACACATCTACAGCCACCAGAAGCCACTTTTTATCTTTCACAGCAACGAAAACGCTCCACTGAAATGTTTTGTGGGTGGGTGTGAAGTACTTGGATTATTTACATGAAATCCACAGCAGTGACTTAAAGTTTTACATTTAATGGAAATAACTTCCTGCTTTTTTTCCAGGGAGTCTGTCTCTCCCTGATTAATAAGTATTATTGTGCTACTTAAAAAGATTTAAACTACTCTTTGCCTATTCTTATGTAAACAATATAGCTTCTTTACAAAAGCATATAATTTTTTGAGCATTAGCCGTCTTTCCTTTCTTCTACACTCTTTAATGACATTCATGAAAGTCGTTTCTGGAAATCACAGCATGTCTCAAACTGTATAGTTTCGAGTACATTTGTCCTTGAGCAAGGCATACTGCACTAAACTATGGACTGCATTTTACATAACCACTGAAGATCATTTCATCAATCATTTATTCCTTACTTTTAGCTAACTATTTCAACTTTTTATCAATAATGTTTATCTAACTATTTCAACTTTTTATCAATAATGTTTATCTAACTATTTCAACTTTTTATCAATAACATTTATCTGACTATTTCAACTATTTATTGATAACTTTTATCCAACTATTTCAACTTTTTATCAATAACGTATCTAACTATTTCAACTATTTATCTAACTATTTCAACTTTTTATCAATAACGTATCTAACTATTTCAACTATTTATCGATAACTTTTATCTATCTATTTCAACTTTTTATCAATAACGTATCTAACTATTTCAACTATTTATCTATCTATTTCAACTTTTTATCAATAACGTATCTAACTATTTCAACTATTTATCTATCTATTTCAACTTTTTATCAATAACGTATCTAACTATTTCAACTATTTATCTATCTATTTCAACTTTTTATCAATAACGTATCTAACTATTTCAACTTTTTATCAATAATGTTTATCTAACTATTTCAACTTTTTATCAATAACGTTTATCTGACTATTTCAACTATTTATCAATAATGTTTATCTAACTATTTCAACTATTTATCGACAACATTTATCTAACTATTTCAACTATTTATCGATAACATTTATCTAACTATTTCAACTTTTTATCAATAACGTATCTAACTATTTCAACTATTTATCTAACTATTTCAACTATTTATCAATAACGTATCTAACTATTTCAACTATTTATCTAACTATTTCAACTATTTATCAATAACGTATCTAACTATTTCAACTATTTATCAATAACATTTATCTATCTATTTCAACTTTTTATCAATAACGTATCTAACTATTTCAACTATTTATCAATAACATTTATCTAACTATTTCAACTTTTTATCAATAACGTTTATCTGACTATTTCAACTATTTATCAATAACTTTTATCTAACTATTTCAACTATTTATTTATGCTGTGATCCTCACTTCCTTAGGCCCCATCCACACTACTGCGTTTTCGTTTTAAAATGGAGACCTTTTACTACATTTCCACCTCCCGTCCACACTAAAACGGCGAAAGCGAAAAAGACCTAAAACGGAGAAGTTTGGAAACGCTGCAGACCCCTCTGGAGGGCGTTTTAGTGAAGACAGGCAAAAACGGGAGACTTTAGAAACGATGACGCAGACGCCCATGCTTGGCTCTCTGATTGGGTCTTATAAGTCATGCAAAGCAGACACACGGTGCTACTGACTGAATATTCTGTACCTTGCAAATAACACTTATCTGCCTACACTTGTACTCTGCATGTCGCCGTTTACTTTGCGCCGAATCCCAGTCTGTTTTTCGCCGCCACACTCCCGTGTTACATTCAGTAACAGTACCAGCTCGTTATTGGTCCATGCAAAAAACAATCTGGTCTGATTCTTCGTCTGCATTACTTTATTCTTTCGCTTCTGTAACTACTTAATAGACCATCTGCTTCACATTTACACCAGCATGTGCATGCCCAGTGTACATGAAATGTCACTAGATGTGTTTTCAGTTATTGTAATGTAGACGGAGATCAACTCTAAAATGCAGCTAAAACGCTGCTGTGGACGGAGATCATATTCGTTATAACTCTCTGTTTGTAAACTAAGACGGAGTAGTGTGGATGGGGCCTTATTAACTCTGTAAGACGGCTTTCCTTCATTGCTGAAATGCTGGACATTAATAAGAATCAAGTAAGACCGCCCTCTGTGCCACCTTAAAACCCAGCCAATCCAATTCACACAACCACACAAAACACCATAAATCCATAAGCAAAGAGACCTCTAAGCCAAGAGTGCTTTTATTCCTTTTTGTGCAAAGCAGTAGTTTAATCAACCTTAATTAATTTTATGCAAGTACTTCTACTTAATGAGCTATAACATGCAAAACCACTACCTTTTCCCCCTCTTAAGGAATCAATATTTCCTCTTAAGACTTTTCATTAGCCAACTTTCACAATGGCCTTGCCCTACTTTTTAAAAAAATGTAATGATGGATATTGTCAGTGAAGCCTATCTTATGCCTAAATAAAGATTCCCTGGCTGGGTAATACTTCCTGTTTTCTGTGGGCTTAAGTGACAAGAGCTCCAGCTACTACTGCATTATACAGAGCAGCGTTAAGCCTCCAGGAAAGCCTGCACACACAAACACAACACGTGCACACACAGACTTAGGACCAGTATGCAGATGAAATCATAGTCGACATTAATAGGTAAACACACCAAAGCAAATTAACTCCATTAAAAAACTGACATGTTTAATTTAGCTGTGTTTTTGTTTAGAGAGAGGGAGTCGGCGAAGGGATGCGAGGACAGAGCAGAGAGAGCGCTGCAGGTAATTATACTCCATACACTTGTAATCTTGGGGTCAGCTGGAGTCCCTCCCCTTTGTTCTACAATCAATAGACTGGGAGGGGGTGGTGTGAGCGAGGACGAGAGACAGGGAGGAAGTGAAGGGAAGAACCAGAGCGAGAAAGTTGGTGGGTCCTTATATTCAGCATTAATCATTTATCAGCCTGAGTGTGGGCAGTTGGGAGAACAAAAACACAGTAGAACACAAACACTTAAGTAGTCAGGTGCAACAGGGAAATATCTGGCGGCATTAACATGCCCTTACAGAAAAAACAGGGACTATACCCTACAAACAGATTGGTTGAAGTAGGCACGATAGAAGAGCTAAAGCGGGCTAGAGAGAGAAATAATCACTTTTACTTAATCCAGCGATCTGTGGGGAAAGCAACAGCAGTTACTTTACTGTCGCCATCTAGCAAGATAAGTTAGTGAGTTTATTTGACAGGAGAATGGCGCCAGAGCCAGTAATAAAAAAAGACGCAGAGCAGGAAAGAAAGTACATCACTATTCCTCCTCTAACCTGTTAGACAGACCATCCTTTATTTTTTAACAATCTCAAACCTGAGTGCTGCATTCCCCTGCATTTGCAGTTGCACCCAGAGAAGCAACCACAAAGGGAAGTTAAATGGACCCCCATCCCAAAATAAGGGTCTCTTTGCCAATATAGCCATCAACAACTACAATACATACAGTGTATATCAGTCACTCCAGTATTTTTCTGATTATTGTGGCCCAAAATGAGTAGTGTGTTGCAATTAATCTATTAATTAAACTGTTTCAGGTCTATGTTGTTTTATTACGTTAGAGATGGTTCACTTTTGTTAACTTTAAAAATAAAGAGGATCTTGCAAATATTCCAGATTGGTTGAATGTGTGTTAAATTATGTAACTGCATTGCTGAGGACTCCTGGAGGGACAAATACATGGTCAAGCAATGTACATAATTTGTGAAGCACTTATACAGTAATATACAGTACAAGGTGATAACAAAGAGGCTACAAGACACAAACCCAGATAAAAAGCAGCACATCACTCTGTGTTTGTTTGTGCACATTCACACAAACACACACGCATATGAATGGATAAAGGACACCACTTCAGCAGTGCCTCCACATGGAACCAAGATAGAAACCCATTGTTTCCCTCTCAGCTGAAATAGGAATCTGTCTTGGTCTGCATTCTCTTCCTCAGCCTCAGAAACAGACCAAGATAAGGAGGGACGCTATTGCAGTAATGTCAGTCTTCAGCCAAATGGATAAACCTGGATGGCAAGCTTTTCTCCGGCGATAAGCATGTTACTGCCACAGATCTGTGGGAGACAAGAGTCGGCTATCTAAAAGCCGGGGAGAATAAGGCCCTGCTTGTATGCCCACAGCTTCACAACATGGGGCATGGTGAGCTGAAGCTACAGTTTTCAAAAATCTGAATGGTATCACAGAAACAACAAGCTTGAGGTATCTTTATTCTGGGTATCTTTGCAACTGATGGTAGCTTGGTATAAAAGGCAGTTTCTTTATGGAGACACTGACAGTTAATGTCACTGTTCAAATGCCTCAGACTGAAGACCAGTTTTATTTCAGACACCATGCTGCCATTTATGGATTTGATTAGGCCTTGATGCATACGGGGTGGGAAAAGTTTTGGCTCTTATGCAACCAGGAGTTTCCACGCCACCTCACCCCAGAGAGAGCAGGGTGTGGCGTTTCTGACAAGCCCGCCACAAATCATTGTTTTGTTTCATCTCATCAGTGCTTTGAAGCGTGAGGCGCCAGCAGGGGAAGTGTGATTATTCAGCTAAATTCTGCAAGGGAAATTACAGCTCTGTGGCAGCAGGTGCATCTACAATCACCCCCCTCTCATCCTCAGGCATAAGCAGGCACGCTAACGTGGACACATATGCCGCAACACACACCTGTGTGCATAAAATACATACGCACGCATCAAAACAAGCTCGCACAGTCGCACCTGCTCTTTTTCCATCTGTGTTTCACATGCACAAATCCTCCCCTACGTCCCTGCCACCGCCTGGAAAAAACACAGGCAGCACAATCACCCAGCGACATAGATCCGCACATGATCTCGCCACAATGCAGCAAGCGGGCGGCAGGAGCTGCTCCAGAAGAGGTAATTCTGTTTCTGTTTGTTCAACAGAGAAAAGGGAGGGGAAGATAGGAGTAAGGAGGGTGAAATTGTAAATCTAACATAGGGGCCCCGTGGCAGAGCCCACAGGATCAAATCCAATTCTGGCAAGATACACATTAAGCCCCGTCAATCACAAGTGTCCTTGGAATGCGGCAGAATGGTGATGAGAACGGCGGGGGAGTCTCTTTTTCCACGAGAGCCGGGATAAAGCCACTTAAACACACATCTGTGCAGGCACATACAAAAGCTTACATCACCCCGAGGGGTCCCTTATACAGTACTTAAACCCATCCAGACACACACACACACATATGCAACAGTAGGACATGATCCACATTTCTAGATTTTAACTCATGTATGTTTACTCTCAATGTGTGTGTTATACCTTCAGGTCAAAAAATGAAGAAGTAAGTCAAGGATTTAGTATTTCCTAAGGGTGGGATGCATTGGAGGGACTTAGACCTCAGTATTCCTAAAATCCTGGCTACAGCCCTGTTGGTGGCTATTATAGCTGATGCTGACTGACTGATACTGATTTTTTAGGGCAATACTAATATTGATATTGGGAGTTTTAAAAATCTAACAAACACATGATATAAACAAACAATCTTGATATGGATCACATAGATTTTCTTAAAGGGGCCGTGTGTAATTTTCAGTGGCCTCTAGAGGGAAGGATTCAGATTGCAACCACTATTTTTCCAAGCGTGTGCTCCAGCGCATGCTTGAACTAATGAGCGACCAAAAAAACAGAGGCCACATCACACAGAATGCTGGAACAACTACACTAACTTTTTTTATCCTTCCGTGGAGTTTGTGTTGGAGTCTGTGTCGTTTTTTGGGGTTACCGGACTCCATTTTTTATTTTGTTGTGTAAAAATCGTATAAATCGTATTTTTTGAATGTTCTGCCTCAGATTGGTGAAATGATCCGCTGTTTGGCAAGTGTTTGTCAAGTTCTGACCATAAAGAAAAGCTTAAAACCACAATTAACCATATGGTTTCTTCAACTTTCATTCAGCAGCAAAACTCAGCCCTTAAACTTGAAAGAATGTGTGCTATGCAAGTAGCGGCTAATGTAGTCTCGAGCCGCTGGCCTCAAACACAGATGAGGGCTACAGAAGTCTGGTAAGCTCACTTCTTTCCAACTCCACAACCCTAGAAGATTTTTCATTTTCAAACTTGTAATCTTCAGGCCCCACCAACTACCAAATACTCTGCCTTAAGTGATGTCACTTGAGGCAACATATCAGATTTCATGCAGCTCGCTCTGGAGACACAAATGCAGTAGTACTCCCCAACACCTTCAAACAGACTTTTGATGTGCAAAATAGGTGGAGTTCTCCTTTAACTTTACCAAAACATGGAAAATATAACACTATGAAGAAACATATACTAAGGTAACTCTCGGCAAAGAGGAAAACCGCACGCTGTTTGGCTCACAGCTTGGGGTCATTCAGGCTACAGTGGAAGCGACAGTTAGCCTATTTACTTTTATTCTGGACTTTTGCTAATTATCTTAACCACACAAGTAATTATCTTTCACATCAAAAGGAACTCGTTCTGAGCCCTGCTGGTGCCCCCCAACCAACCAACCAACCCCATTCCCCCCCCCCGACACACACACACACACACACACCCCCATCACCACGCTTCCGGAGCCAGCCGAATCATGACATTAAGAGATAATTAGACGATCACCCTGGCTGTGTTTGATGGGGGTACATGTGACGAGCAGCCGTCTACGGGCCGAGTTACGGAGTCCAGAGAGATATTATGCACAGATTTAACTGTAGCTATTAGATCAGGTGTTAAGCTGCAGACTGGGTGGAGGCCTAAATAGTTTGTTACGGATTAGCAGTAAATAAATGACACCCCAGGGGACCATAGATTAATTATTATTTTTTGCATCATCAGTGCAGGGCAGCTCTTTCATCTATTAGCGGTATGTCTTTCTGATCACAGTCCACTCTGATCAATCAACGATGTAGCTGCTGGTTTGATTGCTGCCCAAAAGCTAAGGCTTGATGGCAGGACCTCACGACTGTGAATATACAGCACACATTTGTGTGTGCATGCTTTAATTCACCAGTGCCTCTGGGCTCCTGTTTCTGCAAACAGACAATAATCAGGTCATCTGGCATCAGGCGTGAATCCTTCATTAGCTATCTAACGATAATCTCTGCAGATACATGTGACTGTAGGAGAAAATTTACATGAAATGCATTTAAATTCCTTTGAAGTTGTTTGTTTTGCTCACCTTGGAAACACACTATTTCTACTTCTCCTCTGTGGTAAGAAGTAAACGCACCCCATAAATATGTATCTACCTAGGGCCTGTGCTATTCTGGCCCAGTGTTTTGAACATAGCCACTGGAGATTGGGCCTATCAGGGACCCGCAGACAGAGAGAGGGGGAGTGTGCGATTGGGGGGGAGCTGGAAGGGAGCGGTGGAGGATAATATTTTTGTGGTGTTCAAAAATGGAAAGTGGACGGTTTATGTTATGTTTAATGCAGGAGGATCAGGGCAGGGTTCAGAGTGTGTTTCCTTTACGAGTCACCTCACACACCTCCAAAGTTTCAGTCACAAATAAGGTGAGTCTCAGCTGCATTTTTAAGAGTTTTCGTGCTTGTTGAGAATTATTTTCCTGTCTTTATTTTCTACGTTTGACCTCTTCAACCCCACTGATTCACAGGTACAGGTCCCTCAAACAAACTCAGTCTTTGTTTAAAACCCACAGGACTTATTTTATATAATATATTCTAGTGGAGATCCCAAAGTCTCACAAGACACCAAACCTGCCAGGCTGAATTTAGAGCCAATGTGTCCAAAATAATACAGAATATAGAAAAAACATGGAGTCTTGGGTTTGAATATTTTACATGTAACATGTAGCATCAACAAAGAGATGGAAAAAGCTGATATTCGATACCTGTATGTGCCAGATAGACAAAATAAAATTATTTTTTCCAACCTTCAACCTAACTAATGATACAACTATATTCATTATCAAATAATCTTTCAGTTAATCGACGGTTAGTCTATAAAATGTACCCATTGCAGCTTCCCAAATCCCAAGGTGACATCTTCAAATCTCTAAAAAAAAAACACTCCTTTTCTAATGATGTATAACAAAGAAAAACAGCAAATTCTCCCATTTGAGGATTTGAAACTAGAGATTGTGTAGCCTTTTTTTCAACAGTCTTTCCATCTCTGCTTTGGGTTTGTTGTCAGAAAGCCAACAATGGCTCAGGTGCAAAATAAAAAATAAAAGAAGCCTCACAGCTTGAATTAATCTGATGAGAAAGGTCAAAAATGCCAAGAAAATCTAAGAAAAGGCCCAATTTCCACCCCCCCTTCTTATCGCCGAAATCTTAGAGGTGGAGGAAGCGTTATCAGGAATTAGTTGCCAGGTCTGACAGTAGTGTACAAGCCAGCCAATTCCTGCTGTCACCTCCTGACGTGGGAGCCAAAGAACTGCTGCTGGCGCAAGTTCATAATAATCAGATGCATGAATATGGTACGTGCGCGCGCACATTTACATTTATTTAGCTATGAACTTGTGCGGGTCTGTGTGCCTGCCTGCCTGCCTGCCTGCCTGCTCGTGAATACATGCAGAGGAGTGTATCTGTGTGGGAACCTGACATTTCCTCCCTGAACCCTGGTGACACATCCGTGCAAGGGGGTTGGATTATACATCCCTGTCGTGCACACACGCTCACCTGTTAACTGGTGAGCTCTGCAGGCTTCCATAACTTCAGAGCCCTCCACCTGGATGTTATTGCCGCCCCTGGCACTCTCAATCTAATGAGCCCGCCTCAACTCAGTCAAAGTCATCTGATGACACTGATGTGGGGAGATTGATATTCACGCTTGACTCGCCGTCCTCTCCACTTGACTGCTGTGTTTACCTCCCCACACAATTAGTATCTGGTGAAGACAGACAGACAAAGAGGAGAGAGAGGGTTGGAGTCAGACTCTGCTGTGTGTTTGCGTGCGACTACATTAGCTCCAATTGTTTATAAAGATGGGAGATGTCTTTCAACGTGGCTTGAAGGTGGCTTTCTATATCACAGCCCCATTACTAGCTCATTTAGTCCCCATACCTCTACTTTACCTGTCTGAATGTGAGTAGCTTGAAATAACAGACAGATGGATTGGCTTAAGTAAAATGCATATTTCTGCCATTTTCGTCCAAATTTGCATCTGAGACGTGCCTCGCTTTGGCACCTTGTGAATGAACCCAGGGAGATAACTCAAAACAAAGTGTGACAGCGCAGGTTCAACTAGTGCCCACACAGCTAACTTTCAGCATATAAACAAATAAAAACTCTTAAGAGGAGACTCCTTGTCCGATCACTCTCTCTGTGTGTGTGTGTGGGGGGCGGGGGGGGGGGATAGCGGGGGCCGCCAATGATTGGCATTAGCAGACTTTTAGCTGAGGGGGAGGAGAGGGGGAGAGAGAGGCACCAAAACCAGCAGCCATGCCTTCAAACTGATTTAGCATTAATTGACATTCTCTCTAATCGTCGCATTCTCCATTTGAAAACGGTTATATGCTGAATACTGATGCATACCTGAGCGGGAGAATGGGAGCTGAGCAGGTGGACGCTCAGGTACGGCCGGGTCTGTAAACGACTTCTTGGCAAAATGGAGGGAGGTTTTGTGTGGAGCCACAGCGCCTCTCCGTGGACGGACGGAGAATGACCGCCTCTGAGCTGAATACCAAACCAGTCACCAAGCAGGAGGGATTCTGGTTGTAAATTTCACTTTATACTTTTATACTTGCTAAGTTTAAGATTTTACACATTTCTGGTGCACTGTGTAACATTTCAGATGTGAGTTGTTAGCTGTTCCACCTGAGACATTTCCCATCAGTTTAACTTAAATAAAGATCAAAAGAGGTAAACATATCTACTATTTCACTAAAAGAAAAAAGACTAGAGAGCTGCTCAAAATTTCCTACTCCACTATTATCTCAGGACCACTCACATTTACCTTGTGAGATCAAGGGGGCCCACACTGGATTAATCAATCAATATGTATATAATATACGGTAGTTCAAAACTTGCTCCACTTTGACCAGCTAAAACCAGTGGTGGAAAAAGTATTCAGATCCTTTATTTAAGTAAAAAAAAATTGAAAATACTCCATTACAAGTAAAAGTACTGCATTGAAAATGTTACTTAAGGGATTATTTCCTGATTATATGTAAGTATAATCAGGAAAATATACTTAAAGGATTAAAAGTTAAAGTACTCAATGCAGAAAAATGTCCTCTGTGCTACATATTATATATTATATCATGAGATTATTACTCATGCTTTAATGTAAAGCAGGATTTTACTGCTGTAGTTGTCGAACTGGAGCTCATTTTGAAATATTTTGGATCAGACTGCAAGTAATAATTAATTTCATTACGAATTAATCTTCTTTTTCTCCAATAATCAACTGATCGACTGTAAAAGAGATCAAAGTAGTTGCAAATTAATTTTCTGTCAACTGGCTTATTGTTTCAGCTGTACTTGTAAAACCTGTTGGGTAGTATAAAAACATTTTATGAACTCTCCATATGTTCTGCATGTTAAATGAAGAAGTAACTACTGAAGCTGTTAGATAAATGTAGTGTAGTAAACAGTACAATATTTCCCTCAGAGACATAGTGGAGTAGAAGTAGAAAGTGGCATGAAAAGAAAATACTCAAGTAAAATACACCTCAAATTTGTACTGAAGTATAGTACTTGAATAAATGTACTTAGTTACTGTCCACCACTGGCTAAAATAGTAAAATGCTGCTACATGTTGCTGCATCAGTAGCCTAAAAGTCACTGAATTTATGGGCCAAATGGTCTTGAGAAAGCAGGAAATTGAGTGAAATCAACCAACTTCAATTACCAGAACGCAGTTGTAAGGCTTATCTGTGTCAACTAAGTTTAAGTTGCCTGCAGTGGGGCTCAAACTCAGAACCTAAGACAACACTGCTAAACACTGAGCTAATGTGGCTCCCACGGGACATCTTTGTCAAGATCAAATATTAATATAGAGGCTTTTAAGTGCACAAAAACTAAGGCTTGTAGTTCTCATGTTTTAACAATACCAAAGGCAGCAGAAGTAGCTGAGCATGATGATATACAATAAGTAAACACGGCGTATACAAGAATGGAGAATCTGTAAGTTTAAGAAAAAGGGGAAGATAAAGAAGGAGTCTGTCTGCCTGCAGCTTATACAGGAGCGAATCAATGCCTGACAGTGCTTTACCTATTAATTAGGGTTTAGATCTCAAAAACTCTTGTGGGAATTTTGTCTAATCAACCAACCTAAATGATCAGAACAGTGTTGTAAGGAGCACTGCCCTCTCCAAACCTCATGACCTGGCACAGAGCCCCGATGGGGAGAACCACTGAGCCGACAGGTATCCCAAGAAAAAACCCGCACAAGTTCACGTTTTCTTGAGATGTTTGTTTACAAAAAAACTAACGCTTGTGGCTCTAAGATTTAGAATATGGAAACCTTTTGCAAACCTACTGCATGCTTACACATTATTAAAATTAAGGGAGCGGATTTCATTTTAAGAAAGGGGAAGGTGAGGAAGTAATCCTCCTGCAATATGTGAATGAGAGCTTGACAGTGTTCTGCATTACCTATCAATTAAGGTATAGAGCTCAACAACTAAAACTCCCACGGATTAGATGTTTTTGGCTACACATTAAGGAATCATGTGTGCGTGTACAGTTAAAACTCTGGGACTGAGAGCAGTTTAGAATTTCTTTTCTGGTCTAGAAAAAACACTGCTACCACACTCACGACATGCAGGAGTCTCCAAACTTTTTGGGTCCAGTCATCAAAACACAGATCACAATTTACAAACCTCAAAAGTCTCAGGAGCATTTTAAAGTTTGAACGGATTCTGTAGCTGCACTTATGTCACAGCAGTTTACCGTCAAAGTGGAGTAGGTCTGAATCAAGTCGAATCATTCCTCTCATAGACTTCCATTATAAAATCATGATCTTCAAAAATTCATATAAAAATCGCTGTAATACGCTTGACATACCAAAAGCCCACATCCGCTCAATGAGCTGCACAATTTGATACTGATTTTATTTATTTATTTGCACAAATAGTCTAGGAGCAATTTGATTCCAAAAAAGTGAGGGAATAAAAATAATAATGAGCGAAAATGGCGGGTAAGGTTAACGGCCTTCTGCCAGCACTCGTTTGGAAATGTTATGCTAGACTTTTGCTGTACTGCCCTCACCGTTAACTAGCTGATGCAAAGTGCACAACAGCCCAGCAAGATCTTGTCTGGTGCATGCAATATAGCAACATGTTCTGTCACAGGTCATAAGCCGACCCTTCGTTGCATCGCTGGCAAATTATAGGACACAGTTTGCAATTTAAGTGAGTAGGGTAGAGGGCCATATGGCAAGTAGGAGGTTGAAAAACGGTCTGCCCTCTGCCAGCCACGAAGGAAGTCCAGTACTTTAAGTGACATTGAGGAGAATGTGAGTCCCTCTTGTGCATCAGATATGGCTCAAAATGTTTTAACTAATTATATATGATGTTTTTGGTCATTTACACCTCAATTTTTACATGCCTGAAACATTATTTGAACAATAAAGAGGAACGTGACAAATTAATCACATTTTGAATACTGCACTATGCCACTGAAAGACATTTAAAAAACCCAACTTCATAAAAAACAAAATTACTAAAAAAAAAAAAAAGAAAAAGAGGCTCATGTTCATATTTGTATCTTTTATTTTTTGCTTTGCTACAAGCAATATTTTAAATGATCTGATTAAAAAAACTACTACAGTTAAGTACAAAATGAAAAAACCAAAAACTACCCTATGCTACCCAGAAATAAAATAGGCAATAGTATAAAATGAAATGTCTTGAAGTCTACAACTACAAAAAAAAGTTAGAAAAGGTTACTTAAAAAAAGAGGGAAGTATCCAGCACAAAATGTGCCACTTTGCCACAATCAGTTTGCACGTCTTTCCTTGACTATAAAGTAATGCAAATACTTTACAATAAGTTAATGCAGGCACATCTCTCTACATCTACAGCAAAACCAAGTAACAGTCAAATGTATCATGTAAAAAATACAATTTACTTTTTTGTCTTTTTTTTTGGCAACACTTTCACACATCACACAGAAAAATTAATCAGTAACACACTTCTGGGTAGCAACATTTTTGGTTTCTTGAGAACAATATATACGTTCTGTGTCCGCGACATCAGACTGCTCATATGAGCTTCAGAGACTTACAGACTGTGTATTCAAATCATATAAATATATATGAACAAAAATATACGAAAACTTTGTTTAATACAAAAGGGATTAATGCCAAATGGAAGCTTACGATTATAAACTTCAATAACTTATAAATGAAAAAAGGGAATTATTTCATACATGACATCTTAGCCCTAATCTCCTCAATACTAAGGCTTTTGCACTTTTTTTTTTTATTCTTCTTTATCACACAGCACTGTCAAAATAGCACTCACTCTTAAGTGGCAAGAATGCATCAAGTATAAATACTAAGAAAACTCCTGTAGAGTACTCATTTATGTCAAAACTACAAAATAAGTTAGTGTCAGGCAACTGTACAGATTATTTACAGTTTAAATACAAAGGAAGGTATTTGTAAATGGAGATGACCAGTACTTAAATGTGATCTTGACATAAACGTAGGCTTTGGCTACAATTGCAAAGCCCTCATGTAGGCAAAAAAGATGAATGGCTACCTGCCAAAATAAAGGACCGAGTTGAAAAATGTATCAGCTGCAGCCAAGATTTAACGGTGGGCGTAAAGTTCTTTTGTCTTACCACAAAGTCCTGACACCACAGACAAATTTGGTAAGGCCAATCGCTAAAGTTTGGGGTTTTTTGCCTTCAAATAATGACCGAAAATGATATGTCTTGACTGGCGCAGTTGAGGGAAGCGGGTGGACCAAAAGAGCAGACTCTAAGCACAGTTACAAGCCTGGGAGGTGGAGAGGACACATTCAGACACATTCATATCAGCAGCAGCCGTATCCCATCGGCACATGGGAGGTGTGTGTGCGAGTAGGAATGGATGAGGAAGAGACACCACCTGTTACAGCAGGTGCCCAGTAAACATTTGAGTCTCCTGCAGAGACCGAGAGGGGGGTGGGGGGGGATTTGGTACAGGCGAGGTACAAGTTTGTGTTTGTGTGTGTGTGTGTGTGTGTGGGGGGGGGAGTCAGCGAATGGCATCAGTCCACGTCACTGAGGTCGCTGACTGGCTCGTCCTGCACTATGCTCAGGTGGTTCATGGCGCGGCTGAAGGCGATCTGGACAGCCTTGCGGATGCTGGATGTGCGTCCTTCCATCATTTTGATTTTGTCTATGGTCTTATCCATTCCCAGAGGAACCATCTTGGATCTAGGAAGCCACTGCCTGAGGGAGGAGGAAAAAACACCATCTGTATTACAACACCTGAACAGTAAGCTAGGGTTGAATGTTTGTTTTTTCCACGATTTCTTGGAATAAATTAGGTTTCATTTTAAACAAAGAACTACAGATAATCTGTCATAAAATGGTAATTATTCTCATATTTGAGGTGAAAAAACAATGAAAAATAATCTATCTTGGTGACAGAGGTTTTGTTTTTGCCACACAACAACCATTTGAGCATGAAACTTAACTGGAAAAAAACACTGCAGCTGCAAAACTTGATCCAATTATAATACAATAATAACAGTATTGTAAGGTCTGACTTTTGTTTCCACAGTTGTGTGGAAGTGTTGACATCTGAAGATGAACAATTATCTTCATTATAGATTAATCTGTAAAAAATTTTCAAATAACAATTTTCTCCACAAAATATTAAAAAAGGCATCACATGTTTTGAAATGGTCTTCCAATAGTTTTTTCACTTGTTTTGTTCAACCAACAGTCCAAATATTGTGAATGTACAATAATATACAACAAATCCTCACGTTTGAAAAGCTGGGATCAGCAAACAATGTCATTACTCAATTTTCTTTCAGTTCCTCGGGTTAATTGTTCCAGCACTCATTTGGAGTTGTTGTACCGGTTTTCCTCAGGTATGTTTCCAGGGAAAAGGGAGCAAATTGTGGCAAAACACAGAGTAAATGCCGCAACCTCAGTTCCTGGTATTCAACTACAATAGTAGCAGGAACAGCAAACGTAACAACAGTCCTAAAATACTACTAATGCTCCTGTGACACTGCAGATGACTCAAATGTCTACAATAGCACTAAGGAGTATGTAATCAACTAATTGGTGGTAAAGGATAAAAAAAAAATGGATTGGAAGATAAAGAAAAATGAAAAGGCCTTTTTACACTTCACTTTTTTATTTAACAACACTATTATTTACTGGTGTATTCTGTTATATTTTTACTTTCCTTCTAGTAAATTTTGTTAGTTTCAGTTCCACAGTGGTCACTCCAAGATGTGGAATACTCTTTGCTAGCAGCAGATAAAAAGCCAGTTTCCCGTGGGACACAAGGGCAGTACCATCATCACCAGTAAAGACTGAGGCAGGGGCCATTTGTTTTCTCTTGACAATTAATGTCACGCAGCCGCAAGAGAATAATGATCAGCTGACGGACAGGTTGACAGGTTTACCCTTGCAGGAACCCGCCTCAGCTTAAATCATCCCTCCACATAGCGGCACTCACCAGCTGCGCTTGTTGTCGAAGAAGAGGACGAGGTAGAGTTTCTCTTCGGCCTTGTACTGCATCTGTTCTCCGATGCGGAGCACGTCCATGGGGGGCATGGGGATGGACACCCCGTTGTGCTGGCAGCCCACACGCGGCATGTGGGGGTCGATGATCTACACACAGAGGCAAGAGGGGAGGGAGTTATACACACACGCAAACGTATGGCAAACCCACAGAGGTACAGAGGTCTATACTGTACAAACACTATCTAACACACACATATGCATGCACACTACCAACTTGTGGCAGTAAGATTCCTTTCATCATTTGTCCTTTCATGCTAAGGTCAAATTAAACTGGTTAACAGTGAAAGGCTGCCACCTAGAGGAAAACAGAGGAAATGTTGAGTGGGCAATCTGTCTACCCCTCCAACAGTCCACTGGACACCTAAAAACACAGCTGTGGTAAAACTATTGCTTCATCCTGTGGGACAAGAGTGTCATAATCAGGTTACAATATGTCCCAACGTGAAGAGAGGACAAGGAAACTTCAGAGTATAAAAAAAAAGACTTAAGTCAGTGATTGTCATGCTTTCTCTCCCACAAACACTCACCAAGGCAGGGTAGGAAGGGTATCCACTACATTTGGCCCAAACTAGCTTTAGGGGTTCCAAGGCAACTGTTGCAGCACTAGCGGGCATCCAAATATTGCTGTTGCCAACCTCTATGGAAGCAGGAACAACACCAAACAAGTTACGTGTGGGTTTAAACACAGGCAGAAACACATTTCCAAAGCCATGCTGTAAGTGCAGGAGCACACAGCAAATCAGGGTGGGAAATGAACTTTTTTTCCCCCCTTTAACAGCCACAGTGAACTGAAAATGCACCAGCTATCAGGCATTTTATTCACCAAATGTGAGTCTCCAGATGCTGACTGGTGACATGCCATGATGGCAGGTAGAGTAGAAAGACCACTATAAGTGAAAAGAAGTTGGCGGGTAGTTGCTTTTAATTTCCAACCCTGCTTTTTATGTGTGCACGAATAACAGGTGTCTGCAAGTTCAATCAAGTTAAACTTTAAAGACCTAACTGATGCTAAGGCTAATAGGCCAATTCAACAGGAAAAGTAAAAGAACTCTGCACTTTTTACAGTACCTGTAACATCCTGGATTATACTCAACTACATACTATACTCTATTACTTTCCACACTGATAACTGTACAAGACTAAGTGCAACAGGCTACAATAAATGTTGAATTCATTGTAGCAGCAAGCCATTATCACCTACTGACGCTGGCTTAACACACACACACCAGTGTCTTAGTATATTTTGGCTGATGTACATTAAGAAATTGCAGCACATAACTGTTCTTTAGGCTGTGCTTTAATGTATATATGTATATAACTGCATATAAGTGTATGTATATAAGTCCAAAGAGGTTTTACTGTTCTAAGTAGGGATGCACAATGTTGGATTTTGGCCGATATTCGATATGTTAAAACTCATTTTGGCCGATGCCGATATTTACACATCTATTTTTTATTTCACTGAAAAGAAAACAAAGTCTCTCGTGTACTATTTTTCAGAGGTGTGGACTCAAGTCACAAAAATGATGACTTTAGACTCGACATGACAAAATTAAAGAAGACTTGCGACTTTGATTTTAACACCAATGACTCGTGACTTCACTTGGACTTGAGCCTTTTGACTTGAGATGACTTGACACTCCCCGTGCCTGAATATAAATTAGGATATAAAAAACTGTGCAGCGCATCAACATAGCGCGGTGCTCAATTAGATGTGGCTTCCTCCAGCAAGAGGGAACAATCACCGACCATCCGAAGTGCGGCCGGCCGTACCGTGATCTCTTGTCTCTGGCCCTGTACGCCCCAGCGACCCACTCTCTCTCCGGTACCTTCAATGGGTTGTGTAGTAGGCCTACTACCAGCGCGCTGTGAGCCGTTTGTGATCGGACCCTCTGGCGGGATGAACTTTACGCATAAATCATGCACAACAGCTGGGGCCCTGACGCAGCACCACACAACTTTCTAAATTCCTCCATCTCACGGAGAACAGAAAGGTCAGGTCGAAACAGTGTAGAGAGACTGTTGCAGCTGTTGCGTGAAGCTGCTTCCACCAATTATAAAACGATAATAGCGCCGGGTGCTGTTTCAAAGCGACACTCGTTTTGTTTTATAAATCGAGCGCACCTCTTTCCTTTACAACTGAGTCCCTCCCTGACAGGTGTGTTCAGTGTTGCTTTACCTGATCGGTTCTTGTAAAATATCCACTGTGTCTGCGTCTTCTAACGTCATAGCGATTTATAGTTTTCTCACCGCTGGTTTCTGTCACTGCATCTCCTGACAAAGCACCACGGTTTTATTTCAGCGTTCTGTAAGTAACTGCGTCAACTCGAGTAATTCACCTGTCACCTGCTCTTCTCCCCTCCGTACACACACACACACACACACACACACACACAGCCCCCTCAGTGACCCATCCGTCACCCAAAGCTGAAACTGTGCTGCCTCCTTTTGCACTGTAGATGCTGCAAAGTTAATAATGTTGGATTATTGTTTCTTATTTCATGGGCCATATGAGATTTTGGAGTTATGCATATAATATTTTTTTAAAAGAAAGTATTACATTTTAGAAGTTCAATAGTTTAATGTTTAAATAATTGTGATCTCAATATTGACCTAAATAATTAGCAGCCCTACATGAACATTTAATTTAATTCATAAAATTATAGAACATCTGTTGTGTGAAACTACACCTCTACCTCCTTTCTGTACAGGCTAACGCTTCATTCAATAAATATTTTTTATTTTTAAGTTATAAAAACTTTTGAAATGGTTTTTAAATTTGGTGAAGAGTGCATTATGACTTGTTTAGGACTCGAAACTCAAAGTTTAAGACTTGGACTTGACTCGGACTTGTAAAACGATGACTAGGTCCCACCTCTGCTATTTATACCCTACTCATTTGTTGTATATATTAAACAAGAGAAATAACATTTGATTCTACAAAAAATATAATTTTACAAATGTAGACACAGACATTCACCCCTGAAAAAAAAATGAATTATTTGACTTGGGAGAGGATTATATGCCAGTGCCACATTTAATTTTTTTTTATAAAACCGTAACAAACAAGCTCCATTTATATTTGCTGAGCTGTAAACAGCACTGCAACAGTGAGCTGTCTATGGTACAAAATAAAAGCAGGTGTTGTGTCTTGACCTAAAACCTCAGCCCTTAGGATATGCTTTAAAGCACAACAAACAAGGTAAAAAAAATTTGCTGGTGAAGGGGATCACGTCTGCTGCAGTAGCTGAGCTAATATCTACGGTCAGCTGTTCACACTGCTCCAGCAAACTCTTCACCATGTAAAATGTATTCTTTTAGACGAGAGATGGCAAGTTGAGAGTGCTTAAAATGTCCTACAATCCTCCTCCTGACTGAAATGCAATGAATTAAAATAACTAATTTTATTTAGTGATGGGCAACGAAACGCAGTATTAGATGGGCCCGGGGATGTACTGTTACCAGGCTGCAGCCTCTGCTGCTGACATGCTGGTGCACACAGACATACCGTGGCCGGCAGAGATCACGGCCGCGGCGGAGACGTTGAAGTGTAGGTAATGTTGGCTCCAAACTACTCGAGTTCACGACAAGTATGTGCAATAAAACCATCGCGAGTGGCAATTGTACAACCCATCTAAATTGAAAGCTGTCTGTAGTTTAACTGTTCAGTTTAGTTTGTCATGTAGCTTAAAACTTGGCACATTGTTACCTGCAGTGGATCACTGAGAGAGGGGGAAGGAGGACGGACTGGTGCCATATTGCAATACAGCTGTCTTTTCTATCTGTTCTTAAACAGTGAAAAACATCCGAACCATCAATAGCATGTTTGTTTTATTTGGCTCTAGCTGCCGACAACAGCATCGGCGCACATTACAGCATTGTTTGAATCTCATCGGCTAAATCATCGGCCAAAATTTCATTTTCTGATAGGATTCTGATAATGAAAATATGCCCAATATCTACCGATATTATATCGGATCGATAATTATTGTGCATCCCTAGTTCTAAATGTACTGTTTTCTCATACTCTTGTTTTCTTTGATGAAATCTCGGGCCTAGGTACATATCTTTGTCACAATTCTTTTATCTATTTGATATCTACTTGAAAGGGTGAATAAAACAGGTAGTCTGTATATATGATGTCCAGACCTAACCCCACACGTGCATGCAGATTCTTTTTGACATTTACCGGCAGCGATTCGTGCAGCTTTAGCAAAGTTCCCAGTTTCAATGCAGGCGATTAATTCATTCTTATCGTCCACAGTGTTTCTCCGGACCAAGGCGGGTTTCCCCTTCCCACATTTTGGAAGACTGAGAATTGTCCTAAAACAACAACAACAACAACTTTAGAAACAACACATCAGGTGCTGTTGATGGCTTGGAAGTGTTGAATGTGCAGCTAATGGAAGAACAGACAGACCAGCTGAAACTGCTTTCGCTTCTAAGTCAAATCTAAATCAAACCACAAGATGAAACATATTATATCTGGTGTATTACCTGGTGCTTCCAGGCAGACTGCTACATGAGGAGATGGAGGACTCGGAGGCACAGCGTCTTCGTGGCTCCACAGGTCTGCTGGCTCTACTCGAGTCTTGTAGCTCTTTCTCCTCTTCCACCTCCAGTAAACCTCTCGACAGGCCTGAGGGGAGACACAACACGCTAGTTGTACAAAATACATATTTTACAAATCCAGAATCTGAACCCAGGCCACTCATGTCAAATGTTAATGCGTCTGCATTTGCTACAGGCTGCAGCAACCTCTGGTCTAATTTCAGTAAAGTGATGCAAAGGAGTAAACAAGTGTCTGTTGTTACTTACTGCTGTGCTGTTTGGAAATTGACTTGTAGGCAGTGTAACAGCTCATTGCAATGTTTGCACTGCCAGTTTCGGGGGTTGGCAGCAGAGCTAAATACTGCTGTGCTAATTTAATCAGAGCCTTGAGGAACTGTCATTCATATTCTAACATATGATAACTCAGAGAAATGTTTAGCCATGCAGAAAAATGTGAAAATGCTTGCAAAAAAAGGTTACTCTACAACAGAAAATATTGATGGCATTGAATGTCATTTTTTTTTTCTGTGCACTTCTTACCAGTGTCAAGTCGTTTCACAGGAGCCTCTCCCTCCTCTTCATGCTCTCCCTCTCCTCCCTCCTCCTCGCTGTCTCTGCTGCCGCTGTGCTTCCTCTTCTTGCTGTGAAGTAACGTCTCCAGCCTGGGTATGACCACTGATAGGAAGGATTTGGAGCCCAGCTGCGCACCGTCTTCATCCTCCTCCCCCTCCTCCTCCCCCTCCTCCTCCTCCCCCTCGCCCTCTTTAACTTCGTCAGCCCCCTGGTCCCCGACCCTCGGGGGCTTGTAGGAACTGGCTGTCTTCGATTTGCGGAAGAGCACGGCGGTCCGGCGGTTCACCATGCCCGTGGGCTCAGCGAGTGTCGACGTGGCCACCACGCTCACATCTCCGTCCAACAGAGAGCTCTGGAGGCTGTCGTGGGAGTAGCCGTTGAGGCGCGGCATAGAGGACAGCAGGTCTGGTATTTCCCCGTCAAACTTGACACGCTTGCTGTGTGTCTCGTCTTGGCAGTCCGGGGCGTCATCGATTGGTTTGAGGGTGGGGGGCCCGGGGTCTGCGTCTGAGTGGATGAGGGGAGGGATGGAGTCTGAAAGCTCCAGTTTAGGAGGAAGAGACTTGTCTCCTGTAGGGGAGAAGAAGAGACAAAGCACACAAACTGTTTACAGCTGTACTTTTGTACATTTTTACAGTTAGATTTTTATTATTTATAGTACTGTATTTTTATTTTTTCATTAGTGAAATCTTTGGCATACTCTTGTGGAAGAAAAACAACAAAAAAAGCCTTACAGAAAAGGGAGAAAATAAACAATATAACATCCCGTCACAACAAAGACAGAGAAATATGACCTACCGTGTAACACGATTACCAACAGTAATGTAATGCAACAACCACACTTTGTCCTTGTGTGTGCAGAAATGCTGACACTGCACATTATAATATGGCTTTTGGGTTTATCATAAAAGAAAAACAAGGCACTATTTAGAATAACACTGAGGCACTTTAATAAATAACACAGACCTCTTTATGACTATTCAGGGATCAGTTCCAGAGAGAGACATAAGAATGCTGTTAGGATTTACCAGTGACATTTTTTCAACCATCACATCCGTGTAATCCTCAAGTCGTTACTGTCTGGTTCTATGATTGAACAATTTTAAGTTTAATAATCAGTTACACGGAGGCTGGGCAAATTTTTATTGTTGAAATATAGTGGAACAATTCTCTCTCTGTCAAAAAGACATTATTGGTGCAATAAATATTCTTGTGCCAATGTCACTTATTAGACATTAAGAAATAATATTACCAGTGACACAATAAAGATGATTTCTCTCACTTGTTTCTAGTTTTGGGAAATAAGGGTTCACTAGATGGCAGAACGCTACTTTACAACAGCTTGATTTTCCTGCAAAAAGCCACCAGCCCTTTAAGGAAGGTGGCATTCAGGGTAACCTGAACCCTAACATGTGACATAGCAGATTTCTTGTGGAAGTGAGTTTCTTCCAGTGCCAGCACGATAACTGTAGCGACAGTGGACAGCGAGCGAAGGTCGAAATCAAAAGCTCATTTCAATCAATTTCAACACCCCAATGGGACCCAGCATGTGACTTTGCTTTGTGAGGTTGGTGTTTTGGGCTAATCTCTGACCTCTGACCTGCGCTTCAGGATATAAAGGACATGTGATTCTCTTTAAAATCACAAAGGCTGTCAACCAGAAAATTCACTTTCTTACAAAGCCAAAGAAAACCCACACATACCCTCATCGTCTGGAAAAAGTCCATTGGGCTTCTCTGTCTCTTCTTTATGTTTACCCAGCTCAGGGAGGAAGGCAGCTGATGAAGATGATGCTGATGTGGAGGGAGTTGTGGAGGAAGAACAGTTATGGTGGGAGGGCAGGACTCTCTTTAGGCTTATTTCATTGCGCACATCGTTGATGGTCTTTTTGAGCAGCTTTAGGCGCTTGCTGCGGGAGGGACTGGACTTCATGGCACAGGTCAGGTCAAACTTCTCCAGTAGCTGCTGCAGCTGCTTGTCCTGAGACAGATGTTCCCGATTGGCTGGCACTAGAAGGCGGTCCACTAAGGAGAGAATTAATTAATCAGCAGGAGACTGAAACACAGTTTTGCTCAACACATTTTGTGAATATTTCTCATTCGATTGCCCTGACTCTAATGATGCGGACACGTCACAGATGCACGTTTCAATGCTACTGCCCTTACCGTCCTCCCAAGAAAAGGATGGAGGTGCTTTAATTTCAGGAGCTTCTGGCAGATGCATGCCGCTTTCTGTATCGAAGCCGATTTTCTCCACATCTCGCTGGGCCTTTCGGAGCAGGGCCCCGCCCTGGTCTCGGAGGCGAACAGCAGCCCGGTGGAAATAGGTGTCCTTTGAGTTGTATTTCATGCAGTTATCAATAATGAGGTTGAAGTCATTCTCAAACTGCTCCAAGTTGTTGTAGCCCTGCGCATCTATGCGTTGCCGCATGGTGGAGAAGTCCATTTGGTGTTTAATGTGGTCAAGGTAGTCAGGCACCTACAGGACACAGCAAATATAATGAATTAATTTAAAATTTCTTAGACCATTTGACAATATAGCAGTATGCAAATATGAAGTAAATTTCACTTATGCTGCACAGTTACTCACATAATTACTTCCTCTTAAGTGAGTGTGCCTCCAAAATAAAAGCATGAGAACGTTTTTTGCAGCAATGCTTTATGTTGTGTTTATTGAGAGCTTTTACTTTTATAAGTTCAGAAGGACATTCAAAAGTGTCTCTGGCTGGCTTGACACGCCTCTGAAAAAGCTATCAGTAAACAAGTGATTGGATTCCCCGGAATTTCCTCAGGGAAATTAAAATAAGCGTCCGTAGATTTATGAATGCAGAACAAAGGCAGCATATGCTTTATTGTGAGAATGTACAAAAGTTTCCTTACAACCAATTTGTTTAACAAGGGAGAAAAAATATATTCGCAGTATGTGGGGATTGATCATAAAACAACGTTTTGCACACTACTGACTGAGCTAAACGTCCACACGCATAGCCAAGGATTTGAAATCATTTGACTTTGATCTGGCCCGCTATGTAACAGCTTGAAAAAAACTTTGGCACGATGCCAGACTTATTTGCCGCCCCCTGTTATACATGATGACAGCAGTATCTAAAAAGACTGTATTCAAAATCAAGACTATCCATAGTTGTACAGATTATTAGCCACACATGCTCAGCTAACCAAGAAAATGAATAATCTACTAGTTAAGTAAACAAATCAAAAGCTACGCCCAACGTGGGGCTCGAACCCACGACCCTGAGATTAAGAGTCTCATGCTCTACCGACTGAGCTAGCCGGGCTAATGTGTCAAGACACCCTTCACCTTTTCCAGACGGCAGTCAGTGGACCTTCATTTCAAGTTACACATTCCACTTACAAAGAAGTCACATTGCTCAACACTGTCTTACACAGGGAGGGGGTGGGGGGTTGATTTGTAACCTGAGTCACTATGATCAGAACATGTGACACAGAGGGAGCAGTTGTCTGCTGGCTGTTGTCTTTGTAGTGTGTTCGAGTACAACTTTTAAAAGATGTGTGGTGGTACAAGGAAAAGCAAATTATGTGATTATTCTCCCTTTACAAGGGGTAATTTCTTTCAGGTCTGTTTTGTGTGTCTGGGTTTTTAGGGATTAGGGAAACTCATATCAATTATTTGATGTCTAACAAGATCACACACTCTGTGTTGTCTTCCCCTTGATTCCCATGTACAATTAGCTTTGGTAAAACACAAAAAGATTTGATGTAGGGTGTAAATTTGTATGTTTGTATGACTACTATAGAAATGCACATCATAATTCCTGCTATTATTTCAACATTTCTGGAGCAGTTATCTGGCAATAAGGCAGAAGAACTGGTAAAACAGGCCAGCTGTGCAGTCATTAGTGGGCTTTCATCCTGACATTAGCACAATGGCAAAATGCAAAGTGCTGTGTTGACAAATGAACCAGCAAGTCCGGTTTGAAGTCTTATCAAACAGGACGTCTTCAGGATGGCTACGTAAGTCTTTGTATTTATTTAACGTCAGATTGTAAAAAGTTCATTATAGCTGCAGTTATTTTATTCTCCAACTCATTGCCAGAGAGCCAAACAACAAATCTGCACAACACTACAAGGTAGATACAGTAGTATGAGATATTAACTATGTAAACTTACACATGGTGCACAAGGTAGAAACAGAATCAGAACTATCCATGTTCCTTGGTGGAGTACCTTTCAATGAGCCCCTTGCTACAATTTCAACTTTTGAACACAATAAATAACCATACCACAGACTGACAACAAAACAAAATCATGCCGCAAGAAATGCAACACCTGTGCACAAAAAATAAAATTGTTTTGCAGCATGTTGTACTCATAGTATTCAAATTCTTCCAAAGGTTACTGGTTAGGATGGATTTATAGCATCCACAGAAAAAACAATGCAAGATTCTGTGTGGACAAACGCAACAAGAGAACTTAAAAAAAAGTGTCTCCTAAAGTTCACCTCATTGACATCAACTGGCTGGGTGAAGATCCTGGCCTGGTCTTTTGCCTGGAGCTGGTCCAATAGGGCTCTGAGCAAAATACTGAAGGGTGTCAGCTGCATCTCTAGGAGGGTTTCCTGCTGTTTAATCTATAACACAAAGCAGAAAGGAAATCATTAGATGATCAGGTTGTCTCATTTATTTAGCAGAATGTCTCTGACCACAGGTTAAATCAGATGTCTGTCCATCTACTCGCTGATTCCTCCACTCCTACCTCTTCTCTCTTGAGTTTCTCCCTCTTGCGGATTAGCTCCAGCAGCAGGCGGGCTCTCTCCAGGTCGTGTCGGAGGCGATGCCATTCTTTCAACTGCTCCTTCAGTGCCCTGCTCTCCTCCTCGTTCTGTCTCTGAAGAAGAAATTGAAAAATACTTTCATGAAAGAACAGAATGCAATCAAATTATCAACTTGCATAGCAGGTACATGTTTCGCAAGAATCAAATCTTCTATTACTTGAGGCACGCAGACTAGAGGCTGACATTTTTTGGGGAATCCTATGGGTCATGGGATTCCTGTGGGGTTCCCATGGGATGGGAATCAATTTCACTATTCATCACGGGACTGGGACGGGACAGAAAAAAAAAAATGGGAGCAGGCAGGACGAGAATCATAGATCAGTTTTTATATATAAATGTGCAGTTCTAAGTTCTCAGATTTTTATTTTATTAGGAATGGGATGGAACAGAAGTCATTCTTCCGGGTTTGGTACAGGACAGGATTATTTTTGATAGCACTGAAGTGAAAATGCGCTCCCATGTCACCCTTTAACAGAGATCCAGATTTTAAACTAGCATGTACAGTCCCCTCCAAAAGTATTGGAACGATAAGTCAAATTCCGTTATTTTTGTTGTTCACTGAAGACATTTGGGTTTAAGATCAAAAGATGAGTCTGAGACAAGAGTTCAGAATTTCAGCTCTCATTTCCTGGTATTCACATCTACATGTGTTAAACAACTCAAAACATTTCACCGTTTGTATTAGACCACAGCATTCCTAGGTGAGCAAAAGTAAAAGGAACAAATAATCTTAAAGTAAATAACATTTAATATTTGGTGGTATAACCCTTGCTTGCAATAACTGCCTCAAGCCTACGATCCATCAACATCACCAGACTGTTGCATTCTTCATTTGTGATGCTATTCCAGGCTTTTACCGCAGCTTCTTTCAGTTCTTGTTTGTTTCGGGGTGTTTCTCCCTTCAGTCTCCTCTTAAGGAGGTGAAATACATGCTCTATTGGGTTATGGTCAGGTGATTGACTTGGCCAGTCTAAAACCTTCCTCTTTTTTCCCCTGATGAAGTCCTTTGTTTTGTTGGCAGTGTGCTTTGGGTCATTGTCCTGCTACATGAGAAACTTCCTCCCTATTAGTTTCAATGCATTTCTCCGTAAATTGGCAGACAAAATGTTTCTGTACACTTCTGAATTCATTCTGCTGCTACCATCATCAGTTACATCATCAATAAATATTAATGAGCCTGTTCCAGAAGCAGCCATGCACGCCCGAGCCATGACATCACCTCCACCATGCTTCACAGATGAGCTTGTATGCTTCGGATCATAAGCAGTTCCTTTCTTTCTTTCTCCACACTTTGGCCTTTCCATCACTTTGGTAGAGATTAATCTTGGTCTCATCAGTCCATAAGACTGTGATCCAGAACTTTTCAATCTGGCCTTCTGATTCTTCCTGCTGATGAGTGGTTTGCATCTTGTGGCGTGGCCTCTATATTTCTGCTCTCTGAGTCTTCTTCTAACAGTGGATTGTGATGCCTTCACCCCTGCACTGTGGAGGTCGTTGGTGATGCCACTTACTGATGTTTTGGGGGTTTTCTTCACAGCTCTCACGATATTTCTGTCATCAACTACTGCTGTTTTCCTTGGCCGACCTGTTCGAAGTCTGTTGCTCAGTACACCAGTAGTTTTTTTTCTTTTTCAGGACTTTCCAATATTTGTCCAATGGCTCTGGTCGATTTTCCTTCTTTTCTCAGCTTGACAGTGGTTTGCTTTTCTCCCATAGACAGCTCTCTGGTCTTCATGTTGGTTTATCCTCTTTAACAGGAAATGCAGTCTTTATAGGTTTCGAACCAAGGATGAAAACTTAGACTAGTCGTGCAGAGCTATTTAATGTTTGGACTATCAACCTAAAAGGCAACACCTGGGCAACAAGAAACATCTGTCAGTCACATGTTCCAATAGTTTTGCTCACTTGAAAAATGGGTGGGTTCAAACAAAGAATGATATGTCCTGAGTTGTTTAACACATCTAGATGTGAATACCAGGAAATGAGAGCTGAAATTCTGAACTCTTCTCATCTTTTGATCTTAAACCCAAATGTCTTCAGTGAACAACCAAAAAAAGTAATTTTCCTTACCGTTCCAATACTTTTGGAAGGGACTGTATACACACAGTATTGTCAAACACCTTGTTAACAGCAGTAATTAAGTGTTGAAAAGCATATTAGGCAAAACATTTAGATGTAAAAGGCTTGTTTGTGAAATGGCTGCATGGAAAATTAAATCAAAAATCTACTGGTACTTTGGTACAAGGCAGAATGAAGACATGAAAGTCTCCTGTGGTTGACTGACAGATGAACAAACCGGCTGTGCATTCTTCTGAGACTGCAGGCTTGTCTGAAGGCGTCTGATGAGGGGAAGCCCATTCCTGGATTGCCTCTTTAGTGTCCAGTAATTTAGGACCAGCTCCACAAATGTTTTCTTCTTCTGTACTGACACCTGGTTCAAAATGGTTTGTAACCTAGGAGGAGCCAGGAAGACAGGTATTAGAAGGATGCAATCAGGTAGTAATATCGAAAACTAGCAAAAGTCTTTAGCTGCTTGCAGGATTATCCATGACTATGGGCATGAGTAACATTAACAGCCACAGACAAACGTTAACCAGCATTTACTAGCACTCAATACAGACCAAATACATGCAAGCAGATCGCTGAATCTTCAATTTGTGAAGGCAAACATTGACATCACATGCTCAAATCTTGCAGCTAATATTCTTATCTCAAACAAAAAAGCTCTCCCTATATCACCACTCACTCACCAAGCATTAATGTCATAAATGTAACTGAACATGCCATCCCAACTAACCAAATACAACATCTCCCATCATTAATACATCTCTTAAGTATACCTGTGAGCAGGAAAAGTAGGCACAGTAGCTGGGGTTGCAGCTTCACTTTCAGAATCAGGCTCAGGCTTCTTACTCTTACTCTTCTTCTTTCCTTTTGACTGTCCTTTACCAGCGCCTCGGCCTTTCTTACATAGTCCATTTTTGGGTTTGGCATCATCATAGATTGTAAGAGGCCTCCTTACACACCCGTTGGGTGTGTGTGCTCCACAGTAGGCTGTCTTTTTCACAGAGAATGTGGGCTCTCCTGTTTCTGTTACCTCTTTGATTGGCTCCATCTTCATAAAGAGGCCAGCCTTTTGGGCACAGCTGACATGGAAGGCGGTGTAACAGTTTGCTTTGTGACACTGGATACACGCCCCAACACCTTTCTCCTTGCAGATGTAGCAGGTGAGCTTCCAGCGGGCTGGAGGGATGTTGCTGACACCATCGATGGGTTCGATGAAGGTGGTGTTGGAGAAGCCGACCTCAGGAATCCAGAGGGCGCACACCACATGGCCCCAGCGGTCATCATCTGTCTTTTTCACTGCTCCACCCTTGTTCGGACAAAGTATGCAGTCTGCGGGCCGGGTGGGTAACAGGAGGCAGAGTCTGCAAAGCCACTGGCCCTCAGGAATGTAGGGCACACCGTAACATTCCTGGTGCACAGCCACGTTGCACATATCACAAAACAGGATAGCGTTGCTGTTGTGACACTCTCCATCCATGCAGATGCAGCAGACGGCATCCTCATCAACAGGAGCTTGCTTTTCACTGTCTTTATCCAGACTCTCCAGGTACAACTCTTTCTCGAAGCGGTCAACAAGGAACTCAAAGACGTTGTGAGAGACCTGACCGACCCCTTCACTTCTTCGTTTTTCATTGACCAAATCCAGCCAGGCATAATCTTCCTCATCCATGTCATACTCTGTTTCCTCATCCAGCTCTTCCTCCGTCTTCTCCGTGTATTTATAAAAGGCAGCTTGACGCTTAGGAACTGCTGGGAGATTATATTCCACTGTACGGAATTTAGGTTCTGGAAGCTTTGGACCGGCATTAACGCCGGCATGACGTCCACCTGCCTCTCCGTGACCTGTGATGCCCAGTGCAGCGTTTCTCTTTTCCTGGTTGTTTTTTAGTCTCACTGACCTCAAGAGGACCTGTTGCTGTGGTTTCTCTGCGTTCTCCTTGTTGCTAGTACACTCCATCATCTCCTGCACCATGGGGTCATCATCCGAGATCACGTCCAGCGTGTCATATATGCTTATCCGATGGATGCGGCCATCGATATCGAATTCCACCAAGCGCTGCGCCTGGGCATAAGTCAAGATCTGCTTGTTGGGGGAAGGCTTGATGGGAGATGGTGGCCTCTGCGGCACCGCAACCCGGTGCTGCCGAGCTTTCTTCTTCATCTTGACGCTCCGTGTTGCTGTGATGACACAGAGAGAACAAAATATTAGTTCTTTAATTAACTTCAATTAAAAGCCAAGTCCCAAATAGACCCCTGTCCCTTTTACTAGCCTGGTGTGGCTACACATTTTGACAAATAAAGTTCTTTGGACATATAAAACATCTTAAAGCCCACCGGGCCACCTGCTTGAGCTTGTTCTAAGATTCTTAAATTGGGCATTCAATAATAAATGTTTAAACTTTTACTAATATGGACATGCTAAACATTGTAAGATTGGTAAGATTTTCCACAGTTCAATTGTTCAGTTAATTTTTACAACAAAAAAAGTCAAAAAAAAAATTCATCCTGGTTGAAATGTACATTGATAGTAGCCTATTCCCCATTCTGTATGAAAGGAATTAAAGGCCTATCCCATATAGACACCTGTCCCCAATATAGGCAGGGTGAGTTCAGGGACTGAAGCAAATTAAAGCCTGGGCTATTAACTCAAGTATTAGGATATGCATGATTTCATTGTAATACATTCTAAGAGCGATATGATTGACAAAGCTTAAATTGTGTTCAAAAGGTAAGCACAGGAAAAGGCTATCAAAATAGCGTGTCGACATTTTCCCAAGTAATAACATCTATTATAACTGACTGTTATGATGATGTATCACACTGAAAAACAAGGTTTTCTAATTCAAATGTCCTCTGGACAAAAACACAACACATCAACATTATGATTTGATTGCATTACACTTTAATTACGTTATAGTTAGCCAAATGATTAAGAGAGCAATAAAAACGTGCAGTTTTCATTGACGTTAACGTTACAGCTTCAAACTACAGTGACAGTCGATGTTGTGAAGTGTAGACAGCTGTACGTTACAGCTTTGTCAATGAGCTGGGGCATTTAAATGCGGTGGGAGGCGGCAACACAGGGCACTTTCAAAACGACTGCGCAAGAGTTATCGCTTGCCCATTTGGTGCAGATATGCAAATGCCATTCCATTAACGACTCATAAAGTGGCCAAGTTGCTAACAATAACATTAGCTGGTCAGCTAACTAGCCACCCCAAAACGGCGCAAATGGCGTCAAACAAGAGCTCTAAAACGTGTGTTAATTCATATCCAATGTGTAACATTAAACACAAATTTTGCAGATGCACCGTATGCCTTCTCGTCGTCGCCGCATAAAGCACAGAAAAGCAAAGAAACCTGAGCACCTCAGATACGTACCTCGGATTCACCAACAGTTTTGCTAGTTGAAGACGGTAGCTAGCCAGCAGCCTTACAAAGCAATGGCGATACGGCCTGCTAAGTGGCTCTAATTCCGAACACAGTGTTCTCATCCAACGGGCGGTACTGGGGTCTTTTCAGATACTGATAAAAAGAGAAAGATGCCTGCTTGGTGTCTGTGGAGTTTCGATATTAAATGCTACGGAGAACACACAATTATTTGCTTTGTGGGCCATTCATAGGCTAGCTAGAGTTACTGGTTAGCCACAGTCGACCAGATAGCAAATAGCACTAACAGCAGCAGCACTACGAACGGCTCATCCCCCAACACAACAATGCGTTTCACCAGACAACTCCCACCCGTAACGTTACGCACCAACGTTACTCTACGTGTGACGCTGGAGGTCATGTTGGTGGTGAGTCGTAGATTTCACACAAAAGCCCATCTGTCACAAACTCAATGTACTGCGTTTTGTCAGTCCTTACCAGCCGTACAAAAAGCCCCAACAAAGCGCGAATCAGGGCAGTCGCACTGTCTCGGTAGAGCTGAGACCTCTCTCTGTTTTGGCTGCACTCATCGTGTTAGATTTGTACGTCTGTCATGGTCTGGGCTATTGATTCAGCATTTCTCCTCTACCGTTAGTCACAGAGGACAGTCAGGACACGGACATAATAACAACAACAGCAAACCGTGTAACGTTACTATATGCCAGGTCGCCCCAGACGAGATCCTCGAGGTCGAGAAACCCCGTCGGGTTTAAAGCAGTAATAACGTAAACGTGTTGTGGTGCTGAAACCACATATTATGTTTCATCCTGCTTGACATCCAAGCTGTTGCCCCAGGCCGTGAATGCAACACACAGCAGAAGTCCTAGAATTGAGCGCAAATTATGTCGCAGTAACAAGCTCGTTAATTACATGAACATTATTCTTCAGTTCTCATGAAGCCAAAGACAATTTTGTTTGGCTATTATGCGAACAGAATCCATCACTACAACTTTGCAACTGTTAATATTACGAATTACTTAAATGCTTCCATAACTGTCACAGTTAAAATATATTTTCGCTTTTTATGTGCACCGCAACAAAGCCAATCAGACCCTCAATCTGTCATTTTATTAATTAGTCAAGCATATCTGATTTAAAAGTATGGAAAGTCAAAGTAAAGCCGGGTGTAAAGTGACTTATTGCTTAAACATATTATCCCCTTCGCCACACTGAAGACCCTGCGCCCGGTGACATCATTAAAACATGTTCCTTCCGTCCGTCGCTGTGTGGAGCTGCTTCGGCCGAACGTGAACTGCTAGCAAACCAGGAGACAAAAGCAACAAAGTGAACCCCCCTCCGGATCAATCAAATGTGTCATATTTAACTGTTTAGGAGCCGAAACCCAGTGATCAAACCGTCACACCTCACAGTAAGTATCCTGAGCACATGTACACGTCTGGGGAGGCTTTAATGTGGCCAGGACGTCGTGGTGAGTGTCGGTCTGATTCCGATCCCGTGTGGTTCGTGTGTTGCCACGGCTGGGTTCTGCCTCGCCAGGTTAGCTAGTATGTCCTGTGTGTGGCCTAGCTGGCAGCTAACCAGCTAGCAGTCGTGGTGTGGTCCGAAATTTACTAAACGGCTTTCCCAGGCCATTACAATGTTAATGGGACAGTCTTTGAAGTTACATTGTCTTGAATATTTTTGCTAAAAATCCACGTGACACAAGTGTTGTGCTTAGGTTGTTTTTGTGTGTTTATTAGCCTTGCGGCTAACCAAGTTAGCACCAGGATAGCAACCGTGGTGTTTATTGATGATGTAGCCTAACTGCCAGCAGTGTTTCATTGTAATGTTAAATATTCATTGGTGTGAGGGTCACAGAAGTTTCAGGATTTGAGTTGGCTGTTGTTCGACGAGTGTAAGCCGAAAGCCGGGTATGTAGAGCCCATTTACAAGTTGGTGTGTTGTGTGAAGATGAAAGCTAGTCAGCGTTGGCAATTTTCTGCTGCCCTCTCGCATCTTCCTGACTAGCACTTAAACCAAACCCGGAAAAACTGGCTGTCACTGTTCATTTAGGAAATGGCTTGACGCTTCTTGTTTTTTTGGATGCGTACTTACACGAAATCATGTATTAATAATAATTAATGATATAATTGAGTATGTTGACCACATTCACGAGGTTACATTAAGATGCAAGCACGATTATTTTTTATGACTATTTATTAGATTGCTAAAACTGCCCAACCGCATTTGTGTGATACTTGTTTACTTAGGCTAATGCTCTCAGAGCAACACTTACTGTATCTTGTGCTACGTTAACCCTCTAAAAGGTCTTGTCTGTTTTGTTTGCTCATGCATTGTAAAGGTAAAATGACAATTTTAATCATTTTATTACAACATTTTCTCTTACTACTTTTATGCTGTTTGCACAACATCGTTGATTGATCTTGATTGCATTGGTCCATAGTAACATAATACTTAACTGATATTAGGAAGATAAATGGTACATAAACTTAATTTTCAGTGCAGATAGAGGTACTGGAGGGAGTTCCATCGGGGTTCAGAATCAGAGACATTTGTTAACAAAATACACACCATCTTCGCCCAGTTATGTACACCTAGATAAAACTAATGCAATCTAATAGAACATCCCTGCAATAGAGACTGCTTTCATGAAGATTATAATGTTAATTTTGTGTTTGAACTGTTGATTCAACTCACTGGTCATTTTGGAGGCTGTAGATTGTGGTGCTGTTTAACTGTCTTGCATTATATTGAGAGGTGTCTGTAATATTGTGACCACCCCATTTATACCAGTGAGCCTAAATTAAATATGAGAAACGCCTCTGAAACAGTTTCAACAAAAAAGTGAATCTTATAATGCTCATCCAAGTAGAGTGTATCGCAAGGCTGTAGTAGACTGCATTAGTATTAGCTAGGTCGAGCAAAATTTTCATGTTTTTGGGGTGGTGATGGGGCAGCGGATAAGACGCATGCCTTTGGTGTGAGAGACCCGGGTTCGAATCCACTGTGAGACATCAGTGTGTCCCTAGGTGCTCCAGAGGCGTGCGACCTCTGACATATATAGCAATTGTAATTCGCTTTGGATAAAATGAAGAAATGTAATGAAATGTATTGATACATGACATACTTATGGCAAAAATGGACTGTAAAATGTGAGTCACTAGGTTGGTTCTTTTTCAGCCATTACCCCCTAGTTGATTTCTGTCATTTAGTTCCTCAAAATGTACTAATAGGTGCTATCAGCTGCTTAAGTGTGAACAATAATGAAATAACTTTATACAAGATCCACATTGAGTATATTAAAGATTTAAGCGCCATGTGTGTAGAGTTTTAGCACATTTCAGTTGTTCATAGATCTACTGTACCATTACACAACAAAAAAGTTACCGGAGTTACAGAGCATACAGATAAAGTCTGAAAACTGATCATTCTAAATTACCATAAATGGTACCAATAAATGTGCGCAGGCATTTATTCAGAAAGCTGACTAAATTGAGCAACAGTTCCTTGGAAGAAGTTTGGAGAGGTATTCCTGCTCTTGATGGATAATTACCATTTCCCAGGTGGCTGCTTGCATACGTAAGTGGTGGGCCATGAATATGGGTCCTCTAAGGGCTGAAACTGGACATGTAAATGAGACTGTGTAGCCTCACAGAAGCTAAAATTAATACTGCGTTAAGTTAATCAGAACTTGATTTTACAGCAGGAGTTGTAACTTTGACACACAACTTGTTGCTGCCAAACCTTGTTTCAAGAACCTGTCAATGAAATTAAAAAGTAATACCTGTATTACCCATTTGTCTTATTATTTCTTAAGAATAGGCTTTTGATCCATTTCTCTCTTTCTCTTTCTCTCTCTAGGTTGTGTGGAGAGGTGGAACTGCTTCAGTCATAAATGGAGAGAGACAAGCAGGAACCCTGTGTCCCAGACAGCCACACACTCATTAGAACACCTGCTTGAGAGCTGTAGTATCGATGACTACATCTGAAAACATTGATTACATCTGACAAAGCAGACCTGACTATTCTACAGAAACCTTTGGGCTGTTGCCATGGATGGGGAGGAAGAGGTCTCTCACATGAGTGAAGATATGGTTAGTGAACCTCATGGCTCCATAGAAAGTAAAAAAAGAGAGGCAAAAGGGACTTGCTTGAAAATTGAGGGCCAGGATGGCTACGTGTTCAAATCATACAGCATTACCCCTCATGACACTGTGGATGCAAAGTCACCTGCTTGCTCCTCAATAACACTGGATAAAGACTCTCCCCCTTCTTTTGATTTATCTTCTCAGGGCGACAAACAGTTGGAGTCAGACCAAGCAAGTGAGACTGATCCAGCCTCTCCTGCTCCTTCAAACAAATGCCTAAACAATGACACTGAGGCGAATATGGAGAATGAACAGTATGAAAATGGCAATGAAGAAAGTCAACATATCAAAGAGGAGACTGGGGATGCAAATGGAATGGAGGAGGAAACCCAGGATGACGAAAGGCTAGCATTTGGTAGCTCAATTGGCCCTTTTGTAACTAGAGATGGTGATGAGTATAGTAACTTGCTAAGTGGCTACACAAGCACCCTTTATGATGTTGCCATGGATGCTGTCACTCAGAGCCTTTTGTCATCTATGAGGAGTAACACCAACCCAAGGAAAAAATCCCCTGCATGGAATCATTTCTGCATATCTCCACGAGACAGTACCAAAGCAATCTGTTTATATTGCATGAAAGAGTTCAGTCGGGGTAAGAATGAGAAAGACCTCAGTACAAGTTGTTTAATGAGGCACGTGAGAAGGGCTCACCCCACTGTGCTTTTACAAGACGGAGCAGATGCATCCTCAAATAATCTGACTAGCTCTCCTGCCTCATCTTTGATACCTCCCTCCCCAAACTCACCAAAAAACGGAGACATGACAAATAGCGTTATTTCTTCTGCCTCAAAGAACACTTCACCGTCCACCTCCTCAGCTGACAACTCTGAATTGTCATCCAAAGAAGTGTTACCCAAAGTCGAACCAAAACTAGAACCGTATGCTGACACTGTTTGCAGCGTGCTCTCATCCTCACATTCCATTGAAAACAACCATGAAGACATGTCAGACGGAGGGCCCGAGCGCCTTCCTGGGACCCCTAAAAGCTCGAGTTCCCGTCGGAGATCAGCTGTATGGAAACACTTCTACCTGTCGCCTGCTGACAATTCCAAAGCAGTATGTATCCACTGCATGAATGAATTCAGTAGAGGTAAAAATGGGAAGGATCTAGGGACAAGCTGTCTTATTCGTCATATGTGGAGGGCCCACAAAGAGGTTGTCATTGAGGAAAATGGGCAGGGCAATCACATTCCCCCTCCCTATACAAACCCGCCCTCACTATTGTCCCGCACACAACTACAGGAACCACTGGAAGTAAAAAAAGAATCACCCCTTCTGCCATCCTCACCAGAAACCATATCAGAAGAATTACCCCAAAGCATGGAGGACAGCATGGATATAAAAGAGGAATCTGATGAGGTGATGCATCTCTCAGGGCAGGAGTCCTCTCTCAATCTCTCCTTCAAAACTCAGGGGGAGGATACACCCCTAACTTCCTCACCATGCGATGTCTCAGAGGGCCCCAGCCTCAATCAGGATCATTCAGTTTTCCAGCAAAACAAGATGATCATGAAACGGGTGAAATCTGAAGTGTGGCACCATTTCATAGTGTCGCCAGTTGACCAGTTAAAAGCACTGTGCCGTTACTGTCCATGTGTCATCAGTCGGGGGAAACGGGGCGACTTTGGTACAAGCTGCCTGATGAGGCACCTCATGAGACGCCACCCAGACGTCCTCAAAAACCAAAAAAGCACAGATGAGAAGGAATCTTCCCCTCATCCCTACACCAGTCTCGCTGCAACGGACGCAGTTTCAACCAAAGAAACTGAGAGCCCTGCCAGTGAGAAAAAGCCGCAAACCCTGCCTGTTTTCAGCAAAAAGACGTCAAAACTGTGGAACCATTTCTCCATTTCACCTGCTGACCCCACAAAAGTGATTTGTTTGCACTGTAGCCGCACAATTAGCAGAGGCAAAAAGACTACAAACCTTGGCACAAGCTGCCTCTTCAGGCACATGCAGAGGTTTCATGGACATGTTCTTGAAAGTAACAAAGCTATCTCAGGTGATGTGCCGTCTGCTGAAATTCACGTGAAACAAGAGCTCATGGACACTTCTGTTTACGAAACGGAACAGAGCCGTGAGAGGTTTGATGAACACCACCCGGTTGCCAAAAAAATCACCAAACTTATCGCAGAAATGCTCGCACTGGATCTTCAGCCATCAGCCATGGTGGAGAATGCTGGACTGAACAGGCTACTAGAGTACCTCCAGCCTCAGTATTCTTTACCAACTTCTTCTTACTTTACCAGCACTGCCATACCAGATATGTACGAAAGGGTGAAGGATGTTGTGCTGACCCACCTGAAAGAGGCTGAAGGTGGTGTTGTCCACTTCACAACTAGTATTTGGGTCAGTAGCCAGACAAGGGAATACCTAACCCTTACTGCCCACTGGGCGTCGTACGAGTCAAGTGTCCGACCCCAGGGTCAGGACTTTCACTGCTCCGCTCTCCTAAGTGTCTCACAAATAGACTGTGATCAAGATATGCATGACATCCCAAAGCAGCTCGAGTATCTGTGGGATTCCTGGATCACCTCATCAGGGCTGAAAATGGGGTTCACTGTAACCGATAACAACACCATCAGAAACACCTTGGAAGACCATGGCCATGTCACCATGCAGTGTTTTGGACACACTATAGACCTCATTGTTAGCGAAGCCATAAAGAGCCAGAGAATGGTTCAGAACCTTCTGAGTATTGCACGAAAGATCTGTGAACGTGTACACCGCTCAGCAAAGGCCAAGGAGAAGCTGGCTGAGCTCCAGAGGGCCCATCAGCTGCCAGAGAACCAACTGATTCAGGATGTTCCTTCCAAATGGAGGACCTCCTTTTTCATGCTGGAGCGGCTGGTGGAACAGAAGACAGCCATTGACGAGATGTCGATCGAGTGCAATTTCAGGGAAATGATCAGCTGCGATCAGTGGGAGGTGATGCTGTCGGTCTGCAATGCACTGAAACCTTTCGAAGTCGCCTATAGAGAGATGAGCAACCGCACTGCCACTCTGGGACAAGTGATACCGCTCATTCACATCCTCAATAGAAAGATAGACCTGCTGTTTGATGAAACTGTGGGCATAGACAATATGCTCAAATCTCTAAAGGAAGCCATGGTGAGCAGAATGTCCGCAACTCTGCACGACCCACGATACACCTGGGCGACCATGCTGGACCCCCGATACAAGACTTCGTTGTTCACAGAGGAAGAAGCTGAGCAATGCAAACAAGAACTAATCCGGGAGCTGGACTCTTCTACCTCAGCAGCAGTTAAGCCTCCGCTAGCCAACGGCTGCAGCGAGGCCCCCGTTTCATCCAACACCTCCCACTCAAACAAGGACAACCTCTGGTCCCTAATGGCTGATATCCGACAAAAGATAAAACACGAGGAGAAGCCAAAGTCCTCAGAGCTGGCAGTGCTGGAGTACCTTGAGGAAGACATACTCGATCAAAGCTGTGACCCCCTCGACTATTGGAACCTTAAAAAGTTCCTGTGGCCCGATCTTGCCAAAGTAGCTGCCCGTTACGTGGGCTGCCCTCCCAGCATCGTCCCAGCAGAGACACTGTTCAGCACAGCTAGTGTCAACTGTGCCCTAAATCAGCCCAGGCCTTTATTGGAAAACATGGAGGGTCTGCTGTTCCTCAAGGTCAACCTCCCTTTGATTTATTTTCAGTACTGATTATTGATGAGCATTAACTTGTAAACCCTTTATCAAGGACCAAGTTGCATAGCTGTGAAATGGGGGGTTTTCTGTTGGGCAAAATGTAAAATATCAATTCATATACTGATTGATTCTCAATGCAAAGGCCAGATTTGGAGGTTTTATCGTATTCTGTGTACTACTGTTAAACACTTTGGAGCTGTTGTGACGAGTCTCAGTCAAAAGTGTATCAGGGAGGGAGGGTTTTTCTAGCTGTAGGGGTTGGTGATAACGTGTTTGCTTGTAAATCAATGTTTTTGTTTTGTGTCTACTCTCTCCTTGTGCCTTATCCAAAACTACTTCAGGTCAAAATGCTGTAAATATTTTTGTTAAATTGCGCAGATCATGTCCGGATGCTTTTTGATTATTATGTATTAAAGATAGATGCAGAGTTGTTTTCTGAATCAAAACATGGCCCAAAAATAAATGCTGTGACTGAAAGATGTTTTAAGTTATTTAATTGTCATTGTGAATTTGTGGTTCATGGTACTGTCATTTAGAAATAGGCCTTTTTTTTTGTTTTTGTTTTTTTTAACTTACTGAAATGTTTTTAATAAGATCATGTATAATATTGCTGTATTTTCAATATAAGCAGTTTGTTTGGAATATACAATTTGTCTCTTAAGCACAATTTAAGTTTATGTCCAGGGGTTTAAATTATGGGTTTAAGTAAAACAATGTACTGTACATTTTTATATTAAATTACTTCTGAACCTAATTTGATAAATGTTTTAGCAATGAGACTGGAACCATGCAAATTTTGCGGTCATTTGTAAATAAAGGTTTTCCTTATGCAATATTGCCCAGGGTTTTTTTTTTGGTTATCAATTAGAAATTTGTTTTATATATTAAGACCGTGGAGTTTACAGGGTTGTCAGTCACCAGGCTTGAAACATAAAAGTCCAATATAGGAAACAGCTTCTTCCACTCAGTTTCAGCTTTATTTATATATAAATCTATCAAAAAATGCACAAATCACAACCTGAGGTAAATGATGGCAAATTGTTTGTAGAATGTGAGAGTTTTCAAGAAGACATTTAATTGTTTCCTTGCTATTCATGGGAAACGCAGCCAACACATCATTCCTGTTAAAGTCACTCTTTTTGCTGCCCAGTTGCAGTCTTTCTCTCCATCAGCACAGTTTTCCTCTCCAATCGAACACTGACAGGAGGGAAGTGAGACATGTTCAGGGCAATGTTGCTGTAACCTTCTATGAAGGCCAGAGGCTGATGAGTGTCCTGGAGTAGCTGTATCTTAGTGACGCTAGCTTCCATAAGTAGGTGAGAGTACATTTTGACGTCAGGGTTTGTGAGGCTCAGGTTCTCACGTTTGTCATATCTGTTGAAAAAATGTAAGTGATAGCGTTACAAAAGTGATAATCTGTGCACAGTTTATGGCAAATTAGAGTTCAGAACAATAAAAAAAATACACTAGCCTCCATTTTCTGTTCTGTTCCAAGAAGCGAGAAACTCCAGTTTCAGCAGCATAGGTGTCAATATGAACAAAGACATCTGAGGGAACAAAGGCACTGTGTAACAATTTCTGAAAGTTTCCAGTGGTTGATTGTTACTATACAGTATTTTGTATTGATCACAAGATTATTTTGTACAATTAGTTAATAAAATGATTTGCAAATAAATACATTTAGTTTAGTTGAGATACTTGATGATTAAATCTTATTAGCTCTTTTTAAAAGGTGGCAAGAATTAATTGTGTTCATGATTTCTTGTATGAGACTATTTCTTAAACTGCAAATACAAATGTGCTGAAAGTGATTTCAACCTGCTGTGACTGGCAACAGCCTGTGTAGTTCCTGTAGTCCTCGGCCGCCTGGGTAGTTGTAGTGAGAAACATAGAGACAAATACTGGTGTACGCTGCATTGGTCAACAGCTGGCCAACCACCACTGCAGAGCCGAGTTTATACATCCAGGATTTCTGGTAGTTGCACAAGCTAAAGCACAAAGGAAAAAGAAAGTGAGCTTTTGCTGTGTCTCGTATAAAAGAACAGCTAATATCGCACACTGTTGACACAAGTCATCTTTCTTATGATGGCCCCGATGTCTGGGAAATAGCGGCTTCGTATTTATTTTAAGAGAAATAATCAACATCCATCAGCCAAGTCCAAAATATGCAGTATGTTGCTGCTGGATATGTACTCCAAACTGCCGCTTTGGAAAATCATCTTTCTTACCTTCCAAATGATTTCAGTACTCTATAGGTCTCTATTGGCTTATAAAGCAGTGCGAGTATCTGGTATGTGTTGGTATCCATCAGACACTAGTGTTGGTTCATCTGCCTTGTATTTCTGAATGTAAGCATTTGGGGTAATATGAATTGACTTACATGAAAGAACAACCTCGGGCAGCCACCAAGCTGAGCACAGGGAACGTGTATATGATGAAGCGCATCTCCTTATGGGGCAGCAGCGAGTAGATGAGGATGAAGCCCACTGTGGGTAGCAGCAGCAGCCTCATCCGCCTGTCAAGCAGGCCGAGGGGGATGAAGAGCAGCGTGCAGCCCAGGGCACGGGGCACAGCAGAGTAGAAGTACCACAGAAAGGGAGAGGTTTAATGGGGAGAAGAGAGTCAAGGAGAACTGGGGGGGGTGGAGCTCATCCATCATGATTTTCAGTGATAGTTAATGAGCAAAACGTTCAAGTGAATGCACAAGTGACAGTGTACTTGAGTAAATGCAAGGATATTCCCCAGTTCGAACTTTTGTTGAGAATGGTGTTGTACCACAAAACCTGACCTTCAGGCCACAACAACTTCCCCCAAAAGAAGGTGTCAATGGCCACCGTCAGAGCTGTCAAAGGAAATCGAAACCAGTTGGACAGCAGGGGCAATGAATTGTTTATTGAGTGTGTACTATTCATATACTGTACATTCAGTGCTTACCCAGTGACAAGATCCCAGCAGGAACAGCATAGTAAAGCAGCTGCAGCAGTCCCAGCTTTCTGCTCAGCAGTGATATCAGCAACATGAGACCCAGGAAGATGCAGAGCTCCGACCGGAAAACAATGATGACCAAAGCAGAGAGGCTGATGAACCGGCCGTATTTCTGAGCTATCCAAGATGTAAATGCCACCAGAACTGGGAAGAAAAATGTACTGTCATCATATCACTTGTATTTTTACTCACTAATTCAGGAAAACAGAAAAGCTTAATCCAGAGTCTCTGGATTATGATGATTATTACCAATGTATCATACATACCTAGTGGCAGTGCAAATACATTAGGGAGTGTTCTGGTGCTGTAGAACATTAGGTGAAACTGAGAGGCACACGTCAGACAAAAGAGTCCCGCGACTGTGGAGCCAAACTGCCTCCTCACCTCCCTCTGCATGTGCCACAGTGCAGCGATAACACACACTCCCAGGGAAGCTCGGACTGTACAGAACACATCAACATAGCGCACTTGTTCAAACCAATGAGGCAACATTGTTTTTAACATCTAAGTGGATTGGAAAGAATCAGTTAGTGCGATATTAGTGATCTACCTGTCAGCTGTGTGTAGAATTTCGGTGCATCCAGCAGTGAGGACAGAAACACAACGGGGGAGCACAGCATGGAGAGAAACAGGGGGCCGAGGAAAGTCCGTGGCACCACACCAGGGAACTCATGATGGTCATACTGAAAGACAGGACAGGCTCTGATCTCAGCAACACTAATACAGCCCAATCTTAAATGCTTTTTTTAAATTTGACTTTCAAAGTTCATTGTTGACTTTGGAAACAGCAGTTGACAAAACATTCTCATCTCAGTCAGGTCTATTTGGTCACCAATCTGGAGCTCTTTATCATATCGCATGGTCTTCATAAGCAGATGAGGTTGCCCATTTGTCATTGAACTTATGTCCTGATGAAGATCATCATGATCGAAAGCTCTAAACCAGCTACCAAATGGATCTTGAGCTGAGATTGTTTTGCCAACTGTTTTCTCATTTCATTTGGTAATGTATGAATTTCAATAAATGCCTCCATGTATTAGAAAACATATACAACATGTAACGTTATATGATGGTTCTGTAAAACCACTGGTGTATGATTTGGGGCCATACAAATAAAAGCATCATATATAATATTTTTAGCTAATATAGTAGTGATTTAGAATACTTTTTTGATCAGTAAGAATACATTTTTCAAGTTCAGCAGGAATAAGTCAGCTGACTACACAATTCTCTCTCATATTGTTTTAATCTCACAATGTTTTTGTCTTGCATTCAGTATGAATTAACCAAAAAGCCATTCAATGTAACCTTTCTGGGACTGAATTTTACAATTAAACACATTCCCCCTTCTACAAATGACAAAGCTAAAACGATGAACCTCTAAAAAAAACCGTACCGACTGTCTTAAAGTAAATGTTGTCTGTATGGTTTATGTGACGTATTCACAAATGTTTGATTTAAAAATGTCAATGACTTCATTCACTGATGCTGTGGATAGTTAGCATAGCTTGTTAGCACATCTAGTTCCAGTACCTGCATCTATAACACCTGCTTACCTTGTCAAAGTTAAGTCTGTGATACAGAATGTCGTGCGCCGCTTGTAAATTAAAGCTTTCCTCAACTTTAGTAAATGGACAAATGAATAAATGCAGGACAGCCACAGCTATTAATAAAAACAGCAGTGGCAGCCCCAAAACAATCCCCTTTTCAGCCATGACAGCTGAAATGTGTGTATCACTTCCGGTCAAGACAGGAAGCGAATCGACGCTACATGTTTTCAAATTGCTAAAAATGTTAATATGCTATTTCTAGCAATGGGATTAAGATGGCGTTTAGACATTTTATCGAAGATTTCATCCAAAATGAAAAACACATTTTGTTTTAATATACTACAACTAGAATTCTTGAATTTTCCACGTGGGGAAGGCGCTTTTTGTCCCGCGCGTGGCGGCTTGTGATTGGTTTTACATTTGATTGACAGGTGACCCGAGCAAATCAGCGTAAGCCACAATTCGAACAAGAGGCTGACGCGGAAATCTAAAACCGCATCGTTTTTTCTACACCGGCATGTAAATAATACTTTGCTGCTTTGAGTAGATAACGCTAACTTAGATTTAATGTTAAGAACAGCTCATTTACGTGTGTCCGAACCGTGTGGTGAAGGACTTTAATATTAGTTGAAAGCTTGCTTGCGAGTGGCTTAAGTGTGTGTCCTGATATGAAAGTGTCTGAATTGGTCGGCTGAGATGCTGTCCACCGGTCCAGAGCTGCGGCTACTGCGGCTATTGTCTTGTGTAACTCTTGTTTTACTTTTTCAAGTCACTGACACCAAGAGAGATTTAAATGCCTGTTCCACCTGTCGGCAAATTACTGATAACTTCAACAAGGTAGGAGAACATTTCTAAACCTCTCTTTTCTGTTGTTTTTAATTGTATTCATATCATGCTCTAATATTGTGAATGTTTTCATGCTGTAACGTTACTTTAAATGTTGCCAAATGCCTGAAATGTCCTAAAGTCATTCTTTCTGCGCAAGCAATGACACTATTTGTTTTGTATTTTAGGGCTTTGACAGAACAGCAAAGCAGAATTTCGGCGGTGGCAACACAGCATGGGAGGAGAGAAAACTGTCTAAATATGAGACCAGGTGAGACAGTGCATCATGTTCTGCCTAAACTACAGGTCACCCTGCCACAGGGACCAGCCATCAGAGCTGTGTTTGCTTTGCACAAGAAGCATATCAAAGTTTAAGATAAGCAATATGCATTTGAATTAATTGCAGACTGTGTGCCCAAGTGTAGCAGGTAACATAGGCAAACTTTTAAACTGCAGCATTTTGGCAGATATAGGCCGTTGATTTCCCACTCATGGTCTACATGATGTAACATTTCCACAAACGTGTGCAATTGTCAACTTTAATGCAACACTTCCTTTTTTATCGCAAAAGTTTATCTGGTGGGATATTCTTATTTCTGCCGCTACCTCTTCAAACGTCTATCCATTCATCTCGTTGGATGTTTTGCATCCCATGTTTCCTTTTACAGCGAGATTCGTCTGATGGAGATTGTGGAGGGGCTGTGTGACAGCAGCAGCTTTGAGTGCAACCGCATGCTGGAGGAGCACGAAGACCATTTTGAGACTTGGTGGTTCAAGAGGTGGGTGTGTGTTAATGCAAATATTGTGAACCTATAACGCCGGCATTGTCAGCCCCAGTGGCAAATTTAGTTGGATTCAAACAGTAAAAGGCAGACAGATTGATGCCAAGCCAGCATGACTAGGCACATTGATGGAGGTATTGCCCGCGGAGTTATTTGTGTGTTTCACTCTGTAAAATGTAGGAAACCTCATCTCTTCCTGTTTGTTTCCTGTTGCAATGCAGGAAAACGAAACATCCTGATCTGCATAAGTGGTTCTGCATTGAAACCATCAAAGTGTGTTGCCCAAAGGGAACATTTGGACCGGACTGCAATGGTGAGGAAAATAGTGTGTAGTGTATACATTGGTTCTGTTTTTGGCAGGCTACATATAATGTAGCTAAAAGGTAATGTATTTTAAACAAATAACCTGTGTCAAGAGCACAGACGTTAAAAGCTTTAAATATTTCTGTGTTTGTGCTGTGTTTCTGATTTTACTTTCTGAAGCCTGTGTGGGGGGCTCTGACAGACCTTGTCATGGAAACGGGATGTGTGATGGCGACGGGACTCGTGGAGGGAACGGAAAGTGCAGCTGTGACCACGGTTATAAAGGGGATTTTTGCCTGGACTGCATTGATGGCTACTTCAACGAAGTGAGGAACAACACCTTTTCTCTGTGCACAGGTACTCTTCAACAAGCGGCTGCTGTAGCCCCACCAGCTGTTTTTTTTTCTGTGATGCATCACTTACCTTCCTAGACACACAAGGAAAAAAAGGAGTGAGTGGCATGATTCTAATTTCAGGCTTCCCTTTTGTCCTACAGAGTGCCACTCCTCCTGCAAAACCTGCACCGGAGCAACCAATCAGGACTGTGATGAGTGCAAAGAAGGCTGGGAGGAGGATGACCAGGAGGCTTGCATTGGTAAAGGACCAGTAAAATGTCTCTGTGTTGTAGTTAGAGTGTAGAACTGAATTCAACACAGTAAGGATGTGTCCTTGCATCAAATGCAGAGCTGCAATGATTAGTAATCGATTAGTTGTCAACAGCTAAATTAATAGGCAACTGTTTTGATGATTGATTCTTAGCTTTGAATATACTGAATATATTTGGGTTGTGGACAAAAGAAGGCTTTGGGAAACACTGATCGACATTTCAACATGATCGAGACTAATCGATAATGAAAATAATCGTTAGTTGCGGCCCTAATAGAAAGAATCTGTAATTCTACAATACATTATTTTTGCAGGTTGTCTGTGTGATGAAATACTCTGTGCCTGCTGCTGCAGCTGTATTTGGGAAGCAGAGTTCAGTTAATCAAACAAACCCCTGTGATTTGTCATTTTACTTCTAAATAGGAAACACTTAAATTTGATGCAGCGCTCTAACCATAAAAGGAACATCTGAGTCACATCCATAAATCTGCCCGCTTTTCTACATATTTGACACATGTCAGTATCAAAGAACTGAAATACTGCGTGATCCCTGACTGCCACTTTTGACACTGGGTATTTTTCATTCTGATGTGATCAAAGACATGATGAATGTAAAGGACATTATGCTCTGTGCACACACGGTTACCCTCACTGCAGCCCATCTTATATGTTTGCAGATATAAACGAGTGCTCTAAAGACTCCTCTCCGTGTGAAGAAGATGAGTACTGCCTCAACACAGAAGGCTCTTTCTCCTGCAAGGGTAAGAGGACATATGCCATTGAGGTGTCCACTTTGTACATCAGCATCATGATATTTCACTGATGTACAGCTGTCAAACAGGAAAGTCATTTCCTCTTCATTTAAATATTATTTTAGTGATATTTGTCTAATAGAAACTTGTTTATGTGTTTGTCCTTGACAGCCTGTGACAAAGCGTGCTCCGGCTGCACGGGAGCCGGTCCTGATAAGTGCCAGGCTTGTGCCAGCGGGTACCAAGACACCGAGGGCACTTGCACAGGTACGATGTACATGATTAACTGTTTGAAAGGTTTCACTTCTTTATGCTGTACATCAATTCAAGAAGAATTGTTGAGCTGGACAAGGATGGAATCGCGGAATCAACTGTTAAACATTTATAAATATCAGGGTTCGACAGCACTTGAACAAAAAAACTATACTGCTATGTTTTGGTGTAATTTACAGGCACTCTGCTTCTTTTCTCTCCCCTCTGTGTTTGTGTTTTACCATGGGTGGGGCTCAGCGCCTCCTCCACACGCGCACACACCCACACCCAAAGTCATATCCAAGAGCTCATCACTTTAACAAACACTCTAAAAGCAAGACGCGAGCTTGTTGAAGACTTTGTGCCGGAACCAGATTTTCGGTTGGAAAAATTTTAAAAGCTACGCCTGGTCAAGCTTTGTAAACAAGGAGAAGCAAGAGAGTGTGAGAGTAGCCTCCATCAAACCCACTTATTACTGTTCAAGCAGCATGTGGTGGCTGTCCTGCAGAAGATCTGTGGGAAGAAATTGTCAGTAGTCAAGTAATAACCTATTTAATAGTGGAAAATTCACAATACATGTATTGCTATTGCAACTAACAGAAAACACGGAATTTGGGAAAAAGATTTAATGTATTTCATTGGGCCCTACTGTATTAATTTAACTTGTATTTTGGAGTCCATTTTTGCTTTTACTACATTGAATTTATCACACTAGTATGTTACCACTTACTAGTGATGACAGCTTTCTGCCAGGTGTGAAGACAAAACTTTATTTCAGTCAGGTGGGTGTTTCAGTGTTTCTGTGTTTTCCAGATATCGATGAGTGTTCCCAGCCAGAGTCGGTATGCACTCTGGAGCACCAGGAGTGTGTCAACAATAAAGGCAGCTATGTTTGCATCTGCTCGAGTGGATATGAGGAGCAAGATGGCGAGTGTGTCCAAACACTACAGCCAGGTGAGATTCTATAAAATGATCAAGCACAGTAGTGAAAATATATTGTAGTTGAATAAATATTTTTATTTTTCTTGAACAGACCGTTCACATGGTCCACTATAAAGTTGAATGAAACTACAGCAGATGAAACAAATTGAAAGTAAATTGTATAATTTCAAAAAGGTCACAGTTCAGCTGACATGAAATTTTGCTCACTACTGTTCATTTTTCACAATAATATCATCAATATTAAAAGTTTTCTATTCTCATCAGAAAAAGAGGAAGAGTCAGAAGAGGTAGAGTCAGAAGCATCCGAGACGACCGCGAGTCCACATGGAGAGCTTTGATGCAAAAAAACAGGAAGAATGGTTGGAATTTCTGCACATCTGAAGCCGCTAATGTTTTTAATTATCGACTACATGCACTTAATGTACCAGCTGCACTTAGAACCAACAAAAGCTGCCAAGACAGTGTTTTCCAGCAGTGGATCGTGGATTAAAGGACAAAAAAAGAGACATTTTATGCTCTCAATATGCTGGTCATTGTTGCTTTTCTCTTCTGTGCTCCCCACTTGTTGTCTTTATTTGTTGTATGGTTTTAAAATCAAAGGTGTTTCAATAAAGGTTAATTATGTTGAATTGAGTTAAACCTAAAATGTGTATATATCTTTTTGCACAATTTTTGTTTTTATTATTCTTGAGCTGCAAATGTAGTGCAGTGGATTAAATTAAGAAGTCAGAACACTTGTTTACATTGTCTTGCAGTCATCATAGATGGCCACACGGTGTCAGTCTAGCCATATAAAATATGGATGCTCACTGCTGTGTAAAGACAAGTGCCTTACTAATATGCATCTGTAAAGGACTAGAAAGGGGCTCACTGTTTTTACTCATCTTTTATTCACATCTTTCATTTGAGTGTGTTATACCATAGGGAATCATTGTATATCACTGTATATTCTATATCTTCATATCTATAAGTTGTATATCTATCCATCCATCCATCCATCCATCCATCCATCCATCCATTGTCAACCGCTTATCCTGCGTACAGGGTTGTGGGGAAGTTGTATATCCTCAGTCTTTATCCTCAGAAAGACCTTCCTCTGGCCCCATTTGGATCAAAGCATATTTTTCTAACCAGGGTCTCACCTAGCACTAAGGCTTCCTGCGGGATGATGTCAGCTGTTTTGACTTCACTGGCTTGCCAAGCTGAGGAGCAGCCAGCAGAGACCTGTCTGAACTGGTCGCCAGGCAGCAGAGATGCAATCACACAGACTCCCCCCAAGCCACCCCTCCACTTTTCACTCAGGGATGTTAACTCCCAGCATACGGGAAGGTCTTTTCAGGGAGGATGGCAAAAGGTTCCTGTGTATGTGTACACATACTTGGCCAAGAAGTGTAATTCTGAGGTTCTTTACCAAATGTGTATTGTAAAATGTAAAACCCAGGATTAGTAATCCTGACATAATCTAGGCCCAATAAATCACATTTGTGTCAAGAATACAAATGTGTAATTTTTTCAACACATGCATCAAACCATCCAGTTAAAACATGCCCAGAATGATTTAATAAAAGCACAGAAGCAGAATAAGTTTTCACTATTTACACACATTAATTCTTGTGAAGAGTTAAATTAGAAGACCATATACTTTAATGACTGCACAGTAGCTACCACCTGCAGACAGTTAGCTTAGCTTAAAACAAAAATGGACCAAACACCTAGCCTGGCTCTTTCCAAGGGTAACAAAATCCACCTACCAGTACCTCTAAAGCCAACTAATTGTACAACTTTGGTGTTTTTTGTACAGATTAAACAAATGTTAGAGATACCTGTCAATTAGTGAGCTTCAGAGGGGCGGTGTGTGAGATTTTTATTACCTTTACACAGAGCCAAGCTACCTTTTTCCATTTTTTATGCTAAGTTAAGCTAACCGTATGTCTAATGGACAGAGTGGTGTCAATCTTCAGATCTAAGTGTCAGCAAGATAGCAAATAACCATGTTTCCCCAAATATCAAGCTATTCCTTTAAAATATCTATATTACCATAAGTAAAGCAGCAATGTAATACGGGCAAGACACAGCACAACAGTGCCAAAGCGGCTAAATAAAGCTCTTGGGTCATCTGTAAAATTAACTTATCATCAATATAGCTTTGTTTGTCTTTATGAGAGGGGCTAGTAAGATGAGAACCCAAACAGCCCAGATAGCAAGGGTGAGCATTAGCATGAGTCAGCATACTGACTAATATGTGAGTCAATTTCCCTTACCTACTATTGATGCTACAACACCTATCTAGGTGATCTGAGCCTTTATTAGAGCAATGACAGAGTGGAGAAATATTTGATATGATGCTGCATCGGTTGGAAACAAAACAGACTCTCCACTTTCACCACCTCAGTAATAGCACAACTCCACCAGGACAGTTTGGGATCATGTCACAGCAAGCTGATGCTGAGTGACTGGGTACCATGAGTAATCACAGATTCACCTGGCCTTTTCTTATGTGCTACACCCATACCCAAGCAGAGCAGCAACATGAGTGTAAAGTTAGCATGACCTAGCTTTGAATATAAGAAATACATTGCAATGTAATAACATAGAAGTTCCTTTTAAGCTGGTTAGGGTTAGGACTGGTCATTTGCTTACAATTTTCAGTATTTTGAACTTGTGACCTTTCTGGGACAGCTCTAACCACTGGGTTTGCCTGCTGTTGAAATTAGAGTATTGTTTATTCAACATGCTTTCCTCCCATGATCGGGTTCCATAAAACATGCACCAAGAAGTGGATGGTGTTAGGGTTATCCTCTTTGTTCCGCACATGCACAGCATTGCTCATGCATGTGTTTACACACACTAGAGCAGCACGTGCACAAATACTCTGTGGTTGGAGGGGCACCCTGCTCTTTTCTCTTGACTTTGTGGTGGTTTTCATCTGCCAGTAAACCTCAGCTGCAGAGCACATGGTCCAGCTGTAGCAGGGTGACTATGAGGACACTGACAGGGTCACAGAGGAAACCCAGGAGCATGCAGAGCAAGAAAATGCACTGACACTGAGCTGATAGCACTGTAATCTCCTCCATTCAGACATGCTTTCTATTTTAGCACCACCCTGCCCTCTTCTCCCTGGCATCAAATTGTGACTCCGATTCTCCCCCTCATCCTCATTCATCAGCAGTTAAATCTCAGGACTGCTGTTTCCCAAAGCTATCCTTAGACAACAATCCTCTTTGTTCCATTGTAAGGCAGTGGGACAGAGATAATCATAGAGCTGAGGTACACTGAGGAAAACTGTATGCTAAACTAGAAGGCAGATGTGGCACCATTTGCTTTTGTTCAGCTGTCATTGGCTTGCACCACCTCTGATGTTAGGCACTCCTTAAACTTGCTGTCTTCTCTGATGCGGTTGTGTCTGCCTTCCTTTCACCCAGCTGGACGTTCAACCACCAATGATTAAGCCAGACAAATTGGAAACTCTGCAGAGCAGTCCCAAGTGGAACTCAAATATAGATCCTCAAGGTGCTGTTTGGGAATTGTTCCTTTCAGGGCACTGAAAAAGAGGTGCAGGGAGCCTCAGTAAATGAGCGGACACCAGCACTCCATCTCCAAGATGCTTTGTAAAATGCAGACTTTGGCAGGAAGTAAAAGCATTAGATGGAGGACAGAGGAGCAGCTGGGGCTGCATGTGTAGCTACAGCTGACTGCCTGAGGTTAAGGAGGGGAAATTGGAAATTTGTGTTGTGTGCGAAAGAGATATAGCACACTGACTTGAAGTATGTGTGACCCCTAAAACACAGATGAACTCAAATGCTGGTTATCACCAGAGAAGCGTTTTATTTTCTTATCTAGTTTGTATCTGAGGGTACAAAGCAGAGCACATATGCACTATATTTGAAGCAGATAAATTGAAGTCCAGGCCTTTATCCACACAAGTGTGGAATCATGGATCTGTATCTCCATTTTCTAGTTTTCACCTGGTTATTTCTCAGTGATTGTATTGGAGCACTTGACTAACACTCACTAAAACTGAATTGTGAGTATCTATATCTATAAAATGCCATACAAGTGTAATGTTAAAACACGCATGTGAAATGATACAATATTCATTGATTTATTTATTTGTTTGTCCACTGCCATCACAGCGGAATAACCTGTAAACACAACACCAACATATTATCACCGTGTAAAGCATTTTAAATTGTGGCACAAATGTTTGCTTCATAGGTACCAAATTTAACTTATATTTAAGCCCATTTAATCAAAGGGCAATTTAGTATTGATTCTTTGCTAAACAATAGTTTTGTATAACAGGAAAAATCAAGAATCAAGCAGCTCTGCAGAGTCTGCATTCACTGAGCATGTTTTTGGATTGATGAACATGTCTGTCTACAAGATTTTCAATTGACTTTTGATAGGAGCAGACAGGGAAACATCACGTGAATCTGAATTGTTCACGGCATGGGATCATGATACTTTTTTTCCCAACACGGTGGTCAGGGGGCGCCTGGGTCTGAAGCAGCAGAGAAATAATACATCAGCAAAACATTCAATAACACGAGTGTTTTCCTCTCATGTGTAATGTGTCTACCTGGGGGTATTCTGTTCAATAAGAGTATAAATCCAATACAAACATTTTTAATTATTCAGCCTGTTATGTGGCCCCTGTTGGTTCATCATGCTGGAAATAAAGATCAGAGAGAAAATACTGCTTTCTGCTTCTGTTTTCATTGTAACAGTGTCCTTTTTTCTTGTGAGTAGATGTCGCCATGACAGGCTCAGATGGTGTGTACTTTTCCTGTATAAACACAAAATCGCTGGGAGCGAATAAGACACTGTTTGTTTCTCTTAAAATGTCCTACATAACATATCTGCTATTTTATTTCATTAAAAGGGGGCAGGGAGTGGCGAGGTGCTAGCTGGCGTGCTCTCTTCTGCACAGAAATTTCGCAGACAGGTAGGATGGATTGATGTTACCCACCTTTGTTTGATCTTACAGCCAGCGTCCATGTCTGCATGTGGGTCTGTCTGCACATGAAGGCATCTGTGTGTATGTAGGTGCCTGCATGACAGTGTGCTGAGATTTAACTTGTGTGTGTGTGCACAGCTCTACAGTGTGACTGCATCGTCTGGCCTCTGGTCTTTTATACCCATGAGGAATGAGAGGAGACAGGAAGGGTGACTTTCATCTCCCTCTAAAGAGATGCAGCAGTCTTCCTTTCTGAAATCTTTGGTATTTCAGACATGCTCTAATCCAGTTCAACTAACAGCTAGAGGGTTTAACTTTTTTTTAGGTTAACTCACTCAGTGAATGTCCATGTACTTAAGTAACCAGGTTACAGTCTCTTTCTTGAGTAACTGGGTTACTTGAACATTATATGAACGCAAAGCAAGGGTTCTGTAATTGGGTCAGGGGATTAAATAAACCTGATTTCCCTATAAATTATGTACATTGGAAAATGTTTGATGCAAGTACCGCAAAAGAAAAATGGTCACAGCACAGGAGGCAGAAAGGTTAAGTCTGAAAATTAAATGTAAAATGCTGTTAGAAAATGGTTAGAAAATTTCATTTTAATTGAAATTGACCCCAAAAGAGCATGCTGACATGTAAATGTCAATGAAATAGTAAAATAACAAAAAAAATAACAAAATATTGAATATTATTACTGTATACTGTACAGCCGGTTTAAGTCTTTGAAAATGAAGTGTCAAACCCAGTTTTTATTTTCATTTTCAAATTGAAATGCATTTTCATTTTGACTTAAATATTGCTTGCATAAATGGAAAATCAGGTTACATTGTTCATTTTGCATTTTCATTTTCAAATTTGAATTACTATTTGAATATTGTCCACTGTACAGCAGGGTAGGACTTTGAACATTAAATGTCAAAAAGCTTTTCCATTTTCATTTTAATATAGTCGAATAACGAAAATGCAAATTGAATTATTGCGTTTCATTTAAATTTTCACTCAAAATGCATACATATGTGGATATTTATAATGCTATTGTGGAATTACATTTTCATTTCCAAGTTTACATTATGATTTTAATATAGTCCCCTATACGCTTCCATACCAGGCCATCAAACCCAAGACATGCTAAGATGCTAGAATCCTGCATTTAGCTCAAAGCACCACTGTGGCTAAGGAGCCTGTAGTAAGTTTCTTACATTCTGTAAGTAATGTTCACATGGACCTTAATATGAGTTTATAATGTTTTTGCAGGCTGTTTGTTAAATGATGTCCCTGCGGCATGAAGGAGCCACAATGAAATGAATAAAAGCATACACTTGGTGCCAGTTCCTCAAAACATGTACTTATAAACAGATTTATACAAAACATTTACACTTTGCACATTTCTATGAATTTTAAAAACAAATACACAGCGAGCACCCTGCCTCGTGCCACTGATGAACAGTTGCAGCAGCTGCAGTTGTAGCTGGCCAGCTTCAGTATGTTTGGTTACCATAAATTCATCAGATTTTCTCTGTGAATGTGCCAAATTCAAATTCATTTGGAGTATACTTTATGCAGGTATATAAAGGTTTGCTGTGCAGATCAAGCCAGCAGTTTTTCAGTTACAGGACAATCTCCACCCCGTCACTTCGTAACTAACCAACCAGATGTTGATGTGCAACAGATTGTGAGATTGCAGGCAATAAACTTTGAAATGTAGATTCCAAGACCCAAAAGATTTGTCTTTGAATATCTCCAGAGCCTTACAAAAACCTCACCTGAGTAAATTCATACACATAACCTTGCCAGGCAGATGTCCAACCTCTGGTTAGATAAACCCTGATGTCAGGACCTATGCCATGTTCAAACCATGGCAACAACCTTTTCATGGTCCTATTTCTATTTTTAAGGTCTAAGTTAGGAGTTTAACCCTAAACAAGGTGTATCAGCGATAGTGTATGTGACAGTACAACCTACTTCACACTGTGGTTGTAAAACTGGAATTTGTGGCATGAATAGGCAGTTTTTGTTTTGTAACCTGTTTTAACACCTGCAGTAATGTAAAACGCCAGCTGGCTCCCTACATCAAAGAGATATTTCTCTCTCACTGTCGGGCGCAACTTCAAATTATTTCCCGAACCTTTTCTCTAAAAGCAGTTGTAAAACCCTGGTGGAAGCAGAGGCCCCTGTTTTTGCCTGTACTTGTAGCTGTGTGCGTTGCCTTGGCGCTCAGGCAGTGTTGACACTGGAGGGCGTAAACAGACATGGAGGAGAGGGAACAAGGTGTCGGTGTGTAGGGGATAGAGGAGGTCACACAGGCTCAGAATGACAACATAGTCTCTGCGGCAGGGGAGGATAAGTGTTCAGTGAGACTGGAAGGTCACAGTTTTGATTCTGTGTGTACCTTTACTGTAAGGTGTGCAGCAACTCAGATACTAAAACATCTTTAAGAAACAGACTTAAATTTGTCTGATGCACTTTTCTTCCTGCTTCACATTAAAAGCTTTATTAATTAAGCTTTATGAAAAAGCAACATGTTTTAAGCGCAGTGTTTACAGTTTTTACTTTACTTTTACTTACCTTTTTACACATCCAATAGACACAGAGCAACATTAGCATTCATTTGGAATCATGTTTCTGGCTACCTGACAAATGTAAGCCCAATATTCACTTTCCTATTAGCTGTTTTTGGTCTCTACCAACACCCCAAAATGGAAGGCAGTGTACATAAAGAATAGTTGATTTAAAGGCATGGCAAGTTTATCTACATAGCACATTTCATACACAAAGGTAATTCAAGTCATTCATTCAGTGCTTCAGATAAAGCATAAAAAGCATAAATATATGAAAAAAATTCTAAAAGAAAGAATAAATAAGGACATCTGAAATACAGCAGATTTATGAAGTGCAAAAGTCTAAACATCTTCCCCAGGAAATGCAGTGGCAAAGAATAATGATTTAAGCCTCAATTAAAAAGAACACAGGGTTGGTGTAGACCTCATGTCTTCTGGGAGTTCCAGATCCGTGGTGCATAGAAACGGAAAGCTGCTTCTGCATGTTTTGTTCTGACCCGGGGGACATTGAGCAAACCTGTTCCAGATTATCTAAGAGCTCTGGATGGGTCGAAACAGAGCAGCATATCAGAGATGTATTTTGGCCCCAAACCAATCAGCGCTTTGTAAGTCAATAATAGTATTTTGAAATCAATTATTTTATGTATATGAAGCCAGCGCAGAGCTCTGAAAACATAGGGGGATTGTGTTCCACTTTCTTATTTTTAGTGAGGACTCGTGTAGCAGTGTACTGAATAAGCTGCAGCAATCTGATTGATTCTTTACTATTACAATGATCAAGCCTACTGAAAACAAAAGCATGAACAAGACAAAAGTCTTGTTAAGATGTGAGTCCTTTCAATCTTGCTACATTTTTAAGGAATTAATAAATAATTCTTTTGATGTGGGTATTGAAATTTCCAGAACAACACAAAGATTTCTGACATGGTTTGAAGTCTTAAACATTTAGGTTTCGGGATGTGCACTGACATCTGATCGTTCTTTTTTGGAGCCAAAAATAATTGTTTCAGTTTTATTCTTATTTAATTGGAGAACATTCTGGCACATACAACCATTGATTTGTTCAGTGCACCTATTCAGTAACTGTACTGCTTTATAATCAACTGTATTTTATTGTTATTGTTATGTCAATCAGCATGTCATCCACATTAGGGTTGTGGACCAAGAATGGACCCATGGGGAACTCCAAATCAGTGATTTTTATCTGCTTTTGTCTCTATCCTGCAGATAGGATTTAAACCAGTTACAGGCTGTGCCATGGAGCCCCACGCACTTTTCCAGTCTGTCCAGTAATATCTTGTGGTCAGCTGCAGCACTGAGATCCAGCAGTACTAAGACAGAGACTTTACCATTGTCTGTATTTTAATAGGTGCCCTTTAAGACTTTCATGAGAGCAGTGTGGGTGCTGTGGTGTGGTTAAACTCGAAAATTTGAGAACATCAAAACAATTGTGTAGTGCCAGGAAGGTATTTTCAATGATTTTACCCAGAAATTGGAGGTTTGATATGGGTCTATAATTCTACGTCACTGAGGTGTCTAAATTGTTCTTTTTAAAAGAAGCTTGAAAGTGTGAAAGAGGCTGGATGTATGTGAGACTGAAACCCTGTCTTCTTGTTGGAAGCTGTGACAGACTCGCATGCTGTTCTGGGAGCTGAAGTGGAAGACTGACTCTTGGCTGACGAGTGGGTTGCAAATGACTATATATGTATATATAGCTTCACTCTACAATTGTAATTTGTGGTATTTATTTTTGTTGTTTCAAATGGGCTCAATTTGCAACACAGTCTAGTCTTAAATGGCGGTCATTTTTTTTCAATTTCTTTCAGCTGCTCAGTCAAAATACAGCCTGCTACTGCTGGGTCATCAAAACATTCTCACATCTTGGTTCAGCTTCCTAAACCTGACTCGGTCTAATCCGCGTTTTATTGGACAATTTAGTGGATGTGTTTCATTGCAACTTAATAAGAAAGGACATGAGTCTCTTATGAACCTTCAAAGCCACACAGCCACATGAAAGCAAAGAGCAGCCTATCACAACAAAAACAACAGGCATCAATTCTTTTTTCCGTTATTATAATCGCCTGGATATGAAACAGGCCCGGGCTTCTGTGTCATTCTCTGTGGAACTCATTTCCTGGCTGTTATCAGTTCATATGGCTTTGTTTTTTCTGGATCAGAACCCTAGAAAAGAGAGAGCCGCGATCACAGGAGGGCTCTGCAGCTTAGCCACGTTGACCACCCCACTGATGGCAGTTATGCAACTGACAAGGCTACTTTCGGTCAGAGCAAGGGGTGGTCACGTTCAGTTCAACAACCTCGGGGTAAAAACAAAACCCTTCGTTCGCGATGGCAGCGAGTGTGGATTGGATAGTCAGGTATCCGGGGAAGAGGGTGCATTTCGCATTAAATGCCATGCTGATGAGTCAGACAGAGTGAGGCGGGGGGCAGCACTGCTGGGTCAGCTAAGCCTTGCCTGTCACCTCTCTGTCCGCTCAGCACTTTTGGTCATATATCTGCCATGTACAGCTGCTGGACCAGTGACATGCCACTCGTTCCCCACTGTAGCTTGCTCTGCTAAAGCTTCTCACTTCCTACATCCCCTCAGTCACAAAACACTACATACTCAAAAATGTGTCCAATTAAACAAGCTCTGTATTGTTTTATTGTAGGTATTACACCACCTTAACTGACTACAACAAATTCTATAATATAATGTAGGATTGGCAGAATTGCAGCAATGAACCACTGAACTGGTTAAAACCCACTCAACTTTCTCTTCAGAATGTCAAGTTAACAATGGACCCAATTTTGGAGTTGGTGAGCCTGACTTACAGAATCAGAATCAACAATCAAATTATCAGATACAATGGAGTAAATTATGTGTTTTTGAGGCCCAAAATAATATATTATAGAAGGGTGTGCTATTAGACTTGGGAATGTCACTAGGGTACAGCTTTGAGAAGTAATAGATGGATGTTTAACTGATGGACTAAATGATTTACAGGGTTAATCAATCACAAGTTGGTCATTCCATTGAGTGTGTTTACTTTCATACAGCTGAAGAATTGACTTTAATTAATGAATTTATTATTATTAAAAATATGATTACTTTTGGTCCTCGACTTTTGAATTGTCCCTTGTTAGCCATTTACATACAATATAACGAGCTAACTTTACCAAGGCCATTTGTGTAGTGCCAGGAATGTTTAGCATTATTTTTGTTTCCCCAACATTTCATTTAAGTTTTTATAATGCATTTGCAGTCTGGGCACAAATGATTAGGCCTGTTTGGAGCTTGAAAACTCTCATATCAAATGTGTACTGACTGATGGACTAGAGTGATAGATTAAAGGTGCCATAATGCAAGTTCATAGCGTCTTTCATTAGACCTTCATTGCCTCTTTAAAACTCCATTCCCCTGGTTTTTAACACAGACGTTCTGTTAAGTATCAAGCCCAATCCAAGATGACATCATCAGGGGTAATTTTCTCAGACTTTGGAAAACTCCCTCCATAGCCACAGGCAACAGGCCTGCAACAGGAGTATTACTCCTAATGAACATCACATCGCTGCAGTAGAAGTAAGAAGTACAATATTTCCCTCTACTTCAAATGTGTACTTAGGTTCAGTACCTGAGTAAAAGTATCTAGTTACTTTTCATCACTGACACTATCAATGGCACACTTTAGGTAGCACTGGCAGGGGTTGTCTGACCGACTCTCCTCCTGTCATCCCACCTTTGGCCACTAGATGACGACCTTGTTGCAAGAGGCAATCAGTCAGTCCCACTGTGGCCCTCACATGTATTGAGTTAATAGCCAGAAACATCTGGACACATGGGCAATTCAAAGGCTGGACACAGCTGTAGACAGAAATCATCCAGCAGAGCGTTTTCCTCCAGGCAGCCTGTCTTTGTTTTACTGTTCTGAGTCTGTGCCTGCATGAGCCTTGTCGCCCCAGGACCTGAATCTTTTAGTTTACAACAGGCCAGTAAAAGACATTGCTCCTCACGGTAGTTACGTAAACACCACCATGCCTCCCTATTATGTTCTTCACTGGTGGAATATACCCTCAGGTGATGATCTTGAGTCAGATCAGTCTTGTTTGTATCAAATAGCACACTCTGTAGGAGACTGAGCCACAAAATGTTTTAAGGTTGCCGGTGTGTTCTTACTGCAGGCCAGTAAAGCAGGCATTATAGGTGCCTGGTACACATGAATACATGTAGAGGGGTTGTTCAGTTACTTGGTCCGATTATATTCCACCTTCCCAACAATGCTCTCTGGTCTCTACTTCTTTCCTTTCCCCCTGGATGTTAGAAGGGCATTGTGGTAGGTTATACTGGCCTGAAAGCTGACCAGTAAGAGGTGAAATGATGGTGACATAACACACCCTCTGTTTTTGATCTGCAGGCTTTTTCAGGTATTTCCCCTTTTTTTCCAACATGCTATAGTTGAAAAGAGAAGAGAAGAGAAGAAAAGAAGGGCTTACGGTGTTTCATTCCACCACTGAAAATGTAAATTAACCGTGTGACCAAATGACTACACAGCTTGATCTGGCAGGCTTACATAATGCTGGAACTGAGTTGGTTTCCTGTGGCCAAGCAATAGCAGCTCCAGCTTGGCCTACATCCTGTTTCTGGGACTCTTTAGTGGTAGCTGTGAATGGCTCTGGTAGAAAACGGTGTGGAAGTGTATCTGATTGCAGAGAGAACTGAAGGCAGTGTGTAGCCCACTCACCAGCCTGCTGCTGCCCCCGCACACAGACGTGCACATGCACACAAATACTCTTGCATATTCAGGGACGCCTGCTTATTGGCAACAAGGATGGCTTTGGTGCACTGTCATTCTATTCAAATTATCAGGTGGAAAAAATAGAAATGACACAATGAAATTCTGCCATGAATTTGATTGAATCGATTGCAATAATTGCGGAAAAAGCCGGCACACACACACACCCACAACGCTCACTCACACACATGAACACTCACTCACTTGACTCTTTCCATCTTGCTCTCGCCCACACACTGACACACTCTCACATGTTTGTATGTGCCAATAGAGTACTCCCAGATGGACTACTACCAGAGCAGGAATTGCGTAACAAAGGCCTGTTTCAAACTCCAAACTTTAAACTTAAACAGCGAGACACTCTGAGATTTTGCTCCATATAAATGCATATTTGCCATCTTTTGATAGTAAGCCTACTCGCCATAGCTGAAAATAACCACTATTGTAATGATATTATTGCAGTTTATTACAACTTGGACCATATATTTTGGCCACCGTGTGATGATCATTATCATGTTCTACTAACAAAAGTAATTTCTGAGATCTGGGAACTTTGACATTGCTAAAACACAATCAGTAAGACAGTCTAGCCAAGTTGGAACAAGCTAACAGTTTCACTACATTATCTAAACTTCCGCTAACTTGGCTAGCTCAAAGTACCCGAAGCTAGCTCTAACACTATAGCCAGCAAATCTGTTAGCATGTTTACTGCTGGCTGATATTATTATTACAGCGTTATCTTACAAGAATGTGGGTTTGATGTTGTTGTTGTCTATGTAAAAAACATAGTCTATATTTCAGAAGGAATCGAAATATAAAACATTTGATTAATTTCTTTTATTTATTTATTTTTTATAAAAACGGTTGCATTAAGCTGTGCCCTCTACATTATTAATTTTCTCACTGTTTGCAGATAATAGGTACTGTTTGTCAATTTTTCAAGGACTATTGTTAGGCATATATGGTTCTTTACCCATTCTCACAACGCAAGCTAGACAAGGTAGTTGTTAGCCTACTGAAGTAAGGTAACCAGATTTCTGAAATGAAAACCGGGGACATTTTTGGCTTGGTGGTCAGTACGTCATTGAAAAAATAACGTTATTAAATATGAAATTATGATCTGTCAAACATAACTCTTCTGAAAGAAATCAAGTCATTTTGAGGCAGAAAGCTTTCAGTCAATAAGCAGAGGCTGCAGTCACTTTCTGGCAGGTGGTACCATGTCCATGTTGTCACATGTGTAAAATCACATGTGACAACATGGGTTACTTAGCAACAGAAAGGACCGCGAATCAGAGCCAGTCAGATTTTCAAATCATAATAAGATATATCCATTTTAGTGATTCAAACTGTTTGGTGTTTTTTCATTGTGTTTGTGAAACGTGTGCCACAGACTGAAAATTCTTTTCTTCCTAGCTTCTTTGGAAAATGTAGAGTCCAACCAACATTACTTTCAATGTATATTGTACTGCTATTTTAAATTATTTACACTTTTTTGCAACTACTATAGGCAAGCTTTCATGAACCTTTGTGCACATGTTGTTGAGTGATGTCCAAGTTGATCCATGCAATTTGGTAATTATTATTTTCAGATCCACTGCTTCAGGACCATGTACCCATTTTGTTTAAATGAAGTATTTGATTTAACACGTTTCCTATATATGGGTGGCAAAATGTTTACTTTTAATTGTTTTATTATGCTATTTGATCACTTTAGGGCACATATGCCATTATGAGAGTCTACTAAACTTCTTATGGAATTGTGTAATAGAGGATTGTTTCTTGAGCTAATATTAGTTTGTGCCATAATATGTGATGTTGCAATCCTGTGAGTAATTCTTTTTCAATACACACTGCATTGCTTTAAAGACTCTGCATCTGGTGTCATTTCTTCATACTTTGCTAGTCCGGCCTCACTAGCACATTCTCTCAAAATAAGAGACTTTTAAAAACCTATACCCAATCAATAAAAAGTTAATGGAAAAAGCCTATACACACCTTTGTGGTGCGCGTACCTTTAAACAGATTCCATATGTATTTATCATTTATCAAAGATTGTCATACCCTTGTGTCGTCAGTACTCAAATTAGTTCAGTTGTTGAAATTGTAATGCTGAAACTTTGAAAATGTACCAGTATTTGTTACATGTTGTGGTAACATGTTTTTCACGTGTGCTCCACATGTTATTCCATATTACAACGTGTGGAAACATTTTCCACATGTTTTTGACATGGTATGTCCTGTGGTTTCATGTTTTCCACGTGTGATCCACATGTTATTCCATATTACAACATGTGGAAACATTTTCCACATGTGATCACATGTAACAAACATTGGAAAATCATGTGGTTTTTCACATATATGTGTTGTTTTGGCCATTTAAAGGTATTTTAAGAGGTAAAAAGTACTAGTGAGTTATAATCTGTCAAATATAACCCTTATGAATATAATCAAGTAATTTCAGGGCAGAAATAACCTTTCAGTCAATAAGTAGAGGCTTCAATCACTTTCTGGCAAGTAGAATACTGCATTTTATGATACATATTTTATGTATTGGCCATTTAAAGGTATTTTAACAGGTAAAAAGTACTGGATTGGTTGGTACACAGCAAGTTAAATAATGTAGAGTAATAAGGACAATTGCAAAAGAGATTATGTCTTTATTTTATATATAGCTCAGCAGTAAGTCATGTTAATTATAAGCTACAGTCTGTTTTCTAAATGTAAACAAGGGTATTATACGTAGGCCTACCAAACCCATATTCCAACGGCAACAACAGGCTTCTGTTATTGCCTATAATCATGAAGGTCAGGCACAACACTTGTTTGGCCACAATTGTGATTATCCCGTTAAAAGAAACGTTAAAGTATCACAAAGACATAACTTTGCAACATAAAGTGATGTTTATTTTTTTATTTTATTGTCTGTTTGAACCAGATAAAGGCAGCTGTAGACATAAAGAGACTGGGTGATAATGTTAAATTCAGGTCTGTTAACACCTTATACAGTCTATGATTAACACACACTTAAAAACTGGGAAATTTCCAGGGACAGCTTCAGATGGGGACAGGCCACCCAAACCGGGGACTGTCCCAGAAAACAGAGATGTCTGGTCACCCTATACTGAAGTTAGCTTACTTGCGCCTTGAATAGTGTCCATTGTTTGTAGGTCAGACTTTTTTTTAAATTGAATTTCTTTTCGAAATAAATTAAACTAACCAAGGGATTTGTTTAAAAGCTATACGATCCTCTGGCCACTCATGTTTCCTGCCACATTGTTTTTTAGCTGTGCTCCCAGATCTCACCAGTTAAGTTGATGAGTAGGCCTACAATGTTATTATTACAGATACAAATAATGTCCAAAACTACAAAAATAAGACTCAAATGGTAATAAATATCATTTAATCAATCATGTAAGCCCTAAAACAGATCATGATAGTAACAGTCATAATGCTAATAAAACTGTAACCTCTCCTTTTCATTCTACCAACAAACTACTACCATTGCTTTAGAACTCTTCTCAACAAGGGCCCAAAGTGCATCCAGAATACAGAGAAGTCTCCCTCAGCTGACTTTACAGAAACCCATGACTCATTAAAACCTCCTTAGCAAATGTTTAACTCTGTGCTGGTCTCCACTTTGACTGCAATGAGCAGGATTTATAATGATTTAGAACTTTCACCCTGTCAAGGAGGTGGTTACACAACTAGAGTTTGTGAGAGAACAAGATTTGACTGTTAATTGAGTGCATCTTGCCTCATCTCCCGTCAAACAGCGAAACCCCTGCTTCTCACAGCCCCACATGGCTGGCAGAATGCTACCATTTATAAGCTGGGGATGAAAAGGGGGTTGGAGGTGAGGGGGGTAACTAGGAACAGATGTAACTTATGCCACGTACACACACACACGCCTCTTAATCCTGCTCTCCCTATCTCTCTTGAACATCTGTCCTCCCCTCAGACCGTGTTTTCAGTATTGCCTACCTCCTTTCCCCTTTTTACTTCTTTATTCCCCATCTCCCTTACATTTCTCCCCAAACACCACATCTTACACCCCAGCCCCTCTTCTTACCCCCTACCCCCAACTCTTAACATGTAGGTTTCAACAACAGGCTCAGTGTGGCCCACTGGCGTCACTTTGCTCCTCCACCGGACATAGGCCACTCTGTGTGGGCGCAGCAGGGCTTACTGAGGGTGGGTGGACGGGGGTGACTCTCCACTCACGACACAGGCAAAGAATGTGGGATTATCTGTGGGAAGGAGAGACTCTCAAGGGCAACTGGACTTGGTTGAAGAAACTTGAAGACGTTTCGCCTCTCATCCAAGAGGCTTCATCAGTTCTGACAGATTGGCAGGGAGTCTCAGCTCTCTAACCTCTGTCGTGTTGTTATCAAGGTGATGGGTACCACTTGGTTTGTTAGTGCTCCTGGTTGCTGTAACAGCAGTTGTTATGGTTGTTGGAGTCACCTGAGGCCAAGTCTGAATGACTGTCATTGGTAATGTCATAGGAGGGAAAGTGTGAGTGGTGTTCAGTCTCCTGGGAAGGGATGAAAGGACAGCATTGTAGGTGGGGGGAAAGTGGTGTAGCAGACCTCCCACGGTGAGAGATGGTTTCTCTACTCTGGTGTAAATGGCTTCTTTCTCTCCCCTTTCAAACCACCTCTCCTCCCTATCCAGAATATGAACATTGTTGTCATCAAGAGTGTCCCTTATCCTTCAAACGAAGTGAGTTTTGACCTGAGGAGTTGGTCCCTCTGTGTTGAGCCATGCGTTTGTGTAGTGGTTGTTTTGTTTCCCCATTATACAAGTCTGCACATTCCTCGCTGCATTGGACAGCATACACTAGATTGCTTTTCTTGTGTTTGGGTGTGTGGTCTTTTAGGTGGACCAGTATCTATCTTAGAATGTTTTTCGGTTTGAAAAATACAGAAATGTGGTGTTTGCCGAAAATCCCCGAGTTTCCCTGATACTCCAGATACATATGGAATCAGATTGTTGTTGAGTTTACTCTTCTTTTCCTCATCACCCATACTGTTGGTGTTCTTCTTGGATCTTGTGGCTGTTTTCACAAAGGTCCAGCTTGGATATCCAAAAGCACCTACTTCAGGTGTTTATGCTCCTTTTCTTGGCCTTGGGCATTTATTGTTATTTTATCAGCTCAGTGGTGCAGCGTCCTGATAACTCGTAGATTGTGAGTCAGAAAACACAGTCTTGATTAAAAAGACACAGCCCTTACTTGCTAAAAGAGGTTTCACTGGTAAGCAGTCAGGTAGCAGGCAAACAATTCGACAGGTAAAAGGCAAAGGCAGGGTCAGAAAACACACATTCCAAAAAAACCTAAAAGCTAAACACTTGGAGATAATGAACGCTAAACAATACAAGTACTAAGGTGACTGGCAAAGATTGAGGGGAGCACACAAACTAAATACACGAGAGGGAAGAGGATTATGAGAGACAGAAGAAATTTATCTGGGTGGGGGAAGACAATCTCAAAGGCGGGAATCACACAAGAGCAGGAAGAGAAGTGGTCTGAAATGAGAGGAAAGGTGGGTAACAAAATAAAATGGGAAACACTGAATTGATGAATGAAAAACATATACACATAACTTAGACGACATGACAAATATGACAAATACAAGGTTCAAGCCCTGCCGCCGTTCTTGTCTCTGCATTTCACCTGAAAGACATTGTTTAGAGACACTGGTTGAATTTAAGTAAGTAACTAGATTTGCATTAGTACAAATTTGAGGTACTTGTACTTTATAACTTTAGTTACTAGTTAAGGTTTTTGCATTCAAAACATATGAAGTGCTTATAACAGATGATGATTTGTTAGAAAACTGTGTAGACAAACAGAGCTGAAATAATCAGTTGATTGATTTGAATCAATTTGCTTCTTTTCCTTTTAATTATTTTAATAATATTAATTTACTTTGAATAGTTTTGAGCTTTGGACTACTAGTCAACACGTCCGATTGTCAGTTGTCCCAAAAAAAAAAATACAACCATTGAAAAGTACAAAGACATTCATGACCGGTTCTCAAAACAACATATAGGTCCGTTGGAAAGTACCAGTCCAGCAACACAACGTTACGTAAGTGACGTTAAACACGTGGTTAACATTGTGAAACAGTTGTAGTTTGGTTTAAGTAGCAAGACGACTTGGTTAGATTTAGGAAAATTGAGTATATTACGCAAGTCACTTGATGGAAGTCACAAATAATTGATTGATTGTTTAAGAAAATAATCAGCACATTAATCCATAATGAAAAAAAATATTAGCTGCTAATTACTGCTGCAGCAATAGTTCAAATTAGCTCCACCTCATCCAACTGTAAAATGCTGTTTACACACTGATGCCTGAGTAATAATAATAATCCCAAAATATAGTAGATAATAATATATCAGTGACAGGAGCTTTATTTTCATCTTTTACTTTTAATAAAAGTTGGAGTGGGGAACTTTTAAATGTAAATGAACGTCGTTAGATTCATGCCCTTGCCAAACAAGTTCACACAATGCCATGCTTAACAGCCTATAACTGCCAAGTAAATCTCTCTGTATTCATATACCAAAGTTATAAAATCGGGTGTCTGTGGCGACATTCCCACGCTGGTGCAACGGTAATTATGCGTTTTTACATTCCCAAGGGCAATCCAGAGCCATGTAGAGAGCTCCACGATCTGCCATTGCCGTAAAAAGAAAAATAAAGGTCCTATAGTTTGTGTTGTATAGTATGCTTTGGCAATGTTGTGTTGTGTGCAATCATGCCAATAAAGCCATTTGAATTGAACTTGGACTTTCATTGGTTTGTTTGGTCGTGAGGACATTTTGTCACTCTGATGATTTTCACATGAGTGCCATCTGACCCTAAGGATTCAGATCTGACCTCAATGACTCTCATGTGACATCAAAGTGTTGTTGGCCAACAGATGGTAAAATGTCCGGGAATCCCCTGTAGACAGCAGAGGAAACAAGTCCAGTTGTTTTGACCTGTCATTATCCCTTATTGATTTCCATTAAATGTATGTTAATCCCAAATAAGAAGATGCAAATGAAGAGAGGTAGATTAGGAGGATTTGGAAGAAAATACCGGCAGTGCATGTAGAGGCAGCAGCCTACATAAAAAAAACAACAATATTTTATTACACATTTAATTACCTGTTCCGTTCTGTGTGTGTAGCATGAAGGGACTACAAACTTTCATTTTGTTATACAGCCTTCTGAACTTGCTATCTTCAAACCTGTCTGAGAGGCAAGCTGTAAACATTACAGCGTCAGCATGAGTGTATCAGCCGAGTAATAGTAAGAAGAGTCAAGTTAAAATGGCCGTGCTGTACACCTTCATGAATATGACTGGACATTACTAGTCAGCTGGTTGCCACACAGCCGTGAATGAGCCAGTGATTGTGATGCATGAATGAAAAAGGCTGATGTCAGTCAGCTAATTTAAAAGCTAATAAAAGTGTGACTCCGGTGCTCCATATAAACTAACGCTATCCTTCGTATGCCAGTTTTAAAAACATTTGCTTGTTGTTGCCCAACTGCAACAAAATAGCTGTCAAACCCACATTTTTCTTTTTACAAAGGTAATGGTCTTTACTGTTTTACTGTTTACCAACAAAATGTTCTATGAATGTAGTGCTTTTTGACAGCCAATACTGAAATCTTAAATTTCAGAGTTTACTTGAATACACCAATGAGTTTTCGTTAACTGCGTAGCTAAATTACTATGCAATGACAATCAAATTTTTTTACAGACATAAATTAATAATAAATGCACAAATCTAGATTAAACTTGAGGTCTCTTTAAACGGATTTTCCAGAGTGAAGCGAGTGAAGTGGCAGCCTGGAAGGCAGGAAATCAATCTGAAGACCTTAAAAATAGTTAATATAAATTAACATTAATGTAAAAAGCAGCAAACATGATCTTACAGTATAAGATTTTTATAATGATTAAATAACATTCTTTTGAAGTGAAATGCCAGATATTAATGGTGTAATGTCCTAGTTGGCGCTTGTTCACCCACCAATCTATAAACTGTGAATATTATTTACTTGGAAATGTGTTGTATGTTGCTTGTTGTTATATGTGATATGATCCCCATTATCTTTTCTCATGTCCTTGGAAAACTGAATTTCCATTTTTACCTTAAAAGGGAAATTTACTCCTTTTCAGGTCTGTGCAGGAGAGAGAAGCTGACAGTGACAGATGAGGGCTCTCTCCTCCTTCTCCTCCCTTTTCTCTGGTATTATATGAGATGACAATGCTGCCATGTTTCAGGAATGCATCGTGTATTCCCTGCTGAAAGCAGGATGTTGCTGATGCTCATAGGTTCTTTCAGCCAGCAGGCCCCGCCCTGTGCCCCAGCCAATAACAAAAGACCCCGCTGCCTGCTCAGACTGATTAACCAAACAAATGCCACCGGTGGCACAAAACATGTCTGTAAATGCACGTGGGCATTCCTAACATGCCTGCCTGTTTATATGGCAGGGGGTTCAAGGGGGTTCATGCATTTGTGTGTGTGTGCTTGTGACTGAGGTATGGACAGTGCCAGTGAATGGACTGAGTGAACTCAATGACTGCTTTTCACACAAGTTACTGCACTACCCACTATACAGTATCTCACAAAAATGAGTACACCACTCACATTTGTGTAAATAATAATATGATTATATATTTTCATGTGACAACACTGAAGAAATGACACTTTGCTACAATGTAAAGTAGTGAGTGTACAGCTTGTATAAGTGTAAATTTGCTGTCCACTTAAAATAAAACATCACACAGCCATCGATGTCTAAACCGCTGGCAACAAAAGTGAGTACACCCCTAAGTGAAAATGTCCAAATTGGGCCCAATTAACCATTTTCCCTCCCCAGTGTCATGTGACTCGTTAGTGTTACAAGGTCTCAGGTGTGAATTGGGAGCAGTTTTGTTAAATTTGGTGTTATCACTCTCACACTACCTCATACTGGTCAGTGGAAGTTCAACATGGCACCTCATGACCCTGAAAGTGAGCTACAGCACGGTAGCCAAGACCATACAGCAGTTCAACAGGACAGGTTCCACTCAGAACAGGCCTTGCCATGGTCAGCCAAAGAAGTTGAGTGCACGAGCTCAGTGTCATCGGGGTGGGGGGTCAGGCTGTCAATGCTCAGACCATACTGCATCAAATTGATCTGCATGGCTGTCTCTAGCAAATGACTTACATCTTTTTCTAAGCTAAACTAATTTAGTGACCCCTCGTACCCTGTATGGAAGCATCTGCATTTTTTATATTATGCAATTTAGTAACCTAGTAAAACCATCTACAGTGCAAACCTCACAGATATTCTGACAATGAACCTTTTAAAATTGCTGAAATATGAATTTGCATTTACAAAATCGTTTTGTACCACTGTAAAATGACAAAACATTTCTTACCACCCGATCAAGTGTTGTCGGTATGCATCAAACAAAGTGCTTGTTGGATAATCTAACAGCTTCTTAAACCGCCTTTCTTGGGGGACTGCGGATTATGCCAATGGCCCATTATTCCGACACCACAACACTCGACAAACCAAAACCCCATTTGTGTAACAGCCCTTTATCCAGAAAAAAAACATCCATTGCTCCGAAGACCCATTCCTCCAAAACTAAACACTCTCCTTGCAGTTGTGAGTCCAGTGACTGCTGGCCCTGTCCATGGTGCTTGTGAGCACCCACCTCTCTCTCTCTCTCTCTGACAAAACAGAAAAGGCTTTCTTGGACTCAACAAATGAACAAGCTATGGAATGGAAATTTGTCTGTGACAGTAAAATTGCTTTAAATTTTGTATCGTGTAAGGCTAAAGATAAGGGTCTATTAAGGGCAAAACCCTCACTGATTCAGCACCATGGAGAGGGGCAGCAGTCACTGAACTAACAACTGCAGGAAGAGTGTGTGTTTTCGGAGCTTTGGATATTTGTTTTTCGGGGTAACAGGTTGGACAAATGGGCTTTCAGAACAACGGGCCGTCGGAACAATGGCACGGCACCCTTTCTGATGGCGGAATTCAGGAGACTATTTTTGTAACTTTTCGAAATAGTCTCTGTTTTTATCATTCACACAACTACTACTGTCCCCCATTGGGTGTACAACCAAACACAACATCATCAAAGTCATATTAAATGTGCTTTCCCCATTCATATAGATTTTGGTGTCAAGACAAAAACGACACACATGAGTCAAAAGGAGATTAAGGAAGCAGCCTGATGCAGTTGGCCATGATGACCGGTTTTAATGGTGCCTTTGATTGTGGCCATTTGGATTAGGTATAAAAATGTTTTCCTTAAGACATGGTCAAACAACACACCAGACGAACTAGTTTTTTTAACAAGCAACCATGTAGCTTCAGTCACACAAACTGACAGTCATACACACTCCTAGCTGGCCACAAAAACAAAATGTCATAGGTGGAAAATAGAGCTGAAGTACAAAGAATATGTAAAAATATGAAATGAAGCTGAAGATGTGGTTTTCAGTTGTGTTTTTAATATAATAATTTTCTGAAAGAATTATATTAATCTGTACTTTCTTTTGTACTGCGGAAATAATTCTAATGATGAAAAGGAGACATACTACATACTTATAAAATGGTAAAGACTGATGTCAAATTGGGCTGGACTCTGGATGAAAGAGAGGACAAGAGAGGGAAACAAGGACACCAAGAAAGCGCGAGTGTGTAGTGATGGAGGAAGTGTTTGACTTACAGGAGGTGACAGCCAGGGAACAGAAGGTGTTATGGAGTGGGTGGACGTGACGTGCAGGTGCACACACAAACAGAAACACACACAATCGTCACCCCAGACAGCGACCTCTAACCTTAGTGCCTGCCGAAGATGAAGAGGGAAGGCTAGTGACATCGAGCTCCGTCATTCAGGGGCCATTCGATATTCTCCTTGTGTATTGATGTATATGAACTGCATGACATTGTTTCTTTGGTCAGCAAATCCAATAAAAAGACCAAAACTAACATGTTCTCAAACTCTCAATCATTTCTGAATTCCCTGACTTGTCTGTGAAAAACAGACTTCAGATTTGTTGCTAACATTGCTGTACAGAAATTCAACAACGTTTCCATGCACAGTGTTGAATCCAAAATTCTTTCACAAAGTGCTGGTGGTGTCATGATTACACTTTCACCACGGCTCGAGAGTCTCCTCCATGTTGCATTAACAGAGAGGAACAAATGCCTTGTTTACTGACAGGGTCAAATAAGTTAGATTTTGTATAAATGTGTCATAACGTGAGATTGACTCAAATTAAACTACAGTTCAGTGTCCTTTGTAATGAAGGAACATGTCACCACGTGCTAATATGTGGCTAATTTATGTATTAGCCACATATTTGGAGCACATATTTAGTGTGGAGCTTTTGGCTACACATGCAAATTGGTAATTGGTAAATACATGGGATTTGTTGATAATAACTAAAATCTTGAATATTGTCAGCCTAACATTTTATTTGAAAATCAGGTACAGTAAACAAGACAACTGTCCTTACTGGAAACTCCAAAAATTAAATTGCAGCCCAATTACAAAATGCCAGTGATGGAGGGCATCTACCAGTAAGATATTTTGTTGTAGCTTTTTTTACTACTAGACCTCCAGATAGAATCAGAAATATGATTAAATGAATGCTTTTAAAAGAACAAAAGTCAGGCATTTAATAGTGTATCATAATAGTGTGTCAATTTTAGGAATAACAGAAGTAAACAAGGCGTGTGTGTGTGTGTGCGTGTGTGTGTGTGAGAGAGAAAGAGAGAAAGGGATAGAGAGAGAGAGAGTTCCTGTGAATGAGCATGTCACTGTACACCTCCTACTCCTATGACGTTGGATGTTGTTCACGAACAGCGTGGACGTGGATGCACACTCGCACACAGCATGATGAGGGGAAAAGCCTTGAAGATATTATTATCATCCAGCGGCGAGTGAATGACACAGTGACACGCACTCAGCAGTGACGGAGGGGCTTTCATCAGTCTTCAACTTCATGTCCTGGAAACGAAATGCAGCAGAGGAGGAAGAGAGAGGGAGAAAATAGCGGTCCTCAGCCTTTTCCAGGTTTTGAATAATTAAGCAGTTCTGAGCAGTTCACTGAGCAGATCACTAAAGCTCTAATTTTAGTCAGCATGAGCAACGCTGGCTGGTCATGACTCATCAAAACATCAGAGGCGGAGCTCACGCAAGCACACAGACAAGCATGCATACGTATGGATACTTGCATTCAAGCATATACCCTTACACATGGAAATCTAATCTTGTTTTCCGGTCACACACACTGATTCTCTCCCCTGCATCATATCTGCGTGCATAGAGCCACACACGCCAAAGCCTAACATCAAACATAACAAGAACAAGTCATAAATCTTCCTGGATGAGTTTATCAAATATCCCTTTGTTCTGAAATAAGCTTCACCAAATCAATAAATACCAGGCTGAACAAAAGATTGATGATCCTAGAGTAAAGGGTTGGTTCACTTACATTGTATTTGCCCAGGTTTGGCATGTGGGCCGAAATTTCTGCCCCCACCCCAATGCAATGACAGTTAATGTAATTTTGTTTATGGTGTTCATTTAAAGAATTCATCTGCAACATGCATGTTACCAACTCGACTTCTCTCCTCGTTTTGTACTCTCTCTCCTCCTTATGTTACGGTGGCCCTGAGAGGCCAACGCACTGCAATTTAAGAAAAAACATTCAAATTCATCACAACCCAACACATTTAGACAACACAACACATTAAGACAACACAACACATTTAGACAACACAACACATTAAGACAACACAACACATTTAGACAACACAACACATTAAGACAATACAACACATTTAGACAACGCAACACATTTGTACACATACAGGTTCAACCAAAACACCATGCTGTGTGCATCACTTAAAAGGGTCCCCTGGAAACACTTCTGTTGTGTTGTCTAAATGTGTTGTGTTGTCTAAATTTGTTGTGTTGTGTTGTCTTAATGTGTTGTGTTGTCTTAATATTTTGTGTTGTCTAAATGTGTTATGTTGTCTAAATGTGTTGTGTTGTGATGAATTTGAATGTTTTTTCTTAAATTGCAGTGCATTGGCCTCTCAGGGCCACCGTATTCTGTCACTTTATGCAAGTATTTCTGCCTCTGGAGCTGTAGAGTCTGGATCTGTGGTTGCGGGCTTCCTGCTGCCCCAATGTGCTTGCAATTATGATAGTCCTATTATTATTCTTATTCTTATCATCATTATTACTATTATTCATTTTATTGATATTTGTTTTATTAACAATACTTCTATTATTTACATCTCAGTGTGTAACTTGCATTGGGCGACTGTGTGTTCTCTTAACCCCTTCCCCACCCAGCTGTCAACAGGGACGGGGTAATGAGAAGAGAGGTCGCACTTCAACAGTTGGAGCCCACACTCAGCAAGCTAATACCCGATCCAGGAAATCCCAGTAAGCCGTGACAGTGTGACAGGGAGCCAGCAAGCACAATACTAGCAGCCTGAAACTGAAGCCACTACATGGAATTCAGCCGACATTAAAGGAGTAGTAGGGAAACACTGTAATTCGCTTTCTTGCCGAGAGTCTCGTGAGAAGATCGATACCATATCTGGATGGTAAACATGAACCTGCAGCTAGCAGCTAGTTTAACCTAGCATAAAGACTGGAAACAACTAGCCTTGCTCTGTCCAAAGGTAACAAAACAGCAAATGATCATTTTTAAATTTTGTTTTTTGTACATATTACGAGATATGTGACGGTTAGGCAGATTAATAGAGCTTCGTGAGAGTCGTATTGATCTTCGCATCTAACTGCGTCAAAACAAAATATCTTTCTTGAAAAAGGCACATTATAAAAAGGCTCATTTACTTGCAAGTCCATTTGCTAATGTAATCACGTGTTGTTTTTTGTACGAATGCAGAATGTTTTACATTTGCAAGACAATGCCTACTTTTAAAGGCCTAAGACACAATTTCCAGTTAATACAATGCAACATAGAACATATGAAACATACCTTGATATAAAAGACGACTGCGACACAGCTTTTGATGAAGGCCACAACATGGTCACAGCCTTTTCCCTATGCAGTGAATTCCTCCATACACATTAACCGAAGTATGCACTTTAAATATTCTTTCCGCTGAAGAACACTGCACAATGTCATGGGGATTAATTCATTGTTGAATGCACAATGTTCAAAGAAATACATTTAACCATAACAGGCTGGAAATCACTTTATCATAAAGATAATGTTGCATGTACTGTGAACTATAGGACTGTGCATAATATACGGTCAAAGTAGATACTCTTATCCCTCAAGCTTCTTGTGACCTGCATTTGTACTCTGGCCTACTAGTGAACCCCCAAAGCCTGCTGGGTAAGCATCCTTCCCAGCAGCCAGGCAGGCTGGGATTGGCTGACTTCACAGGATGGATACATATATATATGTATAAATAGGTTTTAAAAATATATAGATTTCTTAGCAAGTCCTGGCTCAGTGTAAACCCCCACCACCCCACCCAACCTTGCCTTGCGTTTGTCCTCTCCGCTTCAGTAACCAGCACAATCTATGTCGTATCATGTCTTATCATCCTGCTGTGGAGGTTTCAGTTCATGTGGAATATCACATTCAGGAGAGTCTCAGGATAAAAGAGAGAGACACAGAGACAGAGGGAGTGCGTATGCGGTCGTGCATGCATGTTGCGTGGGCGGTTAAAAGTGCATGTGTGTGCGTATGTGTGTGCGTGTGTGTGTGTGTGTGTGTGTGTGCTTTAGGTAGACATGGGAATGTAAGAAAATGTGACAGGGAATGTTGACACACTCAAACGTCTTAAATACACACACAACCATAAAATTTGCCTCTCCGTGACGTCATCAGTATGCTCCGTGACACCAGGTCTGAGAGCTGGCTCTTTGCATACCAAAGTCACCATCGGAAAAATTACCAGGAATGATGTCACTCACTCGGAGCCAGACGGCAAAGCAAATAAAAGGACATGAGATAGCGACCTCTCATCTAGTTCACTCTGAAGACATAAATATATATTCTATATTCATCAACTACACCCTTTATTCCCAACCTGTTTACAGTTTCTCCTTACTTTAAGCTGCAATACCCACTCATTATTTTCGGACATCTGAAATAATGAACAGGTTGAGAACACATTAGTAAGTTCACCAGCTGCCCTATTACCTCGCCAACAGTGGTAATTATATTTGATAAGGAAAATCATTTCCTTGATCCATGACATCAAGCCAATAAACCTAATCTTTGCACCACCATCACCAAAAAGGCAACAGTTATGTTTGCTTTGCCTAATGCAGATGCATCTAAAGACATAGTTTGACATTTTGGGAAATAAGCATGTTGGTTTTTCTTGCTGAGTTAGATGACAAGTTCAATACCACTCTCTTATCTGCGCATTACTGTAAGTATTGTCATCATTGTAGGGTTGCCAGGCAAGCGGCTGAGTATTTCACGCATCACATTGTATAAGTAGTTGTCACTGACATGTTTCTCTTTTTTTGTTGGGCTATTGCACAAGTCTTAAACAGTGACCTTCTTTAATTCAGCCTTCATCCTGTATTCAACAAAAAGTCACATATACATTCTGTGTTTCTCACCAACTGTGACTACTGTGTGTCTCCTTGAGGTCTCATAATACATTTGCAAAGATGATTTTTTTAAATTGTGCATTGCTTACATCCATGTTTGCTAGCTAGCAGTCTTCTTCTTGGTGGCTTTTGTTGCTACGTTTTTTTTGCAACAACTGATCACTGAAACAGTGTGAAGCCAATGGCAGGGTGTGAATTGCACCGTCTGCAATCTTATGTGCACACAATCAGCCATGGTAAGGTGTAAAATCCCGAAAAATCCAAAACAAAGGGGATTTAAAAAAAATTGATATAACAGGTAAAGAGACCAAGCTGCACAGCTACTGTACTGACTTTGAATTGGACATTTAGTTGACCTGTATAAGCTTTCCAATTAAATTTGTTCTGCTTTAGTAATAATAGTCATAAAAGCAGTATTAATGTGCACATGCCCACAAAAAAATACATTTTTGTAAAGTCAATGCTGGATCTGTGTGGTGTATGATATCATGGAGAGTTTCGGCTCTTCAGGTTTCAGCCTAAATGCCACAGAAACATAATTGTCATCTTTCTGTGAATTTGACCTGTATCACGTATCTCTGTCAACACAGACCTGCGCAGGTCCAGTTTAAATACATTGTTTATGCACAGCGGAAAGCCCCAGCACAAAAACAAATGGAACACTTGATACGTATAACCTTTTTATATTGACAGACTGGCGGGTGAGCTGTGTTGGTGACATCACAACGGCCTCAGTGATAATCGGGGGCAAATAGAAAGAATGCAAACAAGGGCATGAATGAACTGACATAGAAACATTGTACACGGTTGTGGAGGGGGTGCCAATCTAATTTATACCCACTACACTTGCAGTAGATTTATTAGGGGTTTAAACTGTACTGTTAAATAACTGAACTCCCTCCTCCTCCAAACTGGGACGTTGTCGTGATGCTGGACTCTAGCATGACACTCAGTGGAGCAGAAACAATGCTCACCATTCGCTTGAAGCACTCTTTTAGCTACTAAGCTATTGGCCTGCTTCCTCATCTCCCTTAAAAACAAAAAGTTCTGGAAGTGTCCACAGCCCTGGCAGCATCATCGCTTGTTGAGTAACAAAGTGTCCCGGGACCTATGCCATCCACCTGAACACCCACATTAGTATCTCTCTCTGGTTGACTTCCAGAGTTTTCCTGTAATACTCTGGCTCTTTTTGTCTCTCTGTGTGTTTTTTTTCTCTCCTGTTTGGCAGAGAACAGGAGAGGAAGGTGGTTTGTAGAAATGTATTTTGAGTTTATGCGCTCTCACTTGACCTCCAAACAGAATACAAGGATCGCATGAAAAAAGAAACGCACCCTCGTGTTCGAGGAGGCTATATTGATCCGCTGACCCCTTCTGTTTTTCATTGTGTACTTAAAACCTTCTGGATTTTAGAGGAGAATCCTTTTTATATAACTATTTTATGAAAGAAATACAAATATGAACTGTAAGACATTGTAAAACATAGCATTCTGGTCTGTAAATGTGTGCGTGTCAGTGAGGGATTTGGTAAAAGCCCACATATAAAACATCATTTGTGCATCAAAAGGGATTGTTCAAAATGTAATTGAACTATATTTTCTGTGTAAAACCTCTTTTGTGTGCTATATAACTTTCAAAAACAGCAAGGTTGCAGAAAGAGGCAGAAAGTAGGCCATAATCAGTGGCCTTGCTGCTCAACCATATTTCCACTTTGCTGTTGTGTGTTATGACGCTGGATGTGACCTAGTTCTGTTTGGCCAGCATCTGAGTTCCCTGCTGCAGGTTATTCTGCATTGCACTCACTGGCTTCCTATAAAACTACAGCATTTGCAACCCAGCTCGGCTTCCTGTGGTACACTGGGGTTGCAGGAAAAACAGCCTGTGGGAATTTGTGCTCGGCTGCAGTGGAGCTGGAGGAATGGCTGAGGCTTCTATGCAGCAGTGTGAGTGAAACTCCACCGCTCAGCACTGACCTCGGCGTCAAAAATGCTTCAAAATGGGCTTCTATGTTGATTGGTCTTCACACTGCATTTATGCCATGTAGACAGAATAGATATGGTGCTGCGCCCATAGCAGAAACAATCAAACAGTCCAAGCTTAGTTGGTGGTTTTATAATGGGGATGTCGTCTTCCTATATGGCTAGTTAGCTAGTTAACTACATTCATTATACATGGATTTTCAATAATAACAACCCTTAAAAATGTTAATTGCTACCACTACCTCTGTGTCATTGGAAAATGACGTCAGCGGGATGGGTATGTAACTTGGTACTGACTGGCAAAACAAAATAAGCTATAGCTCAATTTTATTTAGCTGAATCAACTGTATAATTGTGCAAAATTTGGATTTTATTTAGATGTAACTGCCAACAATATTGGCCTTGCAGCCATTTTGCCACAGGTTTGTTAACACTGTCTCCAACTCGGAATTACAACAAGGGACATGAACGTTTTTTCCCAGTTGGCTTCTTGGCCAAACCTTATAGAGAATAAAGCTAATGGTGCGTTCAGGTGGTCAGTGGTTGTCAGTTTGTAATGTCAAAGATTTTACGAAAATGAAGTACCGGGTAAATGGTAAATACCAGAGTTGGGACAAAGTCATTTGAACTGTGCATGTCACAACTAAGTCTCAGGTCTTGGAAAATCAAGCTTCAGGTCAATACCAACAAGTCCCAAGTCAAGTCCAAGTTGGTGTTAATGGGGCAGTGAGGCAGACAGACCGGAGACAGCATCAAACAAAATGCTGGAAACTCAGGTAAACTCCCACGGCAGCATTACAGTAATATTTTTATTAGCTTGACTTTTCCATGCTCGTTGCATGATAACATTACATTGACTGCATTTAGCCGACACGATAACTTGGCGTTACCTGCTTTTCATTAGCTATTTATGAGTCTTTCACCAACAGCAATGTCAGCATGGCAAAATGTATTGGATGATAACGAAAACGGTTAGTGAGCTAGTCTGAATCTTATAAATGAGATTGTTGCCACACTTTATAGTCGCAGTTAGGGTTGCCACATTCAATAAAGAAAAATGGAGGAGCGGGGGGCCACACCTGTCAGGGGCCTGTCGTTGCCAGGCCCGATGGTGTGCCAGTGGTGGTATATCATAACTTAAAACATGTGGACGCTATAATAAGCTACCTGCTATTGAAATCAGTGTGAACAGATGCCCTCAGTGTCTCTGTGTCACAACTCAACAGACTAGTGATCATATTGTCAGAGCTGAATACACAGCTACAACAATAATGAACATAGGTCAACAATGTGTGACAGTGAGAAAGAAAATTTGGAGGTGAACTGTATTTTATTAACTTATTAAATCAACATGTCCATAAGTATTAACTATAAATAGGCTAAAATAAATGCTTTGATACGATTTGATTGAAAAGACTTTTGTATGAACATCATGAACATCTGTGGATTAGAAGTAGTAGACCTTGTGTGCAGTATTGGAGCATTTTAGGTCTACTTCCTTTATAAATGTTTTCTTGTCATAAGTACAGTACTCGTGCAGCACTGAGTAGCTATTTGTCTTTCAAACTGCTACAGTAAAACTACGAACAAAAAAAGCTCACTCCTAATGAGTTCCACAGAGCACCTGTTCTTGCTGAGAAATTGCTAATGCACTTAAGTTTGGTGTGAACACAGATTTTGGCTAAAGTATTTGTCATTGTTTGCAGTAATACCATCCAAACAATGAAACCACACACAAATAATCTATCTACAAACATTTCTCAATTCAACGCCCTTTTTATGATTGGTCAGTAAATTTATTTATGTATTTATTTTTTCAGTTTTTATTCAGCCTATTGATAATTCTATAGTATTGAATCATGCAATTCTATATATTGGTTAAGCATAACACATAGTTGTTTATATATTCACATAGGCACTATATTTTCTGCATTAAATATCTCTCTCTTATCTCTTATCAAATTAAGGTGTATGTGTCTGACTGTATACCTCAACCTTAAAAAACAAATCATACCATAATGTAGACATGTGCTTCATTTACATTGTAACAATATTTCTTAACAAATATGCAGAATATGAAATCGTGATCTATAAAAAAATTCGCACGTTTTATTAAGTCATAACACTGCATCGGCATGCTGTCACACGTCTGACAGGCCACCATGCACCACACAGAAAACTGGCAGACAAACTGTAGTTTGGCTTGATACTCATCAAGTAGGCTATTTGATTTCTCCCACTCTTGCCGTAGTCGTCTGTACTTTTGCATCCGCTTTCATTTCAGAGGGCACGCGGGGGTTTCTCGAGCTGCCGCCGCCGTTGTTTCAACTCGACTCCCTGCCAAGAGGCCCGTCCTTATCTTACTCCAATTTGCCCCGAACATGACGGTATTAATCAAACGAACAATGGCAGCGCATATTGTCCAATCAGAGGTAGAAAAGGAGAAGTAGTCACAGAATTGCATGGGATGCTGCATTAAGGACAGCTTGGGACGCGCTATTTAGTTCTCAAATACGGGACGATTCCGTATTTTAAGGGACGGGTGGCAACCCTAACCGCAGTAAGTAACGTTACTGTACTGAATGTGTCTTCCATTGTGGTGTTGTCCTGCACTGTTATGTTGCATTATTGAATATAATGTGGGTCACGTAAATTACAGCAACTGATAATGTTACAGGGGGAGTATTGGTAAAACAACAATCAATCTTAACTGAATGTTACAAAGCAAACAGCGGCAGATCCATGATAAGCCAGCTGGCTTGCTCTGCCTTGCATCGTAACAACAAACTGCTCAACATTTGCTTTGTACCATTACATATTTGTGGTACACAGGAAAGTAATAAGCATCATCTCTGCTGGTTAAGTAATGTGGCGAGCCATATAGTATTTCGCTAGAACATTAGCAACTGGTCGGTGTTAGCTGGCAAGCTAACGTTATCTAACTTGAGCACAAAATCATCAATATATTGTGATTAATATGATTTGCGGTAATGTTAGCTTATCTGTCCAAAAGGATCAACAAGCCAACGCTGTGTCATTTTTATATCCAAAACAAAGCGGAGGTCTCTTGCGTGACTCAAACACCTTTCTAATGTTGACCTGTGTTTTTGCCCGGAGCTAGTCGTTCTTTTTGGTGTTAGTGGACTCCATTTTGTTAGCTGCAGTGTTGGTGCTGTGTGTAGAGTTCAGAATTAGTGACCCGATTTCTTCCAAGTGACCGAGAAAGCAGATGAATGCTTCATTTTTAGGTGAGGTTACAACATGTTCACAAATAGGCAATAAAAAAGTAATTCATTTCATTATGAAACTTAAAATAGCCCCTTTTAAGTCAAAGTTGAAAGTTGCCTTTTTAAAATAGTTTCTATCAAAAGTTTTTTTTTATATTTTAATTTAAGGTTTTTATTCCATAGAATTGTGATTTGGGTCTGAGTTGAGACCAAGTTATATGGTTTGGTGATACATACTGGTAAAGAGTGAACCTTCCATTTACCTATAATTTCTTAGGGAAATGTATCCGTGTGAATGAGCACACGCCTACAGTATGTGTCTGTTTGTTTATGCGTTTGTTTGTGTGTGTGTATATATATATGTGCCTTTGCGTACAAGTGTGTATGTGGTGTCCTTTTCTGAGTGTGTTCTTGTGTGTGTGTTATGGGAGTAGAATAGCACTGAGAGCGAGAGAGAGCCTCTTGAGAACAATAGTGCAGTATTATTGGGAATCCCTTGTTTCCCCTTCTCAGAACTGGCTGTCCTAGTTGTAACATGATCACTGTGACAACCGTGGCCATCACTGTGGCTACAGAGCTACACCTAAACAAGAGGGAGGAGGAGTGAAGAGGAGTCGAGGAAAAGCAGAGATCAGGAAGAGGATGTCAAGGAGGACTACAGGAAAGGAAAACTTGAGAAGGAAAAGTGAAATTAGGGAGGAAGAGATATTGTGCACAAGAGGCAGAAAGGAAGGAAAAGAAGGAGGAGATGAAAGGAAGGAAGGCAAGAAGTGAAAGAGAAGAGGGAAGGATGAGAAGAAAAGGGAAAAAGGAGAACAAAGTGGAGAGGGAAAGTTGAGCCATTAACCATTGAGGTGCAGAGTCAGGTAAACAGGATATAGATGGATTTATTTGCGATACCTGGCACTGTATCAGGGTCACGCTGTTCCAGAGCTGTTCTGTGACGGACTGTTTGCTTTTTATATAATAAAAAGAAACAAGGCTGATGTTGACATGCAATATTGCTGAGTCACACCTTGAGCTTTGATGCTCTGGTGAACACAGTGACCTTGAACAGAGCAGGAGGGACAAACAATCGTGACGATGTGCCGATGGCAGCAGAGATCAGCACAGTTCTGACAGCAGTAATGAAAAACATACGCAGGTTGATATTTTCAAAACGCTTGGGAAAAACTGTTTAACAGATATGTATTACTCAGTATCAAAAGTACTTGGATGGAGTAGTACTATTTTGTTACTCTATGGTGGATATATTTTTTTCCTATGAACTGACAAATCTGTAATTTGTCAACAGACGATGGTGTAAGATACTGATAATGTCTACTAAGTTTGGTTGGTTTGAGCTTTACAGGGCATGCATTGACTTTGAAGCAGATATAGAAATAGTTTCCTGGCAGAAGATAAAAGCAAAAAAAAAAGAACAAAGACTATATACGGTTTATGTGACTTAATTTAACATTTATGTTTCCCCGTTGTTCGGGTCATTACAGAGTGTTATATCAGTCATATCATTTGGACATCAGAAGCCTGAAGCTTAGACCAGTAGTGGAGCACTGACACAACCATCTGGAAACATGGTCTCTGGCTAACTGGGTCATAACTACACACACACACACACACACACACACACACACACTGCTAGCATGAGTGTTCTCTTCCTATAACTCCACAAAAGGTTTGATACCCATACCCCCTCTGTCTCGTTCTCATCTGTCATCCAAAATATAGTTTTATGCTATCATGTGTCTCTACTTGCATCGCCCATCTACGTATTATCTGTAGTAAGTTAATTTGCTGTTGTAAACTCATACATCCAGGCTCTTGTCCTGTTGGCATGGGGGGGAGGCTCTTTTTTCTATCTTCTATTTCTTCCTCAAGCTTTTCACCTTGCCTTCGAGTCATTTAAAACAACCACAAACACATTCGAATATAATGTTTATTGGGCCAACCTTCATACAAACATGTTTGAGGCATACTGAACCCTTTAGGGATCTGAGCCCAGTACCCCTTTAACATGACGCTTCCAGGAGTTGGTCCGAATCTCCTGTGTTGAAGACGTCACCTGTGTTAACATAATGCTTCAACAACAATTTACGTTATTTTTATTCACAGCACAAAAAAGTAAATAATAATGTGACGTTCCTCTTTAAAAACTGTGTGTTAGCGGTCTTTTTTTTAAATGGTGAATGTTTTTGTCATTAAAACTTTCTGTACGTAGTTATTACAGGCGTCATCAAAAGCTCTCAGATTCACTTCTCAGCACGTTCTCTTGTTAGAAAGCAAAACCACACCCATAATTCTCTCCTCTCTGTTCCCACTGATTCCCAGGGTCCTCCCAAGGCCATGTATTCTCAGGCTGAATGAGTGGTGAAAGTGCAGCCCTATGGTGTACCTACTGTATGCGGTTATAGCGAGGAGCTTGGAGGAGGGGCAGTGTTTTCCCCACACAGTGGTAGTTTTCTCTCCTCTCTGAGCAGCTCCCATACATTCCTATTTCCTTTCTCAGCCTGAAGTGGTTGTTACATACCTGCGGCAAACATGTTCCCTTTAATCACTGTCATCGAGGAGATGCACCAGCGTTCGTGACAGTCCTGAATGGGAGGCTGAATGCCCTGCCATTCTCACAGCTTGTAATCGGAGCCCTGCTTGTGTAAACTGTGTCCGAATACCTCGTAGTGATATTTACACAGTTGAAATAAAAGGGAAGTAGATTTGTTTTTACTGCTCTGATATCACCCTTTTAGTGCGCCGCTCCTCTTCTTGTTTTTCTTTAAAGAGACAATCTGGGCCCAGAAGTGGGCCATAGAAGAATAGTTCTTGAAGTAATTTTGAAGGAATTAGAAATCTAAAATTACTATCTTGTCTTGCCAAAGCTTTCAAATTCACTATTGAGGTAGCGCGGGGAAAAAATATCATCTTGAAGGTTAGAGCACGATAGCTTTAGCTTGATTGCTGTTTACAAAAGCTGTGAGTCATAACAAAAATACTTCTTGAAATGTAGGTCTCCACACACACTGGACTTCTCTGCTGCCATGTGTCTTCTGTTTTTTGTTAAATCAGTACGTAGGACTGGGAGGAAAAAGGGAACTGAGTAGGCTACACAGGGCTCTCGTGTGAGGAGGGCCCACAAAGATACTAGACTGAATAGCAACAGATGTGGGCAGGGGCACACAGAGAATGGCTATGTACAGGGTCCAGAATTTTGTGACACTCCAGTCCAGACCTCTTCCTCAAAACTGGGCATAGACTATATAATTTGATCCTGTTTCTGAACCAATTTTTGAGCTGCAAGGCTTATTGTAGAGTAGGGCTGAATTTCAGCTTTATCAAGCGTAGTCTGCAGTGCAGGGGGGGAGCTAGGACAGGACAGAAATAAACTATATTTAATGAAGCAGTGCTGAGAATGAATTAGAGTTTAAAATTCTGATAGCTGGGGGGAAAAAGCTGCTCTGCAGTCTGGTGGTGTGGCAGCAGAAACTCCTATATCTCCTTCCAGAAGGCAGCAGGGTGAACAGGCTGTGTCTGGGTGGGTGCTGTCCTTTAGTATCCTTTGGTCTCTTCGTAGACACCTCACCTCACCTCACCGATATCACTGATGATCGGGAGATGGGTACCAATGATCTTCTGAGCAGTTTTAATCACCCGCTGCAGAGCCCTGCAGTCCTGGGCCGTGCACATCCCATGCCAGTTAGTGATGTTTTCAGTCAGGATGCTTTCTATTGCTCCTCTGTAAAAGCTGACAAGAACTTGGGATGGGAATAAAATTTTTTCTTTTTTAGCTTCTTTCAGCTCATTATTTTGGTTTTACGCCCCTTATGGTGCTTTCAGACCAAACGTGAATTTAATCGCTTTCCTCGCCTAAGTACATTCGCTGCAAGTGTTCACACACAACGCGAGAAGGCAATTTGAACCCGCGAAAATTTGCTCGAATTGGACATTTTCAACTACCACCGGCACCGCCCCTTTTGCATCGCTTTGCGCCCTTTGCGTCGCTTCACGTCGTTTCGCGCCCTTTGCGTTGCTTCACGTCGTTTCGCGCCCTTTGCGTCGCTTCGTGCCGCCCGACAGGAAATTGTGGCACTACGCGTCTTTGCATTGACTTTCTATGTAAACTCACCGACACGAACACTCACTTCACTTTTGGACTGAAAGCACAGTTACTGTTATTGTTTTGGCTCAGTCTCTTATTAACTGCATGTGAATATGCAGCAATCAAAGCCCATTGTGCTTCTTTTACTTGATAGTCCTCGTAGTTCGCTTTGAAGATAAAGACCAATCCCTATTTTTATAGCTACCACAAAATTTCTCTTCTCAAAATAATTTAAGTGTGATATGTGTCCAAATACACAAAATACACCTCTTTAAGGCATATATTTTCCTTGCTGATGCACACTAACTCATCAAAAGTGGCTACAATCATATCACAATCAAAAATATCTATTAGAGCAGTTGTAAACAAGGCTTAGAAATGCTACATTTCAGTTTTCCACTTCTCTGGATCCCTCAACTCCGTGTCCTTAGTTAGTTGCCTTGAGCTATTGAAGTATACCAAGAGTAGCTGACACAAGAGAGCCACAAAGGAGCAAAAAGACACCTAAGTGCAGACGCATCAGTGAAAGAATGCAGTCACTCATCCGTTTTTTATACTTCTACAAACACTGTATACAAGATCTGCCAATTAATTTTTGATATCGGCAGGGGCCATGTTTATCTTGTGTTCAAAGGAACGCTTGAGAGCCACGGTCCTGAAACAAAACCTGACTGACTGGGAGTCCTGCAGAGCTCCCCACCATGGGAACATTCAGTCGTTCACTCTCTTCACCTGTTTATCATAAGGGCTGGAGCCTATCCTACCATGCATTGTGCTAAAAGGAAACGCCAGTATGGTCGCCATCCATCACTGGCCTCACTCTTCATTCTGCTGTAGGCTACTTGACATTGATGATTGACATGACATGGATTGATCTTTTGATTGTAGGATAGAAACCTGAGCACCGCGTGAGAAGCTGAAAACTCTTCACAGGGTGGACAGAGCCTAGGAAATGGAAACATCTTGCTGTGTTGCCTAAGTGTTAACCACTGAGTCAGCGTGACTTCTTACTAGGACAATAAATCAGTGTTGCCGTGTGGAAACGGAGTAACTGCAGTTTGAATTATTTTCGCTACAGCTGAAGTTTGTGGCCATAAAATGAAAATAAAAGTACACAAAACAAATTGTCATTGTAACAAGAAAACTAACTATAACTTCATCATATTTTTAGTAATTTTCTTTTAACAATACAAGATTCTCATTACAACAACATATCACCTCTGTCGTGTTGCAGTATGACCTGAATCTTCACTCATTGTAACAAAATTTGTTTGTTTTTTTATAACTGCAGCAACAACAAAGAATGTTCTTTTTAATCATTCCCGAACAGTGTCCTGTTTCAGCAGCAGAAAGGACTCTTCTCATCGTGCTGGAGAAACAGATAACAGCTGTGGGGCAAAATGAGCACCAGGTCAATCAGTTCCTTTGATCACATTACAAGCTAGTAAAAAGACTGTAATGATTAAGATCCCTATCTCTCCCCCTCTGCACACACACTCGCTCTCATCCCCTTTAAATCCTCCTTTCTTTTCACCTTCCTCTCACTTTTCTTCCAATCTCCCCCCTCTCGCCACGTTTCTGTCTGTCACGCACACTCACAATTAGACTTGATGGACAAATTGTTCTGACTTGGGAATATTAAGCTGTTGCAGTCACCTCGGTTCACCTGCTGAGATCTGCAATTGTTGATGTTGACGTTCAGGGAGCTTGGCAACCGCAGCACACTGAGCAGGACGGACTGAGGCTTTGTAGCCCTGCTTCTCTTTAATCTCAGGGATCTGTTTGTATGCTTGTGTGTATGTCTCGTGTCCTTATACAACGGTGCGTGTGTATGTGTGATGTCGCTGCACATGTTTCTGTATGCGTCTCCAAAAACACACTCTACCCTTATGGTTACAGCGTGTCCTGTCGACCCAGAACAATGAGTTCCTTCACGGTGCTCGGTGACGGCAGCAGGTTCCCACCAGCTGGGCGGCCAGGTACTCCTCTCAGGCTGTGGCGCAGCTTTTAATGAATGCTGAGCCAGACCAGTGGAAAGTCCCTGTGGAGGCTGTGCTCTGGGTAACAGAGAGCAGGAGCCCTCCAGAGAAGGCAGGCAGGCATCGTGCAGCCCTGAGGGCTAACAACAAAGGCACATACACAGCATAAGTACATAAACATGGTTCAAGGCAAAGGACACATATAGTATAAAATAATGGTGTCCTAAGGACAGGAAGGTTCACTGAATATTTTTTACTGCATGTTTACTTTACATTTTTACCATTTCACCACAACCAAAAAAACATTATTATTATACATGTTATGTTTTCAAATCTATCAAAATGAAGTTATTAAAAGAAGCAATCAAAAGAAAAGCTATTTTGGCTTCTGGCTTTTTGTAGATAGGGAAATCTAGATGTTCCACACCTAACCCTAACCTATTGAACAGAACAAATTAATTACATTTAACCAGTTAGTTTCTGGTGAATGTGTGTCTACAAATCTGCAAAGGAACATCAGTTGACTTCTTTTGTGATAGAGAATAGGCCTATAGTATTTCATTGATGCGCATGGAGGGGTGCCATTAAAAACATCACTATGAAGAGGTGCCATGGTTTAAGTTTGGAAAATCCTGCGGTAGGGAAAGGTAATGCTGTCACAAGTGGACCAAGCCATTGTGTTGCAGATCTAAACAGCTAACCTCCCTGCCTGACTGAGTAAGTATTTCCCTTTTGGCTATGTTAGACTATTCTTTAGCTAACAGTTCTACCGTGAATTTTGGATTTAGTCTGATGTTATGTTGCCTTTTAAAAGATGTTGTAAAAAAATCTGATGGGACAAGAAATATAAGTGGGGAGACAGAAACAGTGAAATATATTTCACAACCTGAAAAATGTGCAGTTTTACACAAAGAAGATGAATCGTGGGATATGTTCGTTACTTTCAGTGTATCTATGTGGGGGAGCATGCACAGACTCGAGCGCTGAGACATCCGGAACTACAACATGCACGCACACATACAGATGCATGTACACTCCCACATTCAGTAACATGGACTTATGCAAAGTCATGCACACAAATGCCCAAAGGTCGTCATTCAAAGGGTCAGATGAATGGACACACACACACACACACACACACACAGAGAAGTAGCATGAAGTGTAGTATCACTGGCGGTGGTGTGATCTCTCTCTCCCTTTCCTTGTCTTGGTGCTGGCGCTGCTGCCTGGGCTGCCTGTGTGGGTGCTACCCACTCACCCATCTGTGCCCATCGAGGCCCTTGGGCCCAGAGTCCATCTGGCATTTTCCTCTGTGTCTGTCGAGTTGTCACCTATGACGGCCACCACCAACAGCCTTTCACATGCCAGCACTTTTGTTCAGAGTAACAGAGAAAAAAGTTCTGAATGCAGTGAACTCAGCTTCAACTGAAGGGTTTACATTACAATTATACACACTTAAAATACATTGTCAAAAAACACAATAATTTCAAACATACAGGCATGCAAACTCCTCGCTTTCACCGTTTTCTAACCAAAATGGGTCACCTATTTTGGGGGGGTGGCATTCTTTGCTAAGACAGCATTTAGGCCTCTACCGAGTCCTCTCCTCTCTAGCATGAGCTTTGCAACTTTACTCTGCCTAACCAATCGTCACTCCTAATGCCTCAACCCAACTGCCAATCAGAGGCAGCGTAGGGTCTTTTTTCTAGCCCGCTATACTGCAGACTCTGACAGCTGAACACGTGAGGACGGTAAAAGACTGCTGAACAAGCTGTCCGTCGGAAAGCAAGCCTGATGTGAGACAGAAGTAAGCTAGCTTACAATATTAACTATCCTGTCAGATACTTTAATGTTGCTAAGTTAAGAACTTTGCCCGCTGTTATTAACCAGTAATGTTAAGAGACTGAGCCAAACAACTAATTGTTAAGAGCAGTTGCACCAACCTGGATATAATATAAGCCAACATCAACAAGATAAGATGTGTTGGCATAAGTGTTATTTACACTGGGGATGCTGGGGACATGTCCCCATCACAAAGTGTTTCTTAAAAATGCTTTGAAAAATACCTTGCAAAATGAAATGGCAAAGAACCAATGAAACTGTTTGAGAAAGGTTTATTTGCACTTATTTATTTTTTTAAAGGTACAGTGTGTAATATTTCTGTGAATCCTTCGACAGAAATGCAATATAATATCCATAACTATGTTTTCAGTGGTGTGTAAAGACCTTACATAATAAACCATTATGTTTTTATGAGCCATTTATATCTACATAACCGCGGGCACCCCCTTGAATATTATTGTTACTTTTTCATTAATAAACCACAGCCACATGAAGAAATGAAGTGCTACATGATGTCTCATACTCCTGTAATACATTATTTTACATCTTGGGAGGGTTGGCTCATCTGGACTAACATACCAAAGTAAATGAAGAAATTCTCAAACACTATCACATCTAATGACCATTAACAGATACCAGGACAATGTAAGCCTCACTGTTTCTGCACCACAGTCCATTATAAACCACATAATATGAAGTTTAAGCAATCTGCAAATCTTACCATGTCTTTTGAATTTTTTGAAGTACACAGAAACACAAAGTAGTACTGACAGCCATAATTTCAGCTTGTGGTAAAACGGTGCAACGTTTTTAATGGGCATTTAGCATGAATGAAAATTACATATTTGTGTGCACAGTGGGAAGCAATATCCAATAAAATTTTTTAATGCAAATTCGGAAAGTATTTATTATTGGTCACTTGATAGGCACACGGTCTTGTTATATATCACCATTAGCATTAAAAAGAAATACATGTTTTCCACCAGGGCAGTAAAATGTGAAGTTTAGCTGTTGATCTGTTGATATGTTTGTCTCAGGAAGGTAACGACATATTTCTATCCACATAACAAAGCCATAACAGAGCGCTGGTGAAGAACTACATGAAATTACAATCCAACTACATCTTTTTTCTACCAGCGCAGTAAAAGTTTAGCTGGCTGATCTGAGCTTAGATGCTGGAAGCTGCCCTTTTATTGCCAATTAGCGATCAGCTGTTTGTCTCAGGAAGGTAACATACAAAGCTAAAAACAGAGCACTGGAGAGAGAGAGAGTCACTACATGAAATTAATCCAACTAACATAACACCACATGCCAAAGCACAGTGCTGGAGAATAAACCAATCCAACTAACAATAAATGTTTTTCTACCAGTCAGTAAAGGTTTAGCTGGCTGATGCTTCCATGCTCTAAGCTAACGTTAAGGTTTTATAGCCAATTAACTGATCAGCTGATTGTCTCGCTAAGTAACCGGCAAAGCCAAACCACAGGTTGGAGAATAAGTAGGCGCCATGAAATTAATCCATATTTCACACCACTGACAGGGGAAACATGGCTCCCTGAAGTTAGGCTCCTCCCACAGTTTCTGTTTGGCCAAATTTCCCTGTGAACATGACAAAAGAGGAGGGAAGACTAAATCATGCCTGCATGTGTCCTGACTCAGCAAGGATGATCTTACATGAGAAAAGTTGATCTACAGGAGAAACAGATCAGAAAGCAACACAGAATGCCTGAGAGCTACACTGCATTAGATTTTCTAATATTTTTAGATTTTGAAATGTCACCTGCCATCTGAATTTTGTGTTTCCCTTTACATAAATAAAAACATTTCCACTATAAATTGAAACGGCTTTGTTCACATACTTGCCTGTATACTTTGCGTGTACTTAGAGGATTAAACCAGAATCCACCTGCCGGTCAGATCGACATACTGCACTCCACGTTCATGTGCGGAATTGCATCTCGCAGACAGATAGCTTTAATTCCTGGGGGCACGCACAACCTACGCTCCAAAGGAATGCAGAGTACGTGTGGCAGCCATCTAGCCTACACGAAAGCATTGTTAAAAGCAAGTATATCCAGGGCTAATCTGAGCCCTTATGTCCCTACTACTTTTCAACACAAAGTGACACCCTTGTGTGTTAGTATCTTTCTCTTGTTGCAGTAGACAAATGCACATTATCTATACAATATGTAAGCTCAAAAACAGACCCCTCTTACACTGTCTCTGTACGTTTCTCTGCTTCTCACCTTTTTTACCCCTGACCAGTTTTCATGCTTGATGATAGCTAAGCTGTTGTTGGACATTTGGCACAATTTGTCAAGGCATTAAAAATGGATTTATTGGTATTGAAAAGTTTCGCCCCCCACTATAAAAGGAAGCTTCAAAATAATAAACACATCCAAAAACATTTCTTTCAAAAATCTTTATTTAACCTTCCAACTCGCCACCTAATCAAAACTGTCTAGCACCACTGATGCTTGTTTCACAGAATTCACAGATTCACAGAGACGCACACACTTAAAGAGGTTGCATAATGACACTGTGACTAGATATTAGTTAAACAAATAGTTTGACATTTTGGGAAATACACTTGTTTTCTTTCTTGCCAAGAGTTACATCAGAAAATTTACAGCACTCTCATGTCTGTACGCTAAACATGAAGCTTGAGTCAGCAGGTGATTATCTTAGCTTAGCATAAACACTGGAAACAGGATAACAGCGAGTTATGGTTTTTGTCAAATGCTGAAGTTGCTGTTACCACAAGCTTACCAGGCAGGCGACCAGTGGAGACTCCAGGAAGTCACTGCACCTGGCCAAAAAACGGCTACAGAATGTAACTCTCTATGAAACAACTTACTACTTAAACAAATAGGATATAAAGTGAGTAATTACAGATGCTGATAGTTGGTTTAACTTTGGAAAGAGCCAGACTAGCGTTCCCTCTCTACTTCAGATCTTTATGCTAAGCTAAGCTAACCACTTGCAAGCTCTAGCTCTTTTAAATGTTAGCATTTGCTCTACACAGCAATAAGAGCTGCATTGGCAACAGCGTTAGCACAACAGTTGTGGATAAAATACTAAAAGTGTACCCACTGCTAAAACATGTGACAAAGAAGTAAAGATTTATTTCTTCTAAATGTTTTGGACTCAAATTATTAAGATCACCAGAAAACGGTGGAATCTTTATAGGATCGAACTAAGTGGCAGTGATGGATGATATTAACCAGCTTGTGGGATCAGACTTCAACTGAAGGAGACAACAGTGTGGCATATGCCCTGCTTCATTTAATGAGGATTTCACGGTGAGAGTAGATGAGGCCTCCCTATAGTCCTCAGTCTGGGCAGAAGGGATTCTGATGAAGACAAGTTGCCGGTCATTTGCATGTCAAAAAGCTCGCCGACACAAAGACAATGCAGGATTAGCAGGGACGCATATAGATACACAGATGTTAACGTATTGAGTTTGACACCAGCAGTCATTTATAGCTGCGTTTTATTGCTAGGTGGAGCAGGGGTGCTTGTAGGAAATGATGTTTTAGTGTTGATTAAAAGAGGCATCTTCAGCTATTGTATTGTTTTAGGGAATAGTTCGACATTGTGGGAAATGCGCTTATCCACATTTTTGCCGGAAGTTAGATGAGAAGATTGATACCACACGTCTGTATGTATATGTATATATGCATGCATGTATATAATATGAAGCCGGAGAGAGCAGCCAGTTAGTTTAGCTTAGCTCAAAGATATAACAATAATAATTCCCTTGGAAAAAACAATGGATTGTTGTTTTTACTCTCGTGTAAAAACAGGATAGCTGTTTGTAGCTAGCTTATCTCAGTCCAATCGTTATGGTAAGCTAAGCTAAATGGTTGCTGGCTCCAGCTACATATTTAATGTACAGACAAGAGAATGATATCGACCTTGTCATGGAACTCATGACCACAAAAAGCTGATAAGTGTATTTACAAAAATGCGTAACTGTTCCTTTAAAGCAAATTTTCCGCTCTTAATTTACATTCAGCTACATTCTTTATTTTTCATTTTATAAGAGATGGCGTAATATAAGGACATACTATGACTTTGATATTAATTTTGTCTCAAACACAGCTGTAATAAAGCTACATTTTCAAACCAAACTCTTCAAGAACAGTCCAGTAATACTGGATTGCTGCTTCAAATGTCTTAACTTGTATGCTCCATATATCAAGAATACCCGAAAGGGTAAAAAAATAACTTTACTCCCCTTTCACAAGCAAATAAATCAGTCTTTTCATCATGAATTAGATCCCTTAGAAGATTTAGGGACCAGCTGTCTTATGAAGTCTTCAAGTGTCGAATTGGAAGCAGCCAGTCAAGTATAGTTGAACATGTGTAGGCGTCCGGATGAGCTATTGAGAAAACTGTTTTTACACAGGGATAAGGATTTTAGGCGTGTGGTCAGAAAAGTGTAGTTTTTTGAGCGACTGACATTCTAAAAGATCTATTTATGCCTGTCTATCTGGTAGATATTAAATGTAAATGCTCCGTACTTGTATTGCGCCTTTCTAGTCTTTTCGACCACTCAAAGCGCTTTTACACTACATCTGCATTCACCAGTCACACACATTCATACACTGAGCCTAAGTGCTCAAACAGAAACTAACATTCACACTCACACGGAATAGCCGCCAGGGGCAAATCGGGGTTCAGTATCTTGCCCAAGGACACTTCGACACGCAACCAGGGGGAGCCAGGGATCAAACCGCCGACCTTCCAATTAACGGCCAACCCGCTCTACCTCCTGAGCCACAGCCGCCCCTAAACATGTCATTTTACAGAGTTGAAACTTTTGGCTGGGCATAATCACGATAGAGCCCTTACTGGAGGTATCTAGCAGCTCTGTTTCAACTCTAATCAGAGGGAAAGTATTACAGGTGACTGCTAACGGCACTGACTCGCCAGAGGGGGCAGCACCTACCCAGAAAAAAACACTTTCATATTGCACTCTCTCCTGCATCCTGGAAACCCCTCACACACATAAACACTGCTTACACACACACAGACACACCATGTCATCAGTCTCTATTACTCTCATCCTTCTTGCGTCCAATAACTGAATGACATATATTACTGTACAGGAGGCATAACATGGAAAAGCAATTGGTTTTATTTTAAAGGCCCACTCTGTCTCTCTCTTTTTTCTATGTCATGCCAGCTTCACTCGCTCTCCTCCCCTCAGTTCTTGAGACACATCTGGCTCTTATTAGCCCTGCGGTGGCTGCAGGTTGTCATCCAGTTAATGGCTCCTGTGATGTTTCTCCTCAGCCACGCTGTCAGCCGTGTCACAATGTTGCTATTATTACGATAGGCAGTGTAAATGAACCATGCGCTATATTGGACATGTATATTATCCTCCCCTAGTCTCCTCGAGGGAGTGCTGTCAAATAGATTAAGAATATTGGCTGGGGGGGGTTCATTAGCTTGTGTGCAATGTGTTAAGACTTCATTTACAAACTACTATCATGCACTCTAAAATCAGAGGTGAATGCAATCTTTACCAAATATTGAATGTTATGGATTGTGTAAATGTACCCCCGCATCAGGTTGAAAAATGATCAAGACACCAGACTTATTTCTGTACATAAAAATGGGAGTTTAATTGAAACTTTTGTATAAAAAAATAGCAATATCCATCCTTCACAGCCACAAGTCACACAACTAAACTGAAAGATCTCCGATATGAGGCTATGTGACAACTACGAAAGTTGTTCCACCCGTTCTTCAGCTTCCGATAAAACTCAAATTAATTTTGACAGTACAGGTGAATTTCTCTTGATACTTGGCCATTCAACATCTCCAGACTTTTTAAAGTAGGTAAATAACATTCAAATGCTCATTTCAAATTTAAGTAAACTTTTTTTATTCTGCTTTACATCGACAACTGCTTCAGTGCATCCTCCACATCTCAAAAAAAAAAAAAAAATCCCATGTCAAAATGTAAAAATAAGTTATAGGAATGCAAACCAAAGACCAAGTGGATATGCAAAGTTTTTTTGGGGAGGGGAGGGGGGGCTTTTAAGCATAGACAATAAATAAATAAATAGCCACAGAGTGTGGAATGTCTACATGTTTACAAATAAATTAAATGCAAACAGGGATGGGTGGGGGAGACACACAAAAAAAAGAAGAAAAAAACAAAAAACAAAAAACACGCTGTACAATATTTGTTGAAAAAATACATAGTTGAGTCCATGAATATTGCATTGATTGTGCATTTCACACCCCACACCCTGAGGGAGGCCAGGGGTGGGGGCCGTGTAGTGTCAAGCAGTGAGATGGCGGGAGGCAAAAATAAAATAAAAGTCAAGAGGGCCACACACCCCACAGCAGGCATGAGGGAAGAGAGGGAGAAAACGGCGGGGGTGGGGAGGTGTGTGTGTTGACATTTTGTAGACATTCAAAAAAGACAGGATCCAGTTTCCAAACACCTGTTCAGGCTATAGAGTGAGTGAGCAGCGTTAAAGAGAGCGACACAGAGTTGAGTCAAGTGTTTTTCAAGTATTCCATTGTCAGGAAGAGCCCCCACCTCCTTTTCTTCTATCTAATGCTATCTTAACCTCTTGGCTGGGAGTTGGTTGGTTTACAGTGATGGAGAGGAGGGGATAAAAACAAAACAAAAATACCCCAACAGCCTAAGCCTCCCCCCCTTCCATCACAGCACAGGCAAGTTAGCCCCCAGGCCATGGGTAAATCCAAAAAAAACAGTTGTTGACAAAAGCCCCAGAAAAGCAGCTTTCCAAAATAAAGGCACTACAAAATCAAAATTAAAACATTTAAATAAAAAGGTTCTCTCCAAGCTCTATGAGAGCAGCCATATCTGAGTAGGAGGGCCTTGCCAGCTGCATATACCAGCCTAGTAACAAAACAAGAGAAATAAAAGTATTTTAAAAAAGGGAGGGGGGTAAATAGTGCTGGTAAGACCGCCCAAAACAGAAATACTTTCCTGATTAGGAAACAAGTATAATCAACTGAAAGGAAAAATAAGAGGGGATGGGGGGAAATAAGATAAGGAAGAACAAATGGTAATAAATTAGAAATTCCCTACAAAAGAGGAAAATTAAAGTAAATCGTTTTAGTGGACCAGCTGAGTGAAGCGCCCAGCCGCTGATGGGCCGCTTGGGCTACAGGCTGCTGGCCTCGAGTCCATCTCACTCCCTCCATCCAAACCCCTTCTTTTCCCACAAAGTCTATTCAGTCCATGAGAGCCGTCCTCAGAGGCTCTCCTTGCTCGACCTTGTGCTTGAAGAAGAGTTTGTGTCGATGGTTCGGAGGCGGATGTCGCCGGGGACCGGCTCCTCTGGCGACTTAGGTGACTCTGTCGCCCTCATCCAGGGGTGGTCACAAATCTGCTCCAGGGTGGGCCGGTCTGAGGGCCGCAGGGCCAGGCACCATTTGATCAGCTGCTGGCACTCTGAAGGAGGAGACAGAAACAATGATAAGGATAAGAAGCCCTGAAGTCAAAGAGAGAAATTGCCAAGTGGGTTCTGTCTGTACTGTGTGTGACTCAGTTTGTTTGCATCTACAACATCCTAGTGTGAAGGCAGATAAGAGACCCACTAGAATGAGAGCACACCTTCTTTAATTGAGTTACCTCTCTAGGGTAAACAGGGCTGTTACACAGAGTGCATGGAGGGAAATCATCACAGCCAGAACCTCAATTTTAGCCATTGTTGATAAATCTGTCTACCAGCCATTTCATTAGGTGATCCGTTATGATGGTGAGGTTTGACTCATCTGGGGCTGTACCAGCTGCTGTGGCTAGAGGGCAACAGAGTCATCTCATGTGTTCTAGGTGAGCTTGTCCACTCACCGGTCGAAATCCTCCTCCTGAAGTACAGTCTTCCTCTGAGGATCTCCTCATCCTGCTCAAAGGGGATGTCTCCACACACCATGTCATACAGCAGCACGCCTAGCGACCACACCGTTGCAGAGCGACCATGGTATCTATGGAAGCGGATCCACTCTGGTGGGCTGTACACTCTCGTACCTAAAATAAAAAAAAAGGACATAGAAAAGGGGGGAGGTGAGTGATGAGCCTGTCTGTTTTCAAATACAGTATAAAGCAGTGAGAAGTTGTGGGTTTTGAGTGTTTAGGTGTAATATTTAAAGGCTCTAGAGGGCGTCTGTGCTCAAAAATATGGCCACAACAATGAGACCGAATTTTAAAACAACAAAATAAAAACAGAAAATGATTTATATGTCTGTCTAAAATGGCTGAGTCATTGTAGAAATGCTTTCCATCTTCCTTTAGCCACAAAACACAAACTGGGTGACCTGCCTGCGTCTCCTCCCTCCTCCCTCTCTTTCCTCCCCCCTCCTTCCTGGCAGGAGGAACTTGGATACCAAACAACAAAAAGGCAATGTGAGCCCATCACGTGAACAGCCGACTCGGGTTTCACAACAAACAGATGTTACGTGGCACTGACCGAAAACTGCTACTGTAGGTCAAGCTTTACTAACAAAACAAAAATCGGAAACATAAAAGAAATGGAGAAAAAAAAAAGAAGGTACCTACTCACAAGACGGAGGATGTATCACCAGAGATAAAAAACGGCCCCCCAAACAGGATTAATAAACAGTGAGTCATATGTGTACAGCAATAACATACGCGTCACACATCCCGCTAAAAACAATTATGCGTTTACATCCTGTAAAAATGATAAGCCGCGAGAGTCTATGCGAGGAAAACCCTCGACCAAAAACAGACCACTGCGTCACAGCCTCGTGAACGCCTCCATGTCTGAATATAGCACAGCGGAGCATCAAGGGCAAACACAACCAGGCCCACACGGATGTGTATTCATAAAAAGAAATTACACATTCAGCAGCGTTCCTTTTTATATTATCGATTAATGTGTAAGGGGGGCGGCGGCGGTTGCTTACCGTCGAAATCGGTGTACACTGTGTCCTTGAGAATCGCCCCTGAGCCAAAGTCAATAAGCTTGAGCTCCCCGGTGCGTAGATCCACAAGCAGGTTTTCATCTTTGATGTCTCTGTGCACTACACCGCAGCTGTAGCAGTGTCTGACCGCCTCCAGAACCTGGCGGAAAAAGCCCCGAGCAGTGTCCTCGTCCAGGGCGCCCTTCTCGGTGATGAAGTCGAAAAGGTCCTTGACGAGCTCCGGCCTCTCCATAACGATCAGCCAGCCGTCCGCGCGCTCGTAATAGTCCAGCAATTTGATAACTCCGCGAAAAGACGAGCTGACCTTCTTCAGCAGCAGGATCTCCAAAGGGACCATCGCTCCGTTCTGTAGCGAATAACGAGAATTTATTAAGTATATTGGTGATGATGCGTAGCCATTCTCACATTAACATCACAACAAACCCCCACCCAGCAGCAGCAGCAGGCGGGAGGGGGACCAAAACAAACCACACAAACACATATAGGGAGTACTTACAATTGTGCCCCATTCGGTCACCCTCTCCTTCGCAACATGTTTCACAGCAACCTGAAAATATCAAAAAAAGAAGAAAAATCGTAAGCAAACGCTTCAAATACTGCGGGGGAGTCGTATTATTATTCCTGGTGGCAGATTAAGTCCGCCCGGCTTCGATGGCGGCACATGTACGATCAAAACATAGACCCTAATCCACATCCTTACCGGTGCGCCATCGGAGATCCGGCTGCCGGCGTACACTGTCCCAAATCCTCCGCTGCCCAGCACGGATCCCACTTGGTAAACCTTCTCAAAGGGCTCCTTTTCCACTTTCACTGCAAAAAATAAAATTAAAAAATGTGAAAAATGTTAAAGGTACGCGCAATATTTCCACAACAAACCACCACGTAGTGCGAGGTCAAGTTGTTAGCTAAATAGCTCACTCAAACTTAAATAATGAAGCCGCGCAAATGTACGTTTCTCAAAACATTAACGTTCCTCAGTGGTTATATTCAACATCAAGTATAAAGGCGGTGAAAAGGTAACAGCGGCGGTGACCTACCTGGCTGGAGCTGTATTTTCACTGGTAGATGGTCCATACTTGAAGGGTTGCAAATATGGGAAAATGAACCAAACTTTGACAGCAACATATTCAAACTGAAAAGCCGGCGTAGACGACCCCTATTCACCCGGCGAGAGTCACAAGAACCAATACAGCGAGAAGAGAAGTGAACTCAGGCGCAGTATAAATGGTGGTGCAGACCGTCTTGGCTTCAAGCGAATAATATATCCAGTCCAGCAGTGCGCCAACTCCGCCGCACCGCGCCCGTCAAAGTCGTGTCACGACCGTGAAGTCGTCCACTGTTTCCCGAAAACCGGCATGAAATCTGGCTTCTGTTTCTCGACCCAAGCACGACAGACGAAAACACTCCTCTTAAGTAATAAAGCAATTAAAAAAGACGAGCACTCCGATGTGTACAGCAGTCGTAGCAACAGTAGAGTGCGTTTAAATGCCCTCCGCAGTGTGCTGTTATCCTGAAGAGTGGCCACTGTCTGAGCTTTGGCGCGGTCTCTCCAAGCCAATATTTTGACGCGCAGTGAAATGGTGATATCCCTCCGCCACCAATACAAGTCGACACGTTCGCTCAATACCAGCGTACATTCGCCACTTTTTACTAGACACTCATTTACACGAAACTGCTGGACATGTATAGTTATTATATCATACTTATATTCAAAAATGTCATTGAAATTATCAATTTTTACCGCGCACTACTTTCTCATAGTAGGAGACGCACAAGAATCCCTTGTCTGGGAGCTTTGCGCTGGGTTCACTATCGACTCGGAGGCGACGACCAATTAGATGCCGTATATAAATACTGTGTTTCGTATCTGCACCAATCCAGAAAAAGTGATTATAATAAGGCAGGCATTTGAGCGCACGTGGCGGCAATTCTGAGACGTCTCCCCTCCCTTTTCCTCCGCAGCTCTGCTGCAGTGAGAGACGGAAAGAGAGTTTATGGTCGGAGTTCCGTTCATAGTGTAATTCACCACAAACTATTTACTGCCTCTTTCAAGTTGTTCTCGGTTATTAAGTGGCTACCTAAACTCACTTGTATTATATACATATATACATTAGAGTAGACATAGCCTATGCTGCCCTCCAGAATTCCCTACACTACAAAAAAAGTCTGGTCTATCTAATCTGGTCATAGCCTACAATTGAGACCAATAATTATTTAAAGATCTAAAAAAAAACAACACAAAATACATGAGTCTAGAGATGACAGTTATATATTTATAAATATATAGTTATAAATATATTTTTGTGGATTTTATCAGGAAAGTAAAACCCTCTTTCAAGTGGCCCGCTCCTAGCCAAGAAAGGCAGCCATAACAATGAGTTACAGACAAGCAACGTATGACAAATGACATTTGACAAATTCAGATTTAAATATTATTTATTAATAATAATTTTATTAAACAAATAATCTACACACAGCTCAGTCCATCTTAAAAAAACATACAAATAGCTAAATAAGACCAATCTAAAGCTATAACTTAATGACGCACATTAGATTCTAAAATACCCCAAAACAGAAGAGAGGACACACTACATTAGTCCCAATATTTAATGATGACTGTCCAAGGAAGACACTGCAATTTGAAGGATGATACTCAATAATGGCATATGAGAACACTAAGTCATGCATTGACACAAGTATGAAAACAAAACAGCAGCGTATCGTGATAATAGAAATAGAACATGAAAATACAATCCGATGGTCACGGTTTGTGGAGCCACCAGCTGTCCCTTTTCAGAAGGAAAATTTTACTGTTACACATCTGACATGACCTTGGCTCTCTGTGAACTTTCCACTTTTTATCTTCTGCTGCCTCTGATAACCTGTGTGTATGTATGCATATGTGAACGCTAACCAAACAGAAGCATCAGAAAGTTCCAGGGAACCTTATCCTGCTATAGGCCTGCCGGCTGCAAAGTTATGTAAATGTACACACACACACGGTGATGATCTGTATTCACCATATGACAATTCACACCGCTGCATGTTTTTAGTCATCATCATGTAAAGAAAATGCATGCTATCAACACATTTGTGCATGGATTTGTTATTTTTTTCAGCACACATACATATATATATATTTTATATATAAAAAAGTAACACAGTCTAAAGAAAATGTGTCAAGAGGAAATTTGAATAGAAGGAAAGAGGAATAACATGGTATTTGCAGTTTAAGGGATATACTCCTAAGTACATGCAGATTGTGTAGGGACATCTGGAAGAACCCTGGAGGGTTGATTTGCTTTTATCTTATAAAACATTTGCATAAATGACAAAGAGTTCAATAGTTTATTGGATTATGCTTAAAAGAAAATGTATTCAACCCTGCACCAGTGCTAGTTAACAGACTATTCCCTGTAGGAAAATCTTCCACCTCTCCTGCATGATCATTCTGTGGTTGCAAGGTTATTTTTAGAGGCATAAATTTGTTATTAGTAATCACTTGTAATGCTGTAGATGTATTTTTCTTTTACTCCAAAGTTAATTCAAAAGCCAAATCTCCTGCATCTGTCCATGTGAAGCTTGCCAGTATTTATGTGCGTTTCCTCCCACAGTCCAAACAAATCAGCTCAGATGAATTGAAAATACGAAACTGCTTGCAGTTATATGCTTGAATGCGATCTTTTATGGCTCTTACTCAAAAACTGATCTCTTCTCATTTGCAATTCTATGGTCACTTCACATGTGTCGCAGCTCAGCTTGCAGCTGAGGAGGACACTCTGCATCACAGAGAAAGGTCTGAAAAATGGTATGTACTTTCCACTCTACACCATAAGCAGATGCAACAGGTGCATCAAAAGAATATTCGGGATAGCTTTCAGTATGATATGTCCTTCATGCAAGTGTGCAGATGGAGGTCAGGTGGATGGGGGGGTGAAGGTGTAACAGCTGCATGGAATGATATTAAGTGTCAGCCCCTTGATAGATTGGTGTCCTGTCCAGGGTGTTTACTGCCTTTCACCCTCTGCATGCTGGGACAGGCTCCAGAAATCATATGATCCTGGATGTAAAAAAGATAGGCTACTACAAAAATAATCATCATCATCACTCCTCTTTCACTTTGTTTGTTGGTAAAGAACAACAAAACAACTACTGCAGTTACTATGACTAATATGAACATAATTATTAAAAGCCAATAATTAAAAGCGAAAAAAGCTTGCAGATATTGCATTTAATACACAGTACGAATCTCCCAATTCCAGCTATGTGTATTCATGATGAGTAATAATGTTTGTCTCTCTTGGTGGTGTGAACCAGTTGAGTAGCAGTCAGGCAGTTGGCCAACCAGGCGCGCTGACAGCAGAAGTAGAGACAGCTGTTTTGCCATGGCTTTGTATGAACGCGTGCTATGCAGTTGTTCACAGCTCTCATGGGAAATCATCATCAGGGTTTTTATTTATGTTCACCACTCTTTTGATCCGTGCATCTAGAGGAAACGACAAAGGGAGGGCGCAGAGAGAGCGAAATAAAAATGGCTTATGGCCCATTGATGAGCTGTCACTGCCCATCCTACTCTTTCTCTCTTCTGTTTCTTCATTTTTTGCCCTGTCTCTCTTTTGCTCCGCGTGCCTGGGATGCCTCCCATTTTCCTTTGCTCTAATTACTGCCTTAGTAAACTGTGTCAGTGAGCCGAAATAGTTTTGATGAGGGGTCCGGTTGCGTTTGCATCTGTAATTTGATGGGTTTCATTGGGGACACATAAAACCATACACACCAGAGGGTACGTGGCCACATCAGAGCCTCGGGGTTGGCCGAGCTTATTTTTAGCCCCATCACGCTAGTCCGGTGGCAGCCACATCATTTTGGTAAGCCGGTGACTGAAATTGATCCAGCTTGGTTGAGCTGGTGCTCTCTGCCAGGGAAATCTGAAGGGCCTGTATGCAGGATATACATCATGTTCACTGCAAGCATGTTTACCGTACCAGTGTCCTCATGTAAGAGTGCGCTGCCTTGAAGATTGCTTTGTAAAAGATGTTTATATTATTATGTTTGGATTATTAAGAAGTTCATACAAAAATGAGACCACATTACCAAAAGTGAATGGATACAGAAGGCCCAATAACACCAGAATTTAAATTAAACAGATTTTTCATGTTGAGTTTAACTTTTGTGTTTAACTTTCTCTTTTTTTTAAATGTTGTTTCCCAAGCCGTTATTGTACCTAGTTAACAAGCAGTTGTCAATCGCTTGTTGAACTTTTGTTCAATAAAACTATTTTTTAATGAAAACTAAAGAAGAAATGCAACGGCGAGCAGATAGCACAGTACAAAGAGAAAAGAAAAGAGCTAGGGAAGCTATTTGCTGTGTCTCAATTCACACCCTTCCATAGCCTAGTACTGACACTTGCTATTTTGAGTGCATAAGTGCATTCACACTGACAAGTCTGGCAAAATGCAGTGGTACACTCATAATAGTCAAAAAGTTGAGTGTGGAATGCTGGATACTTCTCCCCCTCAATGGTTTCCATCTTGGCTATGTAGTGGAAGGGGAGGGACCACCAGCCTATTTTCAAACTTGTGAAAATGGCAGCCAAGGAAAGTGTAGAGCAGGGGTATTCAATTAGAATTCAAAGAGGTCCAGTTAGAGACACTTTCCCGAAGCAAAGGTCTGGAACATCAAAATGACTAACTTGCGTTATCATTCAGTACCATAACGTATAGTTATATCAACATATGTTTTTAGTCAACAACGGACTGTCAAATCAAATAATATTTCAGTCAGTTTTCACATCAAACCGGAGGGATAATAAATAATAACTACTCTAATAAGAAATTCTAAATTTAAGTAAACTAAAATAAAGTGCCTAATTGTTTGAAATAAAAAGTGTAGCTTGAAGTGATGAAGTGTAGTCTTAACCAATTATATAATAAACACTCAACACATCATAACAAATGAACAGCTGTAATGCCTCCTCTTCTCTTTCATTCCCTCTTACAGAGCTACCTACTTTCTCTTGTTCAGTGAGAAACTCTAGTTTGTCCTGCCAGCTAGCATTGGAGATCTATGAGATAATCTGGTGTTGAACTGCCTGTGGGAGGAATGTACTTGTAAAAATCTGTACATTTTTGATTAAAAGCCATGTGAAGCATCTTTTCCCTTTCGTGTCCTCAATTCGTGTGTGTTTCCAAAACGTCTCTGCTGAATCTCGCGGACTCGACTCGCAAGCATCGGAATGCACAGGTTTGATTGGCTGAGCAGCGTCACATGAGATGATTGAAGCACATGTGAACAAACAAGCTGGCAGATCTTCTGGCAGTTGACAATCATGGTCAAATGTTGGCGATGATCTGCCTGGTTACAATTCACCATTAAAATGAAGAAGAAAAAGAAGAGGAAGAACAAGATGCGGTCAAATGTTGCGGGCGTCATTTCAAGTGCACAGCGGCTGTGTTTCATTTGAGACAACACTACCCTGTCAAAAATCATGCAAATATGCAAGAAAGTACATAATTTATACATATGTGAACTATGTGGAACTATACTAACAGAAGTATCTGAATTGAGACACAGCAATTGTGACTGACTTGTGCTTTAGCGGTTCAGCTAGTTTACCTGCAAGGCCTGTGAGTAGTCACTACATGTGGATTAATTTCTGTGTGCCATTTTCTGGTGTGACCAGGTTTTTAGTGGTGTACCTAAATACAGTGTCACCAGCAGTAAAAAAAGTAAATATATTTAGAATATATATATATAATACATTTTCTACATTCCAATATTCCTTTGAGAGACAGCACTCTCTTGCAGTAACCCTGTCCAGGACAAGTTGAGGCTACTAGTCATGTGTGCTTCATGTCGGCCAGGTCGCTATATGGATTACTGTCTGGATTCAGCATTATGTAACAATGTCAGGTCCCTAGTCAGCCTCGTAATCTGGCAGCCACATTGCATAACTGTTCATTAGCTCTTTCTACGCACTCTCTCCCGCCTTCACTTTCACACTTTTTATATAATGTATGTATATGTTTTGTCCGGATCATTTATACAGGATATGCTGCTCCTGCTAAGTTAACACAGAAAGTGATAGGGTCACGCTCATGTGCATGTGCCTGTATTTGTGCGTACAACCAACCAGCCAGGAAGTTAGAGGAGGACAAAGTGAGGAGTGAAACACGGTGATATTTTGATTGCATTAGATGGCATATTTATGATAGTGAAATGTATTTGTTTTTGAAGTTATGCTAGTGTATCACTTTCTGGGCGATTTCAGGACACAATTGAGTTCAAGTGGCTCGGTGGATTGGAAAGAAATCCTAACTTCATTTTGATGAAGGAGAGATCTAACATAACCTGGTGTTAAGCTAGTGTTTAATTATCTTAATGTGACATAGCCAGCATATGTGCCAGGTCATTTAGGCCCTCAGTGAAACTAGCAACTGGCAAATAAGCCCTGCAGCTCCAGAACCACGGCTTCCAGCACACATACACGCATTAAACCATTCACATACACACTCACATATGCACACTCACTCTATTCTGCTTCCCAAATTCTCTTACTTTGGTGCTTTTCATCATGAAACCATCCATATTAGCCCATTTCATTCATATCTGAGCTGGTTAGTGTGTGTGTGTGTGTGTGTGTGTGTGTGTGTGTGTGTGTGTTTACATAAATACTGCAGGAGGGGACAGAACAGGCCGCAGGGCTAGTGTAGTAGATTTCATAAAAACGAATCCTATTTGATCATTTGGATAGGAGCAAGCTTTTATTGCGTCAGTTCAGGTTTTGGGTTTGGCTTGGCCTCTGAGTCTACCATGTAAAAAGGCTGGCAAGCTGCCCAACTCAGAACTGAGGTAGTAAAACATTTTGCGGTAGGAAAGATTAGCACAGTTTTGATGGAAAAATTAAAAACAGGTGGTATGTTTTCATTGCCTTCCTTCTAATGGGGGTCTCCTTAGGCGATCCATATGGATGTAATTTTAGCTATCAAAGCGATGTTGCAAGTTTTACTTAACCGTTGACATAAATGGTTTACATTTTAAATTGAGTTTTCACCTCCTATCCTTATTAAAAGATTGCTATTTACCAGTCAATAATCACTTTCGAAGTCTATTGCTCAAACCATTTTAGAAATCCTCCCTCAAGCAGCTGTGTTGGTAGTTAATCCTCAGCGGCAGAGCTGGCGTATATTTGGTCCTCATGCTGTATACATGAAAGTTTCAGCTAAGTGCTCCACTTCCCTCCAATGACTTGATCCATTTAACTGCCCATCCCTGTCTTAAGAGGATACTGAGACTAAAGCCTTAAATCCCCCAGGCCCATGACCCCGGGAGGGAAGGGCAGCAGGGCCAGAGATGGTCCAGGGAGCTCTGACTGTACCTTGCATGTTCAAAATCTAAAAGCTACATTTGCACTCTAATGAGATATATCCAGGTAAAGGCCATTATCCTTTAATGGTTTCCCATTTTTAAATATGTACCAATTGCAAAGGACAGGGTGGGGATAAAAAGAAACAGATGAGCATTTTTTATGGTTTGAGTCAAATAAAATGGGGATTGCACAAAAAAGGCTGCAGTTCAAAATCAGGGCAATGTCCTTGGTGTATTTGTACATTCGGCTTATGATGTTTTGATGTGGACCAAAAAGGAGGTTTGACCCATGATGCTGATAGAACAACTGAAGGGCACGGCAGAACTAAAATGCAAAAGAATGTGGTATTACGATCAGCCATAGCAAATGGACAGTGAACATTTTGTACTGTAAAGAAGATTTTCTAATCACCGCATGTGGAGCTATAACTAAATACTGCATGACAATGTTGTATTATAATAATTGTGTATCCATTGCTATGTGAAATGCAAACACAAACAAGAGATTCAGGATATCTGCCGGTCTTAAAAAGTATTTAAAGCACTGAATTCAGTTCCATCAAAAAAAGGCCTTAGAAGTTAAAAAATCACATCGTTTTATTCATGAAGTTCTTGAATGTTGTTCTTTTCCTGCTGTAGACGATAACATATGTATGTGGTTGTGGACTATTGGGCGACACTATGCATTTATAAAGTACAAGTGAGACTCGTGCAACAGTGGATTGTGCATACAGGAAGCTGTTTAATCCTTACTTGTGGAGTTTCAATAAGCACCATCAGACCTCTGTTGCTAGGAAGCTCATCAACTCATAAGTGTCAATTTGAGCAAAAACTATATACATATATATATAAATATTATCAACTATATCATTAATGTGTAACTTAAAAAGCCATCACTTTTCTGCCAGTTATCTGGGTCCATGTTTTGTTAATTGATTAATTATATTATTGTTATATACAGCTGGGAAGCACTGAAAAATGTGGTATGAATATCAATAAATGAATGTACTAATAATTGTAGGTCTCATATTCCAAACTGGTTGTCCATAATTTTTTGACCAGTATGGATGTGATAAATGCATTAAACTAGTATTTTAAGTGGTATAGGTCTTTAAAAGTGCTGAATTTAATCTGGTGCACACTGTAGAAACCCTGGCAATTGTTACTACCGTTAAGAAATCTATATGTCTATAGTACTATTGTGATTGTGACTTGTTGAAAGCTGTTAAGTTGGCTTTTTTAAACACAACCAGGGTTGTATGTGTCATTGAGGACATCGAGGTCAGGACTTCAGCAATTTATCTGGGATTTTGTGTAACATGGACATCACTTCTAGGCTGCACCAGTATGCTTTATTTAAATTTAAACACGTTTATTTATATACACACACACTCCTCTTTAGGCCAACAAAATTGATCAGTCAATCAAAGATTCAGTATTTCTTCACCAGAAAGTTGAAAGAACTAGTCAAATTATGTAAAACATGCACAAAATATAATTGAACAGCTAAAGGGGAGGTAAGGAGGAGGCTTTGACTCATGACCTCAGCATTTCTGAAGCCCAGAAATTACTATATAAATGTTCTGATGTCTTATTCCTGCCTGCAACGAAATTAAATTTAGGCTTTGATGGTGAACCCTCCTGTCTGTAGCAGATAACCAGGTGTAGACAGACCAACATGTTAGTAGAGGGAAAAAGAGCCTGATTCACTGGCTTCCTTTGAGCCTATATTTCATCAAACAACAAAGACAAGATATCATCAACCATCAGTACTGGAAGTTGAACTGAGCCACCAGTTATGCCACTGCACAGAGCATCCTGTCACGACAATTGGTTCCTATCTGCCCTTTGGCCCGCAGTTTGAGCGATCTGATTGGTTGGCTGCTGTGACAGGCATTGTGCTGACTGTGTGTCTGTGAGGGCCCGGGCTCTGGCACGGGTTGCCTGGTCAGCAGTCTGTGCCCACACACACACACACACACACACACACACACACACACACACACACACACACACACATACACACACACACATTTTACTATCTCATAACGTGGTTCAGGAAAAAAAGTGCAAAGACACATGTGCGTGAGTCCTTACACACAAACCCACACATAAGTGAGCTGCTCATCCACACACACAAGCTACGTGAGCTGAACAGCTCAGGGTGTGTTTATGTTTCGTCTTCCATCTTTGCTGTGGTCACCTCATTATTTATTCACCAGCGTGGCTAATAGCCACATGTCACCATGGAGCTTGGGCACATTGTGCAGAAAATGAAACCTCAGGAAGCCCTAATCCATTGGTCCTGATGTTATGACACAGTGACAATAGCAAGCAAAGCAGCTGCAGACCCCCTCACCCCAATACCTATGACACCAGCACAATAAAAAGTTCCCCCCTGCCCTGCCCCTGACGCTTAAATCCTTCACACCTGAGCGCTCACACTGAAATGAACAAAATGTTGAGCGGAGAATGGAGATGGAGGTCTGTATTACTGGGTCTTCAAACTCAAATAGGCTCTGTTCAGGTTTACATGATCAGGGTAATTAAAAGGTTAATTTTAACATAGCAGCTCCACTTAACGGCAGCTCTGGCTGCTAGTCTACCAACAGACACAAGCCACATAACATGTTGTTTAATGTACATTTTTACTAAAAACATATTTAATAAGTCAGATTAATCACACTTTTTGTAGGTGAAAACACTTCCATGATAAGTTATGACACAGTTCAGAATATATTTTTTCATTAGACATATCAACCCAATGGATATTTAAGTGTGCAAACATATATATTTTTAATATGGTACAGTGTTTTTTGCACTCCCTTTTGTCTTTTTTATTGCCTTTGTTTTAACACCTGATGCATTGTTTTACAGAAAACTATATTTAATCTTAAACCGGTATCTATAGTATCCGGCATCAATGCCTTCATCTTTTTTACTTTTGGACGGTAAATTTCTTGTTGTGACTTCCCTGGTGGTACCCATATAAAACTGACTGCAATTGTCTTTATTTTCTTTGTTGTCGGTTCTTTGATATGTATAACAGTTGCCAGAAAAATTTAGATAAAACTTTATTATTAAAATTCTAGTTTTATACTTGGTAGTTTTATTTTCCTTTCATACCAATGCCAGTTTTTTTTATAGCATTTATAACAATACATTTCTATTCTGGACATTAATCACCGGTCGTGTGTCATTCCTTCCAAACCAGACTCTTTCTGTTTGGTTTAGTGATGCTATGGCAGCTTATCGTCACTACTTTCTAGGGCAATGGAGGAGGTTTAGCCTCTTATGGAAAAGTCCTTGGTAGATGGTGTTTGTGTGTGTGTGTGTAGTTTTGCATGTCATTTGTAATGAATGTTAATGTGATCCAGGAGAACAAGAAGAAATGAAGGCGTTAAAGAAGCTAGTTTCTCCTTTAAAGTTCTTTATATGAAAAACAAAAAGTAACAGACTCTGCTTTCATTGGTTTAAAGGAGTACTCCAGCAATTTAGTATTGCATCTCCATAAAACAGATTAAAAGAAGAATAGCCCAAAGCGAAGCAGTAGAGCACAGGCTATGCAGACTTTGGGTCAAGCTCCACAAACAGTGGACCCTACATTCCCCATAATCCTATGTTCCCCTTAATGTAACTTGATAGCATCTTTCATTAGAACTTGCCTCGCAAATCCACAAATCTTTCAAACCCCATACATCCACTGTGTAAAACGGCTTTCTGTCAAAAAAGTTAAGTCTGAGAGTTATTTCTCAAACTTTGGATCACTCCCTTCAAAGCCACAGACAACATTATACACAGTTTTCACAGGCTGAGTAATACTCAGTCATGAGTAAGCTGATCTACATGTGTTAAATTTGTGCAGTGCCCCTTTAAAGGAGCCAATGGCATCTGAGAATCGCAAAAAAAGGAAAAGAAGGTGGTCCTCGTCTATTAAAATACTCCATTTGGGTCTTTTGGGCTTCTGTAATGATACCGATTAGCATAATGACCATCTGCATTGAAAAGCACTGAAAACACTACACTCTTTCCGTATCCTTGCCAAACCACACATAAACACACACAGACACACATAAATAGGGAGGTAATGAGAATTAATCGAGAAGCGTCGGCGATGAAATGCCTCCTAACGATGGCCTAACTAATTGCATGTCAATGGGGTTTGCATGCTCAGCAGTTTGAAATACAAGACCCCCGTCCTCTGCCGTAATTGGTTAGCTTTTGCTTTGTAATCTCAACTTCCCCAACCGCAGCCAGTGCCTGTCCAAGATAACACCGAGTGCTTAATGAATAATTATATGCAACATGTCCAATTATTTCCTGCGAATATAATAAGCTTTCACCTCATGTGTCAATACTGGAATGTGTAATTTCATCATCATGTCGCGTGATGAGGATGCCACTGGAAAGTCTTCAAATATTTATCTGGATGATTGGCAAGGACAATACGCCAAAATTGTTTGACAATGAAAGAAAAATGACCAAATGTATATTTGTTTAACACCAGCTAACACGCGTGAGCTAGATAATTAGCAAATGTTTTTACATGTCTTCAGGGGTTGTGTTTCCTTCTTGGCCTTTTGCTGAATGAAAAAAAACACATAGTACTGTATGCATCAACCACTGTAGATCCCTGGGAAAAAAGTAGTGCCTTTATCTTCAAATATAAATAATAATGGCTTATTTAGTTTCAAATTACCCAGGACATATCATGCCATGATGATGGCTCCCAACAAGTTTCCCACAAGAAGAAACTCACTTGTCTTTAAAACGCAAAAATTTAATGCAATTTTGATTGAGAGGTGAGGAAGCAAGTAGTGAAAACAATCTAAAGAGAAACAGGGAAGTAACATGTATACATCGTTGAAGGAAATGTCATGTTAAGGCTCACTGTGACTCTCTGCCACGCCCTCTGTTGAATACACGTGACCTTTCAAATCTATGCACCATCTTACGAGACAGAATATGCAAATAAGTGCTGGTGCCTCTCTGCTCCTCATTCTGCAGTCTCTTTCTCAGATGGAAGTGCAGATGGATTGTGGGTAATTATGGAGGGCCCTTGAACTGTGGGTAATTACGCCCAGGAATGCTCACAGCTGAGAGCAGAGTGAGAGACCGCACGTTGGCATGGCAACTGCAGAGGTGTTAATTATTTTCTTCCTTAAAGGCGAGGGAGGAATCCCCTCTTCAAAGGGAAAAAAACACCTGTGAGAAGCCCACCCCCACCTTCAATTTTTACTGTCATGCTCTTTCTTCTAGTTCTACAGCTCCCTTTATTTTGTGCAGCCATTTTTCCTTACCTCCCTCACTCCCTCGTCACCCTCCTCACCTCCGAACCCTTGTCTTACTATTTCCCTTTCTGTCTTTCTGTGACTTTGGATAGACGACTTAAAGGGAAAAAGAGGACTGAAAATGAAAACCTGTCTCCACATTAGCATTGGTTGGTGTTTTCTAGTTATTAGCAAATAAGGTTTTCTCATTTGCCCTCTTGATCATCATTGTGCTGTTCCTCTCATCTCTTGTATTGGGAAGTCGACAACATAACACAAATTACAAGAAAGCTGCATTCTTTGTCCGTGTATATTAGTACTACTGTAGCAGCCTTGAGGCTTGTGTTTGCACAGTCAGTGACAGGTAACTAATAGTTCCATCTGTGGGAAGTAGCCCAGGAGTGGGGACTTTTTCACAGAGCAGGAACTACAATGCACGCACAATTATTAGGCAAATAAGTATTCCGAATGAAAAACGCTTACAGTTAGTTGTCTTTAAACTGGAACTCACAAGCATGAACACATTACACCAGTGCTGGCCTCGCTCCACTGGCTCCCGGTCCATTTTAGAATACATTTAAGATCTTATTGTTTGTTTTTAAGTCACTGAATGGGTTGGCACCTCACTACATCTCAGACCTCTTACAAGTCTACACCCCCCCACGGTCACTTAGGTCTACTGACCAACTTCAGCTGGTCGCTCCAAAAACCAGGTTAAAAACCGGGGGGTGAGCAGCAGCAGCCCCTAAACTGTGGAATGCGCTACCTCCACAGGTCAAATTGGCCCCGACCCTCGAATGTTTTAAATCCCGTCTTAAAACCCACTTGTATTCCCTGGCTTTTAACCCAGCATGAGAGCTGTGTAGTCTTGTTGTTTTAGGTGTTTCTATGTGTTTTCTACGTGTTTTTATGTTTTATTTCTTGTTCAGGACTTTGTAAACCTTTGTTTTTCAAAATGTGCTATATAAATAAAATGGATTGGATTGGATTGAATAATTGCTTAAATGCACATTTTCCTACTCTAAACCATATAAACTTGAATGCTCATTGGAGGAATGCTCATTTTCAGGTGAAATTTATTTGTATAATGAAGTAGGGTGTGGCGAAGTGAATGACACCTTATATCAAGGTGTGCATGATTATTAAGCAGCTTCATTACTTCAGGTAAAATGGGCCAAAAAAGAGATTTAACTGACACTGAAAAGTCAAAAAATGTAAAATGCCATTCAGACGGATGCAACACTCTTGAAATTGCTAAACTTTTGAGGCTTGACCACCAGACAATCAAATGTTTTGTTGAAAATAGTCAGCTGGGGCGCAGAAACCTCACAGAGATGAACAGGTGCAAATTAACTTCAAAAGACTTGAGTAGAATTAAATGTGAAGCCACCAGGATCCCATTATCCTCCAGTGCCACCATATTCCAGAAGTGCAACCTACCTGGAGTGTCCAGAAGGTGCCAAGTGTCAGGAAGGCTGAAACACGACCACTACTGAATAAGATTCACAAGTTTAAGAGTCAAGATTGGGCAATGAAATACCTTAAGACAGATTTTTCAAGGTTTTATGGACAGATGAAGTGAGCAAGGTCCTCAAAGATGGCCGAATAATGACCTGACCCCCTTCCTCACCTGACTTGAACTTGTGAGCTCTTCTCAAACGTAAGATTTACAGTCAGGGAAGACAAAGCACCTCTTTGAGCATCATTTAAGAGGCTGTGGTTGCTGCTTCAGTGAAAGTTGATAGTGAACAGATCAAGAAAATGACACACCGTATGGATGGAAGGCTCGTGGCAGTTACTGAAAAGAATGGAGGCTTGGTCACTAAATATTTGTGAAAGGCCAGCATTTTTATTTAAATACAGCATTTTGTGTTGTTACACTTACTCTAAAAATTGAGAATAAACAAGTAATTTGATAGAAATCATTTTGGTAATGTAGTTGCTTACTAATTTTGCACACTTACATATTCTCCTGAGCAAGACAAAACTTACTTTTCCTTAGTTAAACATTCAGGTTTGAGGTTAAATTATACCTTATTTTGGATTAACTGAGCACATTGTGTTTGTTCAATGATAAAATTAATGCTGAGGAATAAAATTAATTTAATTTAGATCTGGTTCTTCCGAATGCAGGTAAAGTTTCTGTTTTACTAAAAAGCTTTTAGGGTTCCTGGAAAAATTCCTGTCGTGGAGAAAATATTGTTTTGTTAAAGATAACACTTTGGCATTTTTGTGTTTGTACAGATGAAATTCTGCACACCTGCTTTTGCAATCCTTCTGGAAGTACCCTTAATTTCACATTCATGTTCTCTGTAGACGTTTGGGAAAATCCCGCACTAAAAGTTTCTACAGTTTATCCAAGCCAGCCATTTATAACTGTCTATTCCATTTCCCTCACGACATTACTCGATAAGAAAATAATACAACATGATCACTACTTCATAATGAATTTTACCACTGCACACACTATAACCTCATAGGAAAAGCCAAAGGTTAAAGGTCTCTGTAAGGTCATAATTCAAGACAACACATTTGTGTATAACTATCTATGGAGTTACTTTTGTGTCTTTGTTATGCAAACAAACCACAGGTTTGAGAGCAAAACTATCCACACTCACAAACATGTAATTAAAGATGTAATTCAAAAGTTTTGCAAATCCAGAAGTTTTATTTGGAAATGGGTGGGACCTATGAAAGACACTGTTAGTAAATGCTTTTCAGTGATCGCAAGAATGCTGTAACTTCATAACTATCCAGTACACAGCAGATCGGAATAGGTCATTTTGAAGGTTCTTAAGTTGTCTTAGTCGTCCTGTAGAAGTCAACTAAGACCAAGGCTCTACAGTGCGAGTATTTCACTTGCATATACCCCTTAAAATAGATACGTGCGAACTGGAAAAATTGTTTACAAGCACAGTGTGTGAGTAAAGACTACAACCTATTGTAATCTTTCATAGTCCTATCTACGTCCTCCACAGGTTTTCACACACAAGGAGAAGGAACACATACAGTATAAATATGTAATAAATTCCTTGTTAAATACATTTCATTCATCTGACACTTTAATCCAAAGCGACTTACAATTGCTGTACATGTCAAAGGTCACACACCTCTGGAGAAACAAGAGGTTAAGGGACTTGCTCAGGGACACAACAGTGGATGTCTCACAGAGGGAATTGAACCCAGGTCTCCCACACCAAAGGCAAGCATCTTATCTATGCGCCATTACCACCACACATAAAGCTTGTTTTACTTAGTTTTCACTATGCTCCTAAATTTCTTTGTGGGCCCCTATATTTTTTCATTAAGGAGCACATGTACTCCTTGGGAAAAAAGTTAGCATATAGAGCCCTGAAAACAGGTAAAATTTGAAATTAATGTCAGATAGCTCAAGGTAAGTCTAACTTTATCCTGCTAACATGGCAAAAACGGCCATTGTTTTTATTGAGGTTTTAAAACACAACTTAAATAAATTATTATTATTTTCCTGAGTGGAATTCCATGTTTCAAAAAACATAAAATGAAGATCTGACTTTTCAATTAAAAAAAACGATTCAAATGGTAGAAACACTCTCCGCATTGTGTCTCATACTAAAAGGAAGTGGAAGTTAAAGATGATTTCTCTAGAACTGAAGCTTGAAAATGGGAGTAGATAAATAACCAGTACAGTCAGTAGATTATTTGCATGCATGGATACACTGCTACTAATTTGAATCGGATTTTACTAGAACATTTGTTAACTGTACCTAAAACACGAAAGTGCTTCATAACATCCTGATTGTTTTTACTCCACTTGCCATCTTTAATTTGAGTGATGGGCAAAGCATGCTGAGCCGATGTGTCCTCCCCCATTCTTCCTTCTCTGTAATTGGTTCGTCAACAGGACCCCTGCCTTTGTTTGTCCAAAACCCCAGAAGACACACACACACACACACACACACACACACACACACACACACACACACACACACACACACACACACACACATACACACACTTTCACACACACACATTCACATGCAAACATGAACATATACACACACAGACACAGCTCACACACTCACTCACACAAACACACCAAAACTAGTAGCGGCGTGTGACCCCACTGACTATAGGGCCAACTATTTCCAGAGACCTCTGTCCCTCTCAGCTGATTAGGAAACTATGATTAAGGTTATCGCTAACTTTCCACAACGGAGAACACCTTGACTTTCACGAGCTGTGTTTGTCCTTCATCAACACTGGTTTGGTGTGTAAATAGTCCATAACTCACTTTTCTCCATCCAGTTTTCCATTTTGACCACCAAAACAGTCCGCCCACTGCAATTCCAATACAGTTCCAGTACAAACAGACAGACAGACAGTGAGTATGGACCTAACATATGTATTCTGAATATATAATAATAATTATATATATACATAATAATAATGAACAACAAACACAACTACAGATTTTGAAAATTAGGTGGTCAGAAAAGGGAGCATATTTATCAATTAGTATTCAAGTATTAGTCAAATAGCTAGATTAAAAAAAGGTATGTTGACGGCTGTGGCTGAATGATCATTAATTATTATATGCGCAGGAATTTCATTAATGTACATCTCACTGAACTTTGGACTACATCTCTCAGGACTTTGGCTTCCTGATTGGGTTTTATCAGTCATGCAAAGCAAAAACACAATGCTACTGACAGTGTTTTTGTTTTGGTAAGTATTTTGTACTGTGCAAATAACACTTGACATGTCGCCATATTTGCTTTGCGACGACACCCAGTCTGTTTTCCACCTTCACGTCTCTTTGTACTCCCGCATTACTTTCAGCAACAGTTCCACCTTGTTTTCACTCGTAGTTCGTCTGTAGTAGTACTTCTTCTGTCACTGAATATTCTGCAACTGCGGAGTAGACAATCTGCTTCATGTTAACACCTGCATGCGCATGCCCAGTGTATGTGAATGGCCACTAGTTTCCAGCTGTTTTAATATAGACAGAGATCAATTCTGATACGCAGCTAAAACGCTGGTTTGGATGGAGATCATTTAGTTGTGTGGCTGTAGCCTCAGTGGTGCACGCTATGAACATGTATGTTCTCTTACAATACCGTCTTCATTTCTTGCTTTGTTATTTTGAGCAGTTTTAGGGGGACAGGTAAGTCAAGGGCAGGGATCAAAGGAAAAGAAATACTGGGGAGGGTATTGCTTTTTTAGAAAAGAAAAAAGATATTGTTTAGCCCCACACCCCAGCCCAGCAATTTTCATACAATCCCTTAAAACAATGCAGTCTGGGTTGAAAGCAAATCTAGTCTCAATGGACAAAGTGGTGGACTGTGTTTTGACAAACATATAGTTATTTGTACTGTAGTTCCACTCCCTTTAATCTCTTATCAGCACACAGAATTAACACCTGATTTAGATAGGTTGTGACTTTCCGCTGTTTGACCACTTTGAGGTTAGTGTTCCAAGGTGACCCGCAGCTTGTCGATGGATGTCCACTTCTTCCTCTGATCTTTCCCGCTGGGAGCTCTGCCACATGTGACCTGGGCAGGTGAAGTAAAAGCAGGACGCTGTGAACCTTGCTAAACAGAACTCTAAAACTCAACTACAGACAGGGGACAGATTAAAGGAATAACCTGAATAAAAGAGTGGAGAAATATATCTAATACTGACGCTTCCATGCTCCAGTAGTTAGCAAAAATTATGTGAATAAAATGCTGCTTCTTTACAGTCACCTGATCTCAACCCAGTTGAACACCTACGGGAACAGGCAAAACCCAAGAAAACAAGAAAACTAGACACGTGAGGCTAATCAGGGCAGGGCAGACTATCAAAACAAGCGGGAAACACACAAAGGCAGTAAAGTGACACAAAAGGATAGATGAGCATACTAAATGAAAAAGGAAACACTGAGTGAATGAATGAATAATAGCATGAAAACATAACCTAGGAATCAGAGGCTTGAGACAGGGGCCACACGGAACTGAGGAGTGGATCTAGTGTCACCCAGTCCATGTTGATCTATGCTGAGTATTGGTACATACCCTGAAGAAAAACGTGAATGGTGCTGTGCGGGCCATTGTGAGATTAAATAGTAGCATAAAAAGATGTCAATGGCAGCAGCCGTAGGATCTGTTCACATTAATGTGCATCTCAGTGGCGCACAATGTGAACATTAATGTTCTCTTACAATCCAAAAACACTCCAATCCACACTCAGGGTACATAGCAACATAAACATTTACGTTGTAAAAGTGCAGGTGAAAAGGTCAGGAGATCCAAGTTGTGCAGGCAGCTGATTGATGAAAATACCATAACAAGGTTTCAAGCTGGAGAAAGTAATCAAACTCTTTCCTGACCTAAAGTGATTTGACATAAGCTGCAATTGGGTCCTGCTGGCCTATTGAAACATCAACCATACTGGTGGGAAGTAGGTGTTAATACCTAGAAAATTGCCAAAGCCTTGGACATGGGCTTATAGTGCAACTAACTTTTTCAGTTTTTCAATTCTTAAGCGCGATTTATTGATCCACCGTGTTACAGCACTTCATGTTGGCTTGGAGGCATTGTGAGGCTACCAAGCCGACCAGTCACAGTTCTTACAGTCCGTGTCGCCTCGACGTGTAGTTACATTTCACTAGCAAGGACCACACAATCAACAGGTATGATTAAATTATTTATTGATGATCGAAACAGAAAGATGTACAAGGCTTGCAGTTGCTGAATAGACATTCGAAAGCGTTGTGGGGAAGCTACGGTAGGGAAATCCGCTGTAGCACCCGGGCACGATGGACCCCCTTATAACCATATGGAGAGGAAGAAGGAGATCAGGAGGCAGGACACAGAAAGGGGGGAAATAGAATACCAGAACAAAGAAGAAGGGCTGGGACGTGTGGTTATTTATGGAAATGCTGGCGATGACGTGGTTGATGTGTGGTCCCGCTCCTGAAACTCTGCTAATTAGCACCACTTCTGAGGAGGGGCCCATCAGGCTACGGAGTAGGGTACTTGCCTATGCAGAGGCTACGCCGTCAATTTGACGCAAAAGTTTAAATCACACTATACGGCAAAACAAACAATATGCCTTGCTTTAAATGAATAAAATCAAGAGTTTTAGTTAATTTTATTAATTCATTTTATTTTCTGGTTTTGGTAATCCACTGCCTTTACCTCCACTCATCCATCAGCCAATACCATACCATTTGGGCAATGTTTGGTGAGAGAATTTGGAAAAATCCAGTGATTGCCCAGGTGCTCTTTTAGACAAACTGCGTGATTGGGTGTGGCGCTTTATTCGGGAAAAACAATGGAAAACTACCAAACTCCAGCTGTCGTAAAAACCTGTTCAGCCTTAAGTGGCATTCATTATGAAATGTTACACTACACCATGACTTTGTGATCGTGTGACTTTGCCTCAGGCACAAACACAGATGGGCATCAAAGAGAGCAGCACCACATGGTCTTTATGTGACGATGCATGCGGGTGTATAAGAGTGTGATTGTGCGTGCACAGTATGTCCATGTCCACACGCCTACGCTGTATGTCCTTACACCTGTGTGCTAGTTTCTTTTTATGGGCTCATGAGCACGGGCGTTCTCCACCCCAAATCAACCCCTCTTTCCCTCTTGTGTTTGTCTTGTGATCAAAGCCCCTGCCGTGCCACAGCTCCTTTTGATACTCTGGCACAACAGAGCCTGTTGAGGTTTTGATTTCTTCATCCATTCAACTTTATAAAGGCCAGGCCTCCCCTCCCTCCCCGGTCCAGTAGGCAAGGGGCGGGAAGGACCTTGCCTGCAGGCCTGTCTGGTTAGGCTCTGGATGTCAGAAGCTGTATAGGCAAACTGCATAGAAAACAATGAGAACAAAATGAACAGTTTAGCTGTAGATCTTAGCCTTTTCCTAGCACTACTGAAATGAGCTGAAATAAAACTGGATGTGCATAAGTTGGGGAAAACAAGCCCTAATTATGCTATGTCATGGTTACTCAGGAGTAAAGTTGATTCAAAAACTTGGGGGAGCATCACAAGGAGTGGACTGAAGCTGGAGTCAGTCCATCAAGAGCCACCACGCTCAGATGTGTCCAGGAAATAAGCTACAAGTGTTGCATTCCTGGTGTCAGGCCACTCCTGAACCAGAGACAAAGTCAGTAGCGTCTTACCGGGGCCTTGGAGAAAAAGAACTGGACCGTTTGTCCAAAGACCTCTTTTTAGATGAAAGTAAAATTTGCATTTCATTTGGGAAATCAAGGTCCCAGAGTCAGGAGCAAAACAACTGCGATGTCTTAAATGGCTGCTGAACTCTGACCTTTCAATTCACACCTAATTCGACCCAATAGGAGCTTACATGTCCACAGACTACAATAGCCAACGAGAGCCCCTGCTGTAAGGAAGTTCCAGCCCCTATTAGGCCTTATTGGGTAGGCCGAGTTAATTGCAACCTATAATGCCGATGACTGACACTTCGTGTAGCCAATTCAATTATGAAAATAATGAAATGTAGCTTCAACTAGGAAGTTCATGATCTACCGGTAAAAAAACATATGCATAAAGCTGCTGGCTAATATGGAGTGATGTTTGTAAAGAAAAACGAGGATCATGCCATTTTGGCTTTATAGGGGCGCTCAATGTCTGATTTTACATAGCACAACTGTTTTTCTTCCAATAAGTTAATATACAGGCTATTATTATATAAATATCAACATGTAATGCTGTTTAAAAAAAGTTGAAAAGAAAGAAGCTTTTGATAAATCTTTGTGAATAAATCCAAAATTGGAATCCTTATCCTAAAAGAAGGGGGGCATATGTGTGGCGTAGGGTGTGTGTTTGTGGCAGAAGAGGAAGAAAGACAGAGCACGGTGTTGTGCCGAGTTCTACGGCGGGCATGCATTACTCGGCACAAGAATGGTGAATGGTAGGCGAGCAGAGCAGAGGTAAAAGGGTCAACAACACAAGCCTCAGTTTAGCTGTTAATGTACAGTGTTAATGTTACAGTGAGTGTGTGTAAGTGTAAACCCCCATCTCAACACACACACAGTCGACTATAGGCAATGCTTGACCATTCTGAATTGACTATGTAAATCCTTAGTTCATGCTTATATTAATCAATTCAGTAGCACTTACAGTGATTCTGACTGTTGGTTTAGAAACTTCAGAGTGTTATCTTTCACAGAAGCCTAAAACCATGCATTTACCTCAAATGGTTCATTCATTTGACTTTGGGTATTCCTTGGATAGGTGTTTTGGGCAGATTTTACAGGAATGGTAAGAGGTTAGTCTTTTTTTCCCCCAATGCTTAGCTAAGCTAACTGTCTGCTGGCTATAGTTTCATATATACCCATCCTGTTCTCGTGCTCAGGCGTCACACATACACGCTTTGGAAAAGCCGTACAGTAGACGTGACGCCCCAGAGTGACCGTCGCTAACTAGCTAGCAATGTTTTTGTTTAAGAAGTTGACAGCCCCCCGAGGCAACTTCCCCAACCTCAATCATGGCGTTATTGTCTAAATAATATTTGCTCTAGTACAAATGGAACAATGCCCTCAGTTGAACTGAACTGTTTCTTTGAGCTGAACCAGAGAAGGCTCACACACACTTCTTGTCAGTACCTGTAAACGAGCATTTGTTGTTACAACAAAAATGTGCTGATTAAGCTACTTCTCATGCATTAAGCTGAACTAATGTTTAAATTTGGATACTGTGACATGCTATACTGTTGCACATCTTGTTGCCATACCAATGACAAAGTATTGCATTGTGTTTCACATTTTCAGACACATTACATGACATCTTGCATTACTAACCCATGCAGTTATAGCATTACATGAAGATTTTCTGGTTGCTGCTGATCTGGCATAAAAATAGAAAAACTTTTCATCATGTTTTGTGCAGCTCACTTCATGTAATCATTTTCTTGGAATTACTATTTGGTGTTGAATGATTTCATGTCAGGCTTTGGAAACATGAATGTTCTATTACTGATGGAAGGACCTTGAAACTCTGCTTTATTTCAGTCACCCATCTGAGTAAAATTCAGTCTGTATCTTCTTAGACAACTAGAGACAGAAATGGAAATAGCAACCACAGTTGAATTGCTCATTTATGATTTTCTTTTTCTCTCTTTCTGAGAAAGAGGCGAATTTGCATGGAAAATTAATTTGACTTGGTTGAATGGCAACTGGAAAGTCCAGTTAGATAATACCCCCTAAGCATAATTAGCTCTTGAAATATTATTCATATGCTTCGTTCTGTTCCACTGCACCTTCATTTCTCACTGCAATTCAATTAATGTTCAATGAAATTACTGAATACATCAGAGAAACAGTCATGCCTTGGAGCAAAGCATCCCAATGATATGGAGACCCTTACTGTATAAATTACTTTAAAAAAAAAAAGTTATTTCTGATAATGATGTCATGATATCACAACAGAGACATGAGCAAAATGATTTTCTTTTGATAGAAAAATAAACTGACCTACTAACAAGAAGAGTAGTTTTCCCTTTAATGCCATTTCTTTTTATTGTATTTCTTTTAATTCATTAGTCCAAACAGGCTGCCCACATATTCAAAAAATTTGCTATATGGAAAAAATATATGCTTGTTTATTGCTGCTGAAATGATTGGCAGTACAAATACAAAACAAATCACTGCTCTTTGCTAAGGATAATATTGTAAATAATTGCTTTGTTGACAAGCTGACGATTGGATACTCATAAAGTATGTCTTCTGGAGGAACTTAACGTCATACACAGTGTCACACAGTGTGTCTTTCTAAAGTGGAGACGCCACACCTCTACAGAAATAAAGAGTGCCTCCAATCAACACAGAAGATATTATTACCTTTTTATACAATAGTATAGTATCAGATTTATTAAGCTTCAGGTAAAATAAACAGTGGCACCACAGCACACAACACTTGTTTAACAAGTGAGGCCATTGTTTAAAACATTATCTAGTAACTACATTGATTACAAGATGAGATGCATCAGGATCTCACTGAGCTCAGCAGGTGATTTTGATCCATCTATCACATCGTACATTCACAGTATTTTATCAGAGAAGCACTTCTCAGTGTCTGGAAAAAAGCTTGACTGATAAAGATTGGCCAGTACGTATAAAAAAATGGTCAAACAATTGGCTACATTCTTACACAACCACAGATCAGATCAGAATAATGAATACAGTAGCCGTATTCAAAACTCACATCATTATAAAAAAAAAATTATGGTGGCACCTTAACTTTGTTACTCATTTAAGTAAGAAACAGCGTTAGCAGCTAATCCACTAATTGCCAACTCCTGCTGGTTACTGCAGCGATGTGCTGCTTTATTTACAGGCACAGCATGATTGAAAATACCAAATTCAGAAGGACAACACTAACCCAGGAACTGAGGAAAACAGAGGAGCTCTGTAATATCTTTTGTTTTTTCAAAATATATGATATAATATACAGGGTACCCGCGGGGTCTTCAAAGCATTAAAAGTCTTAAATTTAATATTCTAAAAATAAGGCCTTAAATGTATTAAATTTCATTGCCAAAGTTCTTAAATTATTTCTTGTCCTCTCGTAGGATTAAAGAAATGCCGTAACGTCATAAATAAATACTTTTTGTGTGTGTGACTTTACAATTTAAAACATCCAACATGCTAACGCACATTAAACTTACATCACCCAGATGCGCCGATCACCGGGAAGAGGAAAAAACAAATCGGAGCCCAACTCCTTATCCCCGCTGTTTTCAAGCCAATACTATATAATACTATATTTCAAGCAGCCTAGATTTCAAAAACAGAACAGTATGAATAATCACTGAAGCAACTGGCATTTACATTGACATATTATATTACATTACATATCTTATCTAGCCAAGGTGTAACTAATTGTAACAACTCAAACTTCACAATTAAATTTTTTTTTTTAGTGCAACAAATAATTTATTCATTTCATAGGTGTCAATTACACTGGGGACGCTGGAGACATGTCTCCATCACTTTTTTTTAAAGCATTTGTTAAATATGTTCTGAAAAATGGCTTGCAAAAAGAAATGAAAAAACAAAACAAATAAATGCTTTGAGAAAGATTTATTTGCACAATAAGAATACATGCAATGCAATATAAATAAAGAAGAAACAAACCTGCATTACATCAAAATAGTGTTAAAATATCGTCTTGTCTTGTTCTCGTGAACCCAGTATTGTGCATCGTCACACCCCTAATCGGAACCCCTCTGTCCCCACCACTTTTCAAGTGACATCCTTTATTAATTTTATGTTGTCAGAGTACAAACACACCCCAAAAAGCTATAGCGTATTAAATATGAATGTGAGTATTATAATAAAATATTTAATAAAATTCAGGTAACTTGGTATATTATAATTTTCTTAAAAGTCATACAGATTTTCCATTATACGGCAGTGAAGTTGGCATTAAATTTCATCCTAGGTGGTATTAAAAAGGTCTTAAAAAGTCTTAAATTTAACTTGGACGGTCCTGGGGGTACCCTGATTATATGACATTTGAGCAGGCAATGTGTTATGGAGCCAGTATGTAGTATGTTAAAAGTCTGGAAATTCATCAGCAACAAAATGCTGACATCAAGCTTCTTTTCAGTTTCTCTTGCAGAATTAGCTTTTTTTCACCTGACTTTGACATTTGAATGCAAAAATAAACTAAAGCGTTATACAATCTTGTATAATCCGTCCTTTGTTGCTCTGAAATAAGCACTGGAATATGTGCTGTTGATGTGCAGGTGTCTGTGTGATCTAGCATGTGTCTGACACTGCTAACCTCCCATCTCCCTCTACTATGCTTGGTGTGAACATGTGTGACAGAACATGGCAACGCCTCTTCCCTTCTCTCCCTACTGACCCCCCCCCCACACACAAATACACACACAAATACACACACACACACAGCCCTCTGGTGCTGTCATGAAGGGGTTGCAGAGTTCACATTTGTAAGGTATGTAAATCCCAAGTCACACCGCATATTGTAGAGCTCTTCAGTGTGCGGTTGTGTGACAGTTTGCTCACTTCTTCATACATTTATTTATCAGTATGTGTATATATGTAGGCCCTCTGGCATACATGTGCATTAGAAGCATGTGTACCAGTGTTTCTGCCATTAGCGCATGGGCTTTCCCATCCTGGATTCGCAGTCTGCATGTGATGCTGAGTGCCCGGGTTACACAATGAGAGCCAGTCACCAAGTATCATCTGAGCATCACCACTCATGAGGTATGCCCTTTCCCTGATCTGAATAGAACTAAGTGTGATAAAAGTTAAATTAATCGCAATTTCACAAGTAGAGGGTCTGAATGTTCTGTCTGAACTGCATCAAGCTGAATATTAAAAGTCTGTACTTAGCCCAAAAGTGTAGTGTTAGTTAATCAGTGAGCCTTTCAAATCCAACCTGCACATTCCACTTTTAGTTTTTTTGTATTTTGGCAAGGCTTCACAGGCATTTGATTGTGACAGGTGTGGTTTAAATAGGCTGCCCAATAAATGATTGACAAGTGGTCTTTTTCACTGGAACGTCAAACCCCTCCCACACTTGATATAGTAGCCAGGAATTTGGAAATGTTGACGTCAAAAGGTGGTTTGAATGTAGTCAAAATTAAATGTATGAAGTCTAAACTAAGACTAAGACTGTAAACTTCTGCTAAATTGCTAAAACGCCACCAAATTCACACCCTCAGTAGTCGCTATGACCCCTCCCTTCCTGTGATTTACCTTTAAATCAACCTGCATTAATCAATTTCTTTGACCACTTGAGGGTCAGAAGAGAAGAACTGCAGATTCAGGTGATTTTGTGTTTGTTACTACAATTGACACCTTTTACATTACACATAGTCATTTCATTCTTTGGTGAAAATATTGAGTCATTTAGACAGGCCATGTTTCTGTTGGTGTTTTGACCACGCTATCCCAGGAACCTTCCACTGTTGACAAGTGTCGATTGCAAGCTCTGTTGACTGTCAATACAACACAGTCCATGCTGATATGGCAACAAACACAGTAAGGACTGCAAATAAGTTATCATAACTGATGGAGTCACGTGTGACCTGCTGAGTGGACCCAAAATAGCTCTTGTTGACAACATTACGCACAGATGCAAATTGGGAAAGTATCCTGCGTTATATTAACTTTCTTAAATTCTTTGGTAATTGCTCACAAGAAACTGCTCTTTAGCAAATCAGCAACACCTGGCAGCATTTATTATTGAACAACCATATGATCAACTGACTGAGTCAAACACCTGTTAGATTAAAGGAAAAGGATATAATAAAAACGACTGCAAAAATGCATAAATTTCAAGTGAAAGAGAAGCCCTCTCTCCAATATCAGCAGATACTCTTGATGTGGCTCACCTCTAGCCCCTGGGCCTAAATGCTAAATCAAATTAAGCTTAGTTATATTATAGTCCTCTTTCTTTTCCCGCTGTCACTTCAAACAGTGGACTCCCACGACACATTTAAATGTTTATAAAACAATGCTGTGGTTAGGTTTAAGCACAAACTTGGTTAGTTATAAGAAAGGATCATGGTTTGGTTTAAAATAACCATTTCATTAAGATTAGGTGCTCTTTATCATCATGGTTATAGTAACCAAGTGGTTAGGGAGTGTCGTCAGGAAACGTTTGCTTGATCCACCCCACCAAACCCACCTCCTCTGTCAGCAAATGTGGTCCTATAATAATGTCGCAGTATTTCCTACTTCACCCTTGACGGTCAGGACTCATAATTACCACAGCCACTAGAGGTCTTTGTCCCTTGAAAGTTAGCAAATTACGTTTTTAGGCAATTTTTGGTCTTGTTTTTCTTGGGAGGACAGTCTCGCCTTTTTCCCTATTTCCCTTCAACCAATCTGATATTGCCACAAATTCTGTAAACCAATGTTCTTGTTGTTGTCAGAATTTGAAACAGTTTCTTTCTTTCTCACATTCACAGATGCAGTTGTCATGAAATTGCAGACGTCCAGATTTCTATTTTTCCTGAGCGCTTTTGAAGACTTCTTGTCCACGTTACTCAACTTTTAAGCCAACGTCAAGGCAGAACAGTTGCTCCAGACAAAGACTACTAAATAGAACTTGAGGTGAGATTTTCTTAATTGCTGCTGGCCTCAGCCCCAGAATGTGCCCCACTCTGGGAACGCCTTTCAGATTTTCAGATGAAGACTCATGTTCTGCAGATCCTCTCCACCACTCATGTCTAGACTTCATTGGGTCATAATCCTACGTGATTCATGACATTACTACCTCCACGAAAAATGATTAACAAATGGGGTCTAGTCGCCAAAGAAGCTTCATATATCTCTTCAGCTTTTCATATATTGTGCAATCTTCCTCTCCTGATTGGTCTGTAGCAGGCTGTAGGTGCTTCCAGGTGTGAATGTATGTTGACAGTGAGTGTGCAGGGTGTGCTCAGTCAACCTTCCCAAGTTAAACAAATATTAAGTAAAGATACTAGAGCTATTAGGTGGAGAGAAATTAGCCCAAGGAGTGTCCTTATTCCTGGGGATAGCCCTGCGTACTGTTACAAGACTAAGCTTGGTAAACATACAGTAGTTAAGCTGTGACTCATATACTGTAACTATGGTTGCTTTACCAATGTGTATACACTACTGTTTACTCTAGAGAGCTAATGCAAATCACCAATGAGTCAGCGCTGACGTCCAAATGTCAACAGGGAAATTGACTGCCATCTAAAGGGATAAAATACTTTTTTTTTTTGGTGATTGAATTTCAAAAGTTGGAGCAGGCAGAAGGCAAAATAAAATAAAAAAAAACCTTTGCACACATTTAGAGGCTTTGAAGGAATTTGAAATGCCAGGCCATCGTCAAAAGGAGCCCACACTGACACTGGTAACTTTTACAGCAGTGGCTCGACTGCATCAGCTTCCATTATTCATGCCCTACTCAGTCGCTTCAATCCGGCCCTTACACATTACGCATTCATTCACAGTAGCGCTTACTCAATCACACTGCACGGTGCAGAGAGGGTGTCCTGCCTTCGGGTGAACACACTGAACTAAACACACTAACCTGAATTCTTTTTCAATTACAGTTTTACCCAATGCGTAAACGGGTGAACATGACAATGAAGACAATTCAAAGATTTATGTGGAAGCTGACAAGTGGGATCAGTATTTAGATTTATACGCTGTTTTATGGATCCCCCAAGGTGTAGCCTGTAGCTAAGTGAGTGAAGAGAAGCTGGAATGTTGCCAAGCTTACTCAAAGGCGCTCTGAATTTGCATAACATGAAGGTAAACCTGGCTACAAAATAGAACTTTAACCTTTGTAGCGTTATTCTTCTTCTTTTTACATCATGAATATTTTGAGGCAACCTTTTAAATTAACCCTTCAAAGCAAATATAAGGAAAAATTGCACTTTATTAACCAAATATGTACTTAAAATCTTAATCAAAGTACACAGATAGACAGTGTGAAGAGATTCAGTCCAAAATATCTCAACCTGTTTGCAAGATAATAACACTTACTGTGGAAACATGCACTTTTTACACAGATCTTGTGCAAATTCAGCATGTGATCCGGCACACACTCGCTCATTAATTTGTGTAAGAGGACACGCCTGACCTTCAGAACCTTTCAGTGCTCCACCCCGCTGTATCTCCCTCAGGAACTCTCACATACTTTTCCTATCCTGTCTTTTATTTGTACACATACTCGCGCACACACGTAAGTTGTTAATAATCCCGCTCCTTTTCTTGTAAATTCAGATCCCTCTCATCTTGTGCCAAGTTAGCCAAGATTGTTGGTGGCTGGTATTAACGCAAAGACACACACACGCCCTTACATAACCTGACACCTTGGAGCAGTGGTGGAGAACTGCTCTGCGGGTTGAGGGACGCCTTATTTTTACGGTGAGAACGACAATCAGTGCGTCTTCCCTTGAATCTGAGGCAGGCTCATACCTGTACGTGGCATGCACAGTGTATGCACCTTGTGTTGTGTGTGTGTTTGGTGTAGATGAGTCAATTATGAAACCCACCAAACTGAAATGAACACTTTGTTCATTTGAGCTTGGTTTTGAGTTTACACACTGCTGGGGCGTCTGATTATTCTGCGTCTGCCAAAATGAATCGACTAGCCAAACTACAGGCCCTTTGAATGTCAAGGCTATATTTATCCAGTGCGAGGCACACTGTGTGTCTCTGTCTGTCCCCTTTGAGAATGAGGTCTGGAATGGCACCAATGTGAACCAAAACTAGGCCAAGCACAGATGGACAAACTGCTTTACAGGCATGCCAACATGTCAGAGGAAGTGATTGTGTTGCATAAAGGACGGCGTGTGTGCCACAGCTTGAATTCACAACTTAAACAGCGCTGTCTTTGGCTGGCATCAAAGGCTGAATTGATTTGAGCTGAAATGAATCACATAGATTCAACCTGGAACAGAGTGAAAGTTGGACTGAATCAAGATTTTAAGTAAAGCGAACTGAATTAAATCAAATCACGTGCTTCACTTACTTAAAGTTGAACTCACTTTTTGCATAAGAATCCATGTATGGTTCTTTCTTTGATTATTCTGTTTCAAAACCAAATCAGAAAAAAACGAACAGCATCTGTTTTTGTTTTCCTATGTCATGCCATTTTTGTGGCTGTTGGAACTGTAAGGAACAATTTTTTCATGCCCGCCCACACAATATTTTTGCAACAATATTTATGCAAAAAACAGTGATATATATACTCCAATCAGCCATAACATTATGATCACTGACAGCTGATTATCTCGTTACCATGGCTCCTGTCAGTGGGTGGGATATATTAGGCAGCAAGTGAACATTGTGTCCTAGTTGATGTGTTAGAAGCAGGAAAACTGGGCAAGCGTAAGGATGTGAGCGACTTTAACAAGGGCCAAATTGCGATGGCTAGACGACTGGGTCAGAGCATCTCCTAAACGGTTTGCAGTGGTCGGTACCTATCAAAAGTGGTTGAAGGTGAGAAAAGCGGTGACAGGATCATTGACGACCAAAGCTCATTGATGCATGTAGGTGGCAGGGCTGGCCCGTGTAGTCCGATTCAATAGAGCAGGAGTCCATGCCTCGACGGGTCTGGGTTATTTTGGCGGCAAAAAGTAGACCTTAATTATGACCAGCAGGTGGTCATAAAGTAATGGCTTCTGATTTCTTAAAAAAACTATTTTTAATTTCAGTTCAACTTTAAATCTTTCCAACCCACCCATTTTAACCCCCCCACCACATCTTATGATTAGGTTTCCTTCCTGCTGAGTGGCTCCATCATCTTTTCATCCTTCTGACCCATTTATCTGCAAGACTCTGCCCAGGTAAATCTGCACTGATATCATTATGTTCCCATTAAAGGCCCCTAGTGTATCCAGGGCAGATAAATCTAGGCCAAGCAACCCTCCTATTCCATAGAGAAGACGAGCAATTCAAGAGAAAAAAAATGCTTTTGGACCCACATTGGGAGGGTAACAAACCATTACAATGCAAAACACGTTAAATAGGAAGTTCACGGCTGAATGGTTTCAGGTTACATTATTTGGATAAGATGCATTTTTCTGCAGATGAATGCATACTATACTTAATGCTTGCTGTGTAGCTCTACATGGCTATTCAGTACGAATAAAAAGCATTTATGGTGCAATTGAATTTATTGAGCATGGACAGTAAAAAGGAACAACCATCTGTCATGTTGCATTTCCTCTGCAATTACAAGCCGTTGCCCAGTGCTATCTTTATGAAAAGCAAATATAGCATTTATTTCAGCTTTAACTGGGCAATGTACAAGACTGAATCTGGCAACGTTTGCCTCCTTCAGCATGTACAGTATGTGTGCCCCTGTGTGTTAGTGTTTCTATGTCTCTATCGCTGCATCCGTCTACTATTTTCTGGCTTTACACTGCAGGGCACTTGTTCGAGGCTGCCTGACATTTACATGTGGCCAGCTATTAGTGTTTAAACCAAATATTACTGCAACCAAGATCAACAGTAGACACGGACAAGGGCTGGGCACCAGCAGCTACCACTCCCCTTCCTTTCTCCCTGTCTTGCCTTTTGCTCTGTCTCTCCCTCTGTGTCTGGTGTTTTCTCTGTGTTTGTGTGTGTATGTGTGTGTGTGTGTGTGTGAGGATGAAGCCAGTCAATTATGGCTAGAGCAAGGCGGAGCAAGAGTGTCAACATGTAGTAAAGAGCACATTGCCCACTGTCTGGAAATACTGAGGGAGGCAGACAGCGAGAGAGGGAAAAAAATTAGGACGGAAAGATATAAAAAGAGACTGACAGAGATTGACAATGAGAAAGAAGCCAAATTCTTTTTAAAATAAGAGAAAAATATACACAGAAACAGTCACAAAAGACACAAGAGGAAGACAAACAATGTAGAAAATAGAGCCAATAGAGCGCAACACATGACTAAACAGAAGGAGACACACTTCTCTACTTCCTTAGCCTAGAGGATTTCCTTGAAAGGGCATAACTGCATAGGGCGTTTTTATTCTGGACACTACACAGACACATGTTCAGAAAGGTATCATTTAAGGGGGGGAAATGTTAAAGCTTTAAAAGGGCAATCACATTATACTTTTTGCTCCAGTCACTATAGTTCAACACCTGCAGACCGTGGGATGTCTGATTTTGTCTCTTCACTCTGTACTCCATACTTTCAGGGGAAATTTGGGTATTTTATTTGGGTCAGCCAGTGTTATTCACATATTTTTCATCCACTATAGAAGTTTGGGAGACGCGGACTCTGGCAAGAACAATATAGAGCAAAGCTTTAAAGCCTTCAGTTTAACAGAATCATTACAAAAACACTCATATTTGACCTCCATCTGAAGTAAACACAGTTACACACAATAAGCAACAGCCGATATCCCGTCTCTTCATCATGTAGTGGCAGTGAATGAAAACTGCAAGCTGTGTGCCATGTATTTTTTTGCAGTTCGCAAACATGCAGACACAAAACATTTGCTCACATTCGCCACCAATTCTCTAGCATGAACACAGGTTAGATTAAACCAAGTAAACATACTGTCTGCTACAGCAGTGCATATCCCGATGCTAGCACTGATGCTGATGGTGATTTGAGCTAAACGCTACTGCCAGCTTGCTAACACGCTCACAATGACAATGTTAACATATTGATGTTTATTAGGTATGTTAATTATGACTGTGTTACTTAAGTGCGTAACAAAGCTAACGTCTGCTAATTAGCATAAATGTCCGCCTGTTTGTGCTGCTGGAGGAAAAGTCAGGGGATCCCTTATTTCCAAACCATGCTGCTAAAAACGCAGTTTGACAAATACCCAATATATAATGTAGCATATTACATGTACTATATATATATACTTATTAGAGAATTTGTATGAAGTAGTCATTAGACATGGGTGAGTTGTCCATTAATCGTAGGGTTGGTGGTTCCATAACCGGTTACCCCTGTCTACATGTGGAAGTACCCTTGAGCAAGATAACCAACCACAATTTCTCTTGATAACCAGCCCACTCGCTTGCATAGCAGCTCCACTTTGGTGATTAAAGCACTATATAACAGCAATTCATTTACTATGTAGAGGTGTGATACAATTTTCATTTCGACTATATCAATCCAGAGGCCCCAAACCTTCAGGCTGAGCCACAGCCAGTCCTGACAGCAATGTTGGGCCCGACACAGTCTTTATCACTCAGTCAGGATGTATTGTGGGAGAGAGTGAAGTGGAGAGAAATCACCTGGAATCTTGTTAGGTTCAATAGCTTTAGTGTGTGTGCCGAGCAGAGTGTGCAGTCCAGATCCCAGGGGAGGGACTGTGGCTCGGATTAGTTAACCCTGTCTCACCCAGGGTGCTGCTCTGCCTTTATCCCTGCAGCATAAGCCCTTAATGAGTTCACTGCCTTCTTCTCTCTCTTTTCTTTTGCGCTCTCCCTGTGTTTTCATTCATAGTGTGTATCTCTGCTTTCGCTTACTGGTTGTTTTTTCCCTTCTTCTTTTTTCACAGCTCCCTTGTTTCTTTTGCCCGCCTCCAAAAGTATATCTTGTTTATACCTTGTCTTTTTCTCTCTCTTCCTTCTGACCTACCATAGCCCAACCTCCCAGCATATGTTCTTCTGGGCCAGGATTAGGGTTTTCTTGTTATTTAATTAGAGAGTGACAGAGAGAAAAGGCGAAAGAAGAGAGACAGACCTCAGCCTCGGTCCACGCCTACTGTACAACAAGGTGCAGACCTTGTACAGTAGGTGTCCTAGCTTACAGCTAATGTCTATAATGTGGTACACTAACTGTCCAGCTGTCAAATTTGAGAAAATTTCCTCTGACTTATGTCTGAAATCACATTAAGAGGTCTAGGAGGTGATGACATCGAACAAACTTGGCTGCTGGTCATTCTAGACCCGGAGTACTGAACAATATTGAGCTTTTATTGTTCCTCCTGAGCAACAAAGCACTTGAGCGACATGTGTGAGTGGATTTTTCTGAGACCTGGTTCTCATGAAGAAGGTTACCTCTTTCCGAATGACCCTTCACATGCTCAGTTATTCATACCGTTGCACCTTTGATTTATTTATGCAGAATGCAGGTCTTGTTGGTATAAGTGAAACATGTATAAGGTGCGATTTGTTGTTTCTGGTGCATAATAGAAAGCGTGGCTCACCCCACCAAATACGGTAGCCGGAGGGTCTCAGGGGAGGGGAGTGAGCTACTCTTACAGTATTTGCCCATACAGTCACTAAGTCTGACAGTGGCCTACACGTGTATGCGTGAGGGAGCGTGTGTTTGGGTGTGTTGTGGGGAGCCAGCTTGTCTATTTAGGGGAAAGAAATTACCCGATGCTCCCTTTGGGAAGATAAGCAGCAGAATAAAGACATGCTAAATACACAGTAGGTATTTCTGAAAGACACAATGAGGCCTTAATAAAACAGCAATGTGAGGCTCTGCTTGCCTTTCCACCTTTCTCTTCTCTGTCCCTAGCATACTTGTTCCTCTATTTCTATTATTTCTATTTCCCTCCTCTCTAAGGCAGCCCCCCCTCCCACTCCCCTTCTCCTTGGGGGTCCGCAGTTGGATTAGCCCATCTCTCAGAAGATTGCTAAAGGAGCCCTGCTGTCTCACGTGAAGCGAGCTTAGGGGGAGAGGGGGAAATAAAAGAGGAAATGAGGGAGAAGTTGTGATCCAGTTTTCAGCCTTTTCTCTTCGCCAGTGTTTTGTTCGATGCTTGTTTAAACGGGTTCCCAGGAGATGATGTTGCTGGGGTTTGTAAATTAATCTGTACGTATTTCTGTGTATGTGTGTGTGTGTGTGTGTGTGTGTGTCACGAGCAGTTTTGTGTTGATGTTATTATTCCACAGTGATGAATGAAAATTTCAGGCAGACAGATCCGAGCGCATCTCCGGACGAAAACAAAAAACACGTCAGCAGAAGATAGTATCCTCTGAGTAAACTGCAATAAACACCTTCTCAGGGTCATAGAAGGGTTAACCTTACCATGACCCTAGCTTGTTTTAAGTCCCAAAAGTTATGAGCGCAGGAAATATAAGCAGATAAAACAGGATTGAAGAGCTCTAAGCTCATCTATTGCAGAGACCCCCTCTGTTCAAGCTTAGAGGCCGATTATAGCATATGATATTGAATCCTCTTTGGGCTGTAGCCATTGTGTGAGTGTGTGTAGCTTTGTTGTGTGTAAACTTGCCTGCTTGTGTATGTGTGTCCATATGCCTGTATGGAGGCAATTCATATGTGTAATGTTCCACCCACCGCTGTTCGACCTTGCGTCCGGGGACTTTACCCCCCTCGCATGGGGGTCAGGAGTTCAGCAGGGTGCTAAGTAATGACCTTCAATCAATATCCATCACTCACTCATGGGATGCATGGGCGCTTCCCCTCGGCCCAGGTAGGGGAGAGCCTGGCAAGGCTTAGCACCACTCCTCGCTGGTGAAACTCCATTAGATTAACATAATGTCCTGATTATGCTGTTCACAGACTTTTGGTAATGGTGGATGGAGGAAATAACCAAGCGTTTACCGTGGGAATCGTTAATAGCATCTGCATGTCAAGGTCAGAAGAACATCAAAGAAGTGTAAGCTGCGACAAATTTAATAGCTGCTGTTTGCTCTCATGACTGCTGTTCCTTCCATTGTACCTCTCTTTGTTTCCTTTTCTCTGAACCCTTCATGTTTTCATTGTGACACTGAGCCAGAGCTCAAATCTGAATGTCAAGAAAAAGACAAACATTTAGTTTTGGGGAAAACAAGCATGGTGCCGCTGTTTAGCAGTAAACACATAGTACAGGTTGGTCTGACACTAAACATATGAGTGCGTGAGTGTGTCAATGGCTTGGCAAGTGCTGGTACACCCTGACTGAAATGTTGATTTGGGTTGTCACGTGTTGACAGTATGACTCTAACTCTAGACTGCTGTCCTACATTGGTTAAATACTGGTTTTCATAATCTAGCAGCAGCTGAATTCTCTTTTTATAAAAGGGTCAAAACTGAGCTGATCAAATCAATACCACTGTCATATAAAGTTATAGAAAGGATTTAAAAAATCAGTGCTGCAGAAAGAGAGATATCTTCTGTTTTATTCCATGCATTCTTCTTCCTTGTTGAAACCTGGCAACATTACCAACAACCCCACCACTGACAGTTTGGTCGGATATTCAGGTGTGTTGCACCTCAGCCGGTGACAGCTTTATGACAGCTAGATGATACTTAACTTAGCATAGAACTTGAATCTTTAGAGGTGTCTAAAGGTCTATTAGGTGTAGACTGGCTATTTTCCCCCACTTCCAGTCTTTATGCTAAGCCAAGCTAACTGTCTCCTGGCTGCAGCTTCACATTTAACAGATGGATATGAGAGTGGTGTCGACCTCCTCATTTAACTCTCGGTAGAAAAGCAAATTAGCGTTTCAGCAAAAACAGCAATTTATGTAGGGTAAAAAATTTTCTAAAGCTCTTTCTGGCTACAAAAAAAAGTGTTTTAAATTTTTTAATTTTCCCATTAAAGATTTTTTGTGTGTCAATGTCTTATGAACGTTCAAAGGCAACTGCACTCCCAGCGCCTGTCTATTTGTGACCCTCGGGTGACAGGGGGTCCTGGGGGATCAGAGAGTTTTTACATACCCAGAGGTTCAGGTTATGCTGGCTCATAACTGACTTTCTCAGCTTCCACAGATCCAGCTTCTCATTATCACCTGACCATGCTGACCAAACACTGAGGTTAAAGACGGATTAGAAAGGCCGGCCTGTGATGAAAGGGTCAGAAGTTTGATCTCAGGGACAGACAATGTGTCCCTCAAAAATGTAGTGTCACATTGACATTTGGCTACTTCAGTGAATGCTGCTCCATAATGGAGCATGAGCAAACTGCTTAAAATGTAACACTGACAATTACATTTCCATGGTAGTGTGATGGAAGCCCTTATGTCATCCTCAAAGCAATCAAGGAGCCTGGTGTTGATTTTGGTATTTTGAGGAAAATGATGAAAAAAGGGGAGAAGCCTGGTTGAAAAGCAGGTTTATTTTCTCTTCTCTTCATGTGGTGGTGGAATTGATGGAGATTATTCGTCATGCTAACTGCGACATCCCCTGTTTTAAAGCTAATGTATGGGTGGGGGAGAGGGCACATTGCCGTGGCTGATACATGCAGCGGTTAAAGAGCAGCCTGGTTTCCAATTTCACACAAACACACACGCAAACACGGTTTCTCCCTCAACCAGCAGCACCTGTTACCGATTGTTGACCAATGGCTGTCAAAGGGGGCTGTGTGCATATGGATTTACACAGGTTTTGTATGTCTGTGTGTGTGCTTCTAATGCATCCACTTTGTGTGTGAGTTAGTGACGTTTGCAGCTTTGTATCATGTCACCAAAGCCGCAAGCACTGAGTAGCCCCTCATTTATTATGTGCCCATTTTACCTCGAAAAAGAACCCGGGGCCAATCATCCATTATTCAACGTACCACCACCAACCTCTGTTTAGCCAATAACAGCTTCCAAAAACTCTGACCCTATAATAAGAGAGTCCACTCTAACCCCATGTCAAGCCATGTCATGGACCTCAGCCGCTTCCAAGTGTCCCAAATAGATCAAAGTCAATTGACTTTTGCAGAAATGGATCCTTGTTTTATTCCCACATGGAAGGAGCTTTAATTAGTTTTGATCATTGGCCCGATTTAGTAAAAAATGAATCGCTATTATGTGTCATTCCAAAGACTGCACTTTTGATTCCAAGCAGTCAGCGGAGAAATATTTTTAGATATGGTTGGTATTTTGTGGTGCTATATTCGTCGCCAAGCTGCACAGTTTCAAATCAAATTACATTGTCAGCTGAATTTCTTAAGATCCTTGTCAGTTTTATTAGCCTTTCATATAGTGAAATATACTTGAGAAGCATGCTGTATATTCTTCCATTGTGTGTTTTTTTGTGCTCATGCTTGCTTGTGTGTGTGTGTGTGTGTGTGTGTTTTTGACTGGTTAAATAAATGTTCAACATGATTAGTTTGACAGTTTTCATCCAGTAACCCCTTCCCTCCCTTTGTCTCTTGTAATTAAAGCGTCCGCTTGGCCTCGTTGGCCCCAAGCCACTTGTCTCTTTATCTGAGGGAAGAGAAGGGAAAGTTGTCACATTCCTCTTCTCCATGGCAGGGCCACATCATTATCCACCGTGTGTGTCAGAACTCTGTCTCACACTCTTTCTTTTTCACTGCCCACACTGTCTCTCTTTATTTAATGCAACCCAGCCCTCCTTTTCCCCTTCTTTCTCCCACTGTCTCTTTATTTTTACCCACAGGCCCCTCTCAGCATGGAACAAAGGGAGGAAGTGCCCCTGACATTAGTTGCTAGGATTATTTATATCCCGGCACTGTTGTGTTATTTTTAGCTGTGAGGTTATATTAGTCTCCGTTCTGCCAGATTTGGAGCTGAACCACGGGCTGTTATAGTGGATGATTGTTGAGGCTGCTGCTGTTTGAGAGCACACCTACAATCACTTGGCCTTGGGTGAACATATAAGTAGCTCTGGTAATTGTATGTTTTCACTGTTCTAGCCAGCTTGGCAGATTCTCTCCGCTCTCCTCGTGGGACCTCTCTCCTTTTTTATTTTTAGTCTCCTGCACTTTTTAATAGAGTCTTTCTCCCAGTTGTGTAATGACTGTATTGTGTTCTCTGGCAGCCACTGGACATGAAGTACAACCGATGTGTTCAGGCAAAGAGTTGTGTCACACTGTCTTTGTCTTTGTCTGTCGTCTTTTAAATCAACCTGGCATAAATAATGTTGTCTCTGTCAAGAATCGATGAAATGAAGAACATTTTTCATTTATCCTCTTCCTTGTGCAGCCATGATCGTCAAAAATAGATCACCATATTATCCAACGGTTGTATTTACGTGCAAATTGTCACTTTGCATGAGTGCAAAATGCTTATTATGGATGCACAGCATCTATTTGGAATGATTGCAGATTGCAAATCCAATGGCTGGTCACTGTCGCTGGTGGCTATGGGATGAGTCTCTCTCTCCCACTCTCTCTCTCTCTCTCTCTCTCTCTCTCTCAGCACCAAACCCACAATCCTCCCACGCCTGCACTCACTAACTCCCCATCCCTGACTCACAACCAAATTCTGTTTAACCCAAACCAACACACTGACCTTGGCTATTCAAATATTCCTGTGATCCGCCCGTGGTAATCTAGCCAATAACCAGCGTTTTGATTCAGGCTACCATCAGCTGCATCTGGCCAAATAGGGAAATTAGCCCTTTGTCACTCTTAATGGGAGTAGAATGGCCCTGGGGTGTAGTGAGTAGACAAATAATCTTACTCTTAAGAATCAGGTTAAGAATCAAGAATCATGCCATCCTTCTCCAGCGTAGCAGATCTGCACTTTTGACCTGTATATTGTTACAATGGTGTAAAAAATGTAATAATGATGCCTTTGATAAAGAGATCCAGGTCACTAAATACATCACTTGCATGGCGGACAGCAACAAAGAAACAGTCTGGCATTCAGTATTTTCAATATTCATTTGTCCAGTAGGCCTACAAAAATAGACCTGGGATATTTTTGTCTAGCCAGACTAAAATATCAGAGACAGCGTAAAGACAGTATAAAGACCATAGACATGTATTAAAGAAGTGGACGTAGTCTCCGTGACATCACCGATTGGTTTATCATTTTTAAGCCTTGACTTGGCGTTTTGTCTGTCTCCGTCTTGATGTTTTGCAATCAGGCACTGGACCTGACCGTATTTGGCTTCACTTTTCAGACCCGGAGGTCCCAGCTTGATAAAGACAAATGCCACGATAACAGGTCTGATACTTTACGCTAAATGATAATGTCAGCATGCTAATGTGTGTGTGTGTGTGTGTGTGTGTATTTCTTGACCTCCAGTTGCTTCATTTCAAGGGTTCCATCTTTAACGCTGGGTTGGTAACTCTGCTTATGGTTGCAATTCTACCATCAACAAATCACAAGTGAGAAGCTAGTGAGTGCACCTGGCAAGACCTGCTTTAGCTGCAGAGAGGTGGTAAGTGGATGAGTAAATAGCCAGGTATCAAAAAATAGCTCCAATTGCATAACTGATCTGAACACAATACTACTTTTTATTTTTGGACCATTTTTTCTACATTTGCAATTCTTCAGTTGAACAAAGTAGAACATGAAAATGCAGAGAGCATGCACAGAGATAAAGTTGTGACAGCTAAAGAGATTGGCCCTTAAGCGTGTATTATACGTTCCAAACGTGACTGTGTGGGTTCATAAGAGGCAACAAGTAGACAAACTCTCAGGGGCAGGCTCAGGTCACATGACGTGTCCCATTGAGACATCTCACATCACCATGACTGTCTGGGTCTGATTCTACAACCAGGGCAACTGGTATAAGATAAGCTCCTGTTTACTGTGCGAGAGGAAGGCAGAGAAAAGAGAGATGGAGAGATGAAACACATACAAAAACAACAACTATGCTGGAATCATGATGAAAAGATAGAACACTGACTACAGGAGACTGATATCACAATGAAGTCAGACATATTCTGAAGGTTTATGTAAATTTAAAACATATCTTCATAACTTTTGCTTAAGGTAGCATTTTACTAAATTACTGAGATGAAGGGATGTTAGACCCAGCAAAAACACCAGACAATCAGACATACCACACATATTTGTAAGGTAAATCAAAGGTGAAATTTTACCCCAGTTATGATTGTTCTTGGGGGTAGATACCACAATAACACAAATGAAAAAACACTAAATCCTTAAAGCAATAGTTTGACATTTTGGGAAATAGCTGGTTAGCTTAACTTCGCTTAGCTTAGCATAAACATTGAAAATAGCTAGCCTGGCTCTGTCCAAAGGTAACAAAATCCACCAACCAGCAACTCTAAAGCTCACTAATTAGCACATTTTATATGTGCCTGACTATTTTTTGAGCTAAAACTGTTGCCAGGGAACCAGCAGAAACTCCAGGAAGTTACTGGTCCTGGCCAACAAATGGTCCAGCACATAAACACAATCCTTAAAAAAAAAAGAAGCAGCAAATTATTGTTTTTACATTGCTGTTTTAGTACTGATCCCTCTTATAGTTCCCCAAATGTCAAACTATTCCTTTAATGTGATTTTAAATTAAGCTCATTTTACTTAAATAAAATTGCACACATACACACTGTACACACACATCGTTAACCACATCAAGTCTTTCGGCCTTCTTGCAGCAATGGAAACAATCCAGAACCTAACAAAATTGGAGTCGTTTCAGAAGACCCCAGCAGAAGTTTATCCAAACATTGTCCCAACATTCCCTATGTTCCCTCTCCAGGAATTTCCAGAGGATTGAGGGCCATACAGCTGCTAGGAGTTAGCAATAGAGAGGCCAAACGCAGTACACTTGGTGGTGGTGGTGGTGGTGGTGGGGGGGGGGGGGTTGAGGGGGGAACCATCCCCAGACTGGGCCCCTCTCCTCCTGCAGCTCCTCTCTGTTATTGTTTTGACTGAGGAGGAGGGTTGAGGGTGAAGGGGTTCACGTGGGGTAAGGCCCTGCCTATTATGTCTGGACGTCTTGGAATCTAGGTCACTATTAGACCTCATCTTCTCTCTTCTCCCCCCACCCCCCTCTCCTCCTCTACGGTGACCGCTGCCAAAAATTCCCTGCTTTTTAATCACTGCTGCTGCCTTCTTCACTTCTCGCCGTCTCGACCGATGTGCCGCGCCCATCCAACCCCCACCCCACTGTCTCCTCACGACCTCACTCCCATCTCTCCCTTCTCTCGCTGCGCCAAATGCCAGCCGTTTATCAGGGATAAGCAGCTGTCCTCTTTGCTTGGGGGAGATGAAGAAAAAACAGACAGAGAAAAAGGCAGAAGTAAAGAAATGGAAGAAGAATTGTGCAAAAGAGAGGGGGGAGAAGGGAGAAATGCAGGCAGAGTCAAATTTTTCTAATTTTAAATCTCAAAGTGACTTCTGCATTTTGGACAAATGATCTCACAAATCGCTTTAGCTATAACACACTTTTTTCACAAAAATAGAGCGTATATTTTTATGTATATGTCACATGATTTTTGTTGACTGTTTACTGACTGTCCAACACGTGGCTTCATGCGTGTCTCTTGCCTGGGATGCAGATATCAGTGTAAACACATTAGGGAGTGTCTTTGCCATAGCGAGTTGAAGGCCAAAGCTACCGAAGATGCGTCATAGTTCAAGTGTTCAGTGAAAACCAAAGCATAACTCAGAAATGGCTTAGAGTCAACAACTTCCGGCTGAAAGCTTTGTGTGTGTCACAGGGGTCCGACATTGCAAATATAAACCTTGTACAGTGGAAGTTGAAAAAAGTAGGATATTTCACGTAACAGCAATTAAGTTACCTCGTGGAATTACACTCTGAGCCTGAGCACATGACTGAGATTTTATCTTTATTGGACTTTTTCTGATAAATTAGCAAATGAACTGCCACATCAATCTTGGTTGCACTGATTTGAACCCAGTCAGTGGTTGTAAATACAACTTGGGTCTTGTTTTTGTAGTTTTCTAAACCACTTTATATCTGGGTAAAACCGAAGTGAACCGGCCTCAGGTTTTGGTAATAATACCTTATTGCAAAGTAAAAACCAGGAATAAACAACATCTTTTAGATTTTTACACCTCCAAAGGTGGTGTACACCAAAGGTTACAACAGCACACAGGAAGCACCTTATCTTCATTGTATAATGCTGGTAATAGTTCCCTGCTGGTCAGGTTGCAATTGAATGAAGGTATGATGCATGTCAGATCAGAAATGCCACACGTTATCTGGCGGCTTCATCGCCACGCATCTGATATCAACAAGAGACCGTCTGTCTGTCTGTCAAAGCTTCATTCTTTGCATGCCACTGTGTGTTATGTGTGTGTCTGTAACAGCCAGTGGCGACACAGTAGATATCCCTGTATTAACGGCTTGGAACTTTGTTACTATTGACTGCAGAGAGACTGTTATCATCTGTTTGCATTGTCGGGAAGAAACCTGCCATTTTGTTGCGGTAACGTGCAGTTTGAGGGACAGTAACACAAATGAAACACACATATCAGTGCAGTTGCTGCGGGGCTGTAAACACAGAGGGTGTGTGCGCACAAGGACACACATATAATGATGCTACTCATTTGTGTATGTGTGGAGGATGGAGGGGGTGTAGAGAGGAAGCTGGCACAGATTTGCAGCCCCCCTAGCTGTGAAATCTCTTGTGCACCCCTGTGAGAGGAGAGACAGTCTTGTCACTCCACTGCCTTCACTGTTTGCTTCTTTTCTCCCATTTTTGGTCAGATTTTGGATTCTCCCCCCATCTCCTACATTATTACATTGAAGAGAGCATAGTTGCAGTCACAAGGTTCACTTGTTTTCAATTTATGTGGGTTGGGGTAGAAGTGGGTTGGTTGGAGTCATACAGGATGGCATATGTGTGTGTGTTTGTATTATATAAAATGTAAATATAAATGTCATGGAAAAAAATGTATGGGAAGTATGTTTTTTGCTCTTTACTGAGTCTGATTGGACACTGGATCCATACAATCCATTTTAACTGTATTTCAAACATTTTATTTAAACCTTTACATTTCCAAGTAAATTAAACTGAGTACACTTATTTTTTCCAGCAAGTAATGGGTTAAAATTCCTTCTCAATGTTACAGTCTCTCAGTAAAATCATTTTACTGTTCTTTCATGATCAAATCTCCAAATTACATATGACACATATGGCATGTAATTGTATATGTGACATTATCTGCAAGGGTCAGAGGTTGACCTTGGCACCCTGGCCAATAACAGAAGATCAGCCGATAGCAATAATGGACAATCAACTAATCTGGATCAATTAGAAGACAAGACAGGAAGGGCAGTTGGTATCACTGAACCTGCTATCACTATCTCACACTAAGCAAACAGACAGAGGAAACGATACAGGCTATAAACACCCACGCAAGGATTTTGATATTTGTCCTTCTAAATTGAAATTGTGGAGGCATATGTATGTTGAAAGGGAATATTATGCCATGTTCTCATCATTAAGGAATGGATGGCTTGCAAGCAATCAGCGCAAGACGGTTGCTTAATTGTGGCTGGCCATGTGAAGGTTAAAAATACAGTGTGTTGACAATATAATATCATGTGAATTTTGGCTAACGTGAGGCATCCTTATTGGTTTAAGGCACTTCCATATTATTAAGCGTCAAGTTGGATGTTCTCATATCTGTCTGTTGGCCACTGCCAGCAGACGGTTAACTTAGCTCAGTATAAACACTGGATACGGGGAAACAGCTAGCTTGGCTCTGTCCAGTGTTGAAAAAATCTGCCTGCTAGCACCTCAAAAGCTCAATAATTTGCACGTTCTTTCTGTTTGTTTAATCTGTGCAAACACCAAAGTAAAAACACAACAAGCTGTGGTTGTAACAATGGGTCTATATGCTGGGCTATTTCTAAAGAGCAGTGACTTCCTGAAACCTTGCTGGTTGCCTGGCAACCCTACAACACTAACCCTCTCCACTTCAAATTACAACTAATTTGGAATAATTGTCTTATACATCTTGTTAGAAATATAATACTGCCTGTACAAAAATGTATATGTCACCATTATGGCAAAACAATTATAGGAAGCTCTTCTATAAAATGCTCACTGCCACCGCCACTGTGTTAAAACCACACTACTTCCTACAACTGAGAACCCTACTATTAATACCTAACCTTTACCTAACCCAGAGTATTAGGTAACTACACACACAAAGGAACACTCTCTCCCATACGCGCCATTTAATCATTTCAACCACAGACTAATCATCTAATCGCCATTATTGTGAGTGAAGAGAAAAACCTAATAGTTTGTTTTGTTAGTCAACAGATGCTGTCCAGTTGTGTCTTTTTTTACCGTCCCATGCTCATTTCCATAATTCATCCCTTGACTTATTAAGAAGATAATCCCCTTGTTATACGGTCACCACTGCAGAATTCACCAGGGAACTGTGTGTATTTGTGTGTGTGTGTCTGAAGGGGTAGGGTCACATTTGAACCCTGATAAACCCTGATACCTCTTTCTTCTACTTGCCGTCCTCCCTCCTCCTCGCGTCCCCTGCGTTGGCTGCTAGTGGATGCTAATGATTAATTGCTTATTTGCTTGGACAGGGTTTGATTGGCGTGTGTAGTGAGTAGACTTGACGTGCTGCCAAAGCTGTCAGACAGGACTTGATGCAGACCAACAGAGAGATACAGAGAGAGAGAGAGAGAGAGAGAGAGAGAGACTAATGGTAAAGAGTAGGCAAGATTAGAGCCAGCATAAACATATTTACATACAGAACATTCATGCACAAATCTGCACGCAATCCATTAACAGCAGTGTGTGTGATATGTCTGTGTAAATTCACTTGCAGTAAGTAAACACATACAGACACAGTCATTAGAGTGCAGACACGTGCATGCAAGTGTGCATGTATGCTTCCACTTGCTTGCACGCACGCACACACGCTGAATGACACTGTTCTGTCAATCATCTGAGTGTACTGCAACATACTCCATTTTAATCATCGTTAGATGCAGAAGCAACAGTCATCAGAGATCACTACCTATCAAATTAAATTCACTCTACAGTATAAATGACCGATTGCGTAGATCATCATGAATGAAAGGACAGTCTGGGAAAGATGTTTCTTGATGCAAACTCAATTTTCTTCCCGGTGGTCGATCTGAACATACGCTCCTCTTTAGATTCTGTAAATTAATTTGAATAATCTATTTTTATCCTTGGTGGAGTTTAAATTCAGAAATCAAGTGGTGTGTTAAGTGTAAAAGCATTTTGTATTATTTATAAATGTGACAACGCCAAAGACAGTGTTGCTTAAAATGAACCTCGGTTACTTTCTTTGATTGAGAATTCAAGTCAAGACTTACTGGAATAAAATGAAATCCAGTGAACCAAAGTGCATCACTGACTTTACATTTTGGTACTGAGCTGATGTTCTCATCCAGAATGGACTTAAGAGAACAGGTAGCAAGGCAGCGTCTATGCTAAAAGACACTTCAGACAAAATTAGACTAGCAGACTGTTGATCAAATGCTGCCCAGCAAATCAGTTCAGGCCTGTTTAATACCAGAGATCAGTGCAGACTGAATGCTCCTTCAATCCGTGATTGACCCCATTCATGTGAGACTGCTGTCAGAGGTCGTCACCTTTCACAAAGGCTTAAGTCTGTAACTGTAGTTCCATTCACTTCATTGCCAAACCATACACTTAAACAGAATTACATTCCAGTTTCTCTCTCACATGCTCATTTATGTCTTTTAACATAATTTAGAGGACTAGTTTGCCATTTAAAAAAATATATACTTAAGTATATTTTTTTTTAAATGCCACATACAGAACAAGCCACAAACAATTTGTGGCTTTATTTATGTATAGTTGTAGCTATTTCTAGCTCACTAGATTATCCATTCACCCAACAAGCAACCAACAAGAATTCAGGAGTTTAATGCACCCAGCGTGTTAGCCAAGAAATAGTTACAGCACTCTTTGTAAAACCACAAATTGTTGGATTATCCTAGGGCTGTCGCGATAACCACAAAATTTAAATAACGCGCTACTGGCTAAGCCAACCGCAGATGCAAGCAGCTGCAACAAGCAAAGCGCAATGTTCATTCTTTCCTGCTTTACATGGTTCAAGGATAGATCGCCATGGGCTGCCCGTGACACAACTTCAGACTGCAAGTGTTGCATGTTGTTTTAATGTTTATTTTGGACATTAGCTAGCTTGGCGTTAGCATATTGCGCTGCTACTGTAAGGTGACCAGATTACTGAAATGAAAACCGGGGACATTTTGAGGCAGAAACTACCTTTCAGTCAATAAGTAGAAGCTTCAATCACTTTCTGGAAAGTAGAATACTGTACTTATGTTTTGTATTGGCCATTTAAAGGTATTTTAAGAGGGAAAAAGGACTGGATTCGTTTTCGGCGGATGATCATTTTTCGGCACAACACCTGTATGCGCTGCTGTCCAGTCTTTCTGGCCATGTAAACTCTGATTTCAGGTCTGTTAACACCTTATACAGTCTATGATTAACTCACAGTTAAAAACAGGGACATTTCCGGGAACAGTTTCAGACGGGGAAAAGAGGAACGCATGGTCACCCTATGTTAATGTAGCTAGCAGGCTCAGAGATGTTGGACTAACATTGTAACGTAATACTGAGAGGAGGTCGAGAGAAACTGTGTGAACATTAAGCCTCATTTGAAGCTCACTAAATAACTAGTGTAGTATGTTGGATGCCTGCGTTTGTTTTTCATGTTGCTTTACTAACGTTACTACAGCGCAGTTGTTAGTTGTTAAAGTTGAATGGAAGCCTATCCTGTTATGCACCGGTGTGTGCGAGTGTGCATTGCTGCAGTGTGTAAATTGTCTTGATAGACATGGCCTGAACGATATAGCAACATGTGAAAAAGACATGGTCAAACTGCAGGATTGAGTTTTCTCTGCAATGTTGTGTAACTTTGACTAGCACCCACCAGCTAGCTTGCTCAGACCACAAAGCTGCAATCAGTGGCTCGCTGGGCAGTGAAGTGAGATCCACAGACACACTTACTATGCTATATGGCACCAAATTACTTCATTTATCAAAAATGTCAATAATACTGCATTGACACAACAAGTCACCGCAGGGGAAATTACTTCACCGCAACAGCCCTAGAGTTTATTAATAAGCTAGAGAGATGTTGGTTGGCATATATTTGAACTGCAGACAGAACCTGCAATTACGAGCAGTTGTCCTGAATCCCGACAGGTTTGTTCCAAAAATTAGACTAAATTTTTTGATTACTTATAGCCTAATAAAACATTAAACGCTGATCGTTGTGAAACATTTTTTTGGTGTTGCCTACAGTCATTGTTCTGCTAAAATGCCCTACAGCAGGTAGTAAGTAACTAGTAGTGTAGATGATGATAGTGGAAGTCGTGAGGACAGGGGAAATGTAGCTTCAGGCAACCACAGAGAAGGAGAGGTTTGCACAGACAGATGTGATAGGCTCTGCACTGATGACAGACAGTTGAATTCTTGAGCAATGATAATTTATTTTAGAAAACATTTTTTACTGTTCGTTGACACTGAATGTAATGTACTGAAGGCCACACCTGCCCGAACTCCCCTGTCCCGAATATCACCTATTCTCATCTGGTCCCCCCATATCTTCTCCACTATACCACAAACTTTATACCATGTGTTTTGATATTTCCAGCTGTGGAAGCCCCCGCCAGCTTCCAACACCCTCCGACACATTCAAGACAAATGATACCAATTTCATAAACAGAATCTTTGCCTACTCTCCCTGCCACGTGTGCCTGAACACACACATCACCAAATGCACACATGAGTTGAAATGGGAAAAGCATGCCTGTGCACTTACAGTAGAAAACACACAGGTACACAAGCACACACACACATACAAAGGCAAGCCACAGGTTTTGATCAATAGTGTTGTGAGCCATGTAGCTTTTCCTCTGCTCTAGCGACCTCACATGTGCTGCTCCAGGCTGAGTAATTGGTGCACACCACCATGATAGCTACGACTGCAAGAAACAATATTGATAACATGCTGCCGTGTGTATGTGTGTGTTGTCTAAATGGTTCTCTAGGGAATTCACTACACCTTGCAGGCTGTTCAGCAAAATGCATCTCCTCCCTCTCTCCACTTGTCTTTTTGACTGTCTCTCTTCCTGTTTATCTTCTATTTCTCTTCTTTGAATTTCCCTCATTTTCTCTTTTCTGTCTGTTCTTCCTTTTTCTGTCTCTTGAGTCCAGATCACAGCTAAGCACAAATTGCCACAGGCCCTCATAATGTAACACAAGCCGTCCCACCTCTGCTCTACACACACACACTCCACCAAACATGCAGGCAATTCTGTACACAATTCTGCATCCCTAGCCACGAGGCAGACTGACTGCCTTTATAAACGACCTGCTGATTCGATTCCTCCACGTAGACTCTTTAGATGCACTTGAAATATATCAAAAATGTCTAGGTTCCAGATAACAGACAATGTTAGACGACTAGTAACTGCAGAGCCTCCAAAGCTCTTTGAACACAAAACTCCTTCAGTTGATTAATGAATGAATACTATATCTTTTTGAGATCACTCCAACCCCTTAGGAGAAAAGGATGAGATAAAGAGAGATTGAGGTTTTGAGACTTAGGTAAGACAAATGGATACTGAATTGAGATTACAATAGGATAAATGAAAGTAACAGATGAGATCTCATCATTGTCTCTTTTTGAGTTCATTAATGTCTTGCTTATTGCTCCTGAAAAGTAGTTGGGAGCTCTGGGGAGATGTTTGTGAGCTTGATTGTATTACATTACTGTCTATGCTTGGAGAACTGTGCTGGAGGCCCTCAGCTGGATTTGAGCCGTTCAAAGGGCAACAACACTGCCGCTGCGCCATCCAGCTAAAATTAACAGTGAAGGACTGATTGTCTTTAAATAGAGTATAATTTTCCTTTACTTAAAAGAGGAGAAATACCATATCCACAATTAAAGTCTACTCAAGAAAGGTATAAAAGTATTCCCTAGTGAATGTACTTAAGTATCAAAAGTAAAAGTGCTTATTCTGTATGACACATGTTGTATCTCAGTTCTTGCGTGTATTCGGTTCTTAATGAATTCTGAAATGAAATGAAATCTCTAAACATCATGTTAAAGTATTGGGTGTTCCAGTTATGCTGGCTGTGACTACCTTAACAAATTGGAAAACATGACATTTGAAAGTGCATTATTTTCAATGTCAAATTTTATTTTACTTTTCTCAGTAACTTGTAACAGATAATTAACAATAAATACAAAAAGGATTTGTAATTAAGGGGAGTAAAAGTACAAATCCCCATAAAAAGAAAATACTCAACCTCAACATTTGACGTAAGTAAAGTACCCCTAGGTGGGGTCACTAAGACAAAACTGAGAAATATCTTGGAGCTTTTTTCTGATCCACATTCGGGAGACTGAAATTACACTTATTTAAGATACTGTAGAGATCTCATCTTTTGATCAGAGTAAGACAGAGTGAGTTTTTGCTCCTGAGGCCAATATGAGAAAACTGAGACATATTTGAGAAAAATCATGAGATCGCAGGAGTCATAGCTGAGTTTTCTTTGAGCACTTTCTCTGATCTCATGGTCCAATGTTCAGGAGACTTAAATTAGACTCATTTAAGATCAGTTAGAGATCTCTTGTTTTGATCAGAGTCAGACATAAATGAGATTTTATATGGTTGTTTCTCCTGAAATGAATTTGAGAAGAGGGAGAAAAGACCTTTGGTCTCACCTTCGTATTAAAAGCAGCGCATTTGTGTCTAGGAGAAAAGAAGGAAAGAACTATGAGATCTCCTCTTGGATTTTGCTTTCCTTTGGGTTTATACAAAGTTGAAGGTACAAAGCCTGTGTATGTGCTAAGGTAAGAAGAGAAGTCGAATACAACTCTTAAGGTGCATTTCAGTAAGAAATATTCGGCAAAGTCAGCAAAATTCTGGTGCGTTGTCCGCTAAAAGCAGGCTAATCTGCAATTAGCCTCTGCTAGCATTCTTTGCAGAAAGACAGCTAATGCTCAAAATGAACTAGTTCATAAGAAGTGTCATCTGAGTGCAAAAGTGTTTAGAACTATTCTGATGAAAACCCTGCTGTCAAATAGAGAAAGCAGGTTTGACGAATTAAGGTTCAAATGACGATAACAGGGCACACATTTGGGCAGTCCTTCCTTCAAGGCAAAAAAGTAATTGTGTTAAAATGATGGTGAAGTGGGCATGCTTGTTGGATTGTCAGACATAGCGCCACACCCAATTGACCCTTTGCTAAGCCACGCCCTGAATACACAGCTGGCCAATAACAGTGCAGTATAGGTCTCGCTCTACCTGAAGTCCGACACTTTCATGGCTGCGCTCCATTGACTGTAATGCAAAAAGAGTCGTTTTCTAGCTTTTTTTGGTTGTATTTTTCCAAGATATGGTCAAACGCTGTTTCTGGGCCACTTGTAATAGTTACAGTTGCTACCCAGAGAGGTTGGTAGGAGAAGTATGATTTATTCTCTTTCCAAAACCTGAAAAAAATCCAGAAAAATGTCGGCTGTGGATTGTTCCTAATGTAATGTTAGTTAACCTTCAAATGTATAATGTAACTGCAAAAGTCTGGTTCTTTCTGAAATCGCTTTTTCCAACAAATTTGACAATATTTCTACGGGGAGTCCAGTAATAGACAGTGGCAGCGCTGACAGTAACTAAGGGGGGTGGAGCTTAGCGAAGGATCAATTATGATGTCAAAAAGTTGGTTGAGAAGGGGGTTTCAGACTGTCCAACCCTACCATCTGACATACTTTGTGGTTGTTGTTTTAATAGTCCCCCGTTCCAAACTCTCACTTTTCCAATCCAGCTCTCACAAAAGGAGGTCCATATAAACAGTCAAGTGCTCAGTTGGTCATATAATCTCTAGAAGCTCTATTTGTATTGTGGATGTACAATCTGTAAGCAAGGTACAAGATTTTAGTATCTGAAGCATTCTGATTTCTGCTTGTAGTCAGTTTGTAGTCACGTCAATCATGTTTTAACAGGCTTTGGTTGCATGCAGCTAAATAGTCCACGTGGACAGCAAAAGAGGCGGAACGCATTGGCCAAAGTGTTATCTCGGAACCAATTGGCTGTTGTCAGAAGACCATTTAGCTTTTTATCAATCTCAGAACCCTAGAGAACAGTCTTTTATTTGCTTTTTAAAATGTATCTGCATTGATATCGTCGTCAGTTGATGGGTTCTGAGATTGCTTATCTGACTGTAAACAGATCTGGATATCCGTTGGCTACACCGGAAGCCCCCGTAGGTTAAATCGTTGTCAGACAAGATTGGTCGGTATACAACAGCGGTGACCTCTGCATCCTCACTCTAACACAAATTTAACTCCCTCCACCACCCCAGCTCTTCTGTCAGGAGGATTATGAGCTCAGGGACATTCTGTGTCAAGTTGAGACAAAAAACTTTGACCATAGTATCCTGACTCAATAAAACAAAATGCACGAAAATATTGAACATTGCTTGTTTTCCAGGATTTCTTTCTTTGTATTATACATTATAAATAATAACATCTTCAAAAAATACTCTTTCTTCTTGAGAATATGAATTCCCTTTTTCTTGTTACACCACATCTGCCTTTCTGTTTGTTTCTCCCCGTTACCCCCGTCTCTTCTGTGTGCATCAGATGACCCCTGTTGCGGGTTCTTCTGTCAAGAAGATACCAAATACCAGGGGTTGCCAACAGGCGCAGTCATGGCTAAATATACACCCGTGTGAGAGCAGAACCCGATTTATCCTGTCAGTTGTACACGTGCAAGAATTCCGTATGTGCGCGTGCATGTTCGCTCATGTGCTATGCAAGTCCACGCGCTCCTAAATAAGCACGCATGCGTCCACCTTACTGGTGATCGACTCTTTTCACACCTTTGTGCAAGGGCCTATTTTCTGCCACTTACAATCTCACCCCTCTCTGTTGGTGAAATATTCATGAGGAAGGGGGAACAGCCCTCTCCTCTCCTTTTTTTCTGGAGCCCAGATGTTAGGTAAGGGTATGCCGGCTATGCAGAGTGGCTATGCATTACAATTCTGCAGACACAAAAGAAAAGAGTTGGGGAAAGGAGGTGAGGTGAGCAGAGGAGACGAACACAGAGCTAAAGGCGTAAGACAGGTGAGGAGGGGAGCAGGAGAAGAGGAGAGAACATGAGGGAAGCAGAGGAGGGAGGATGAGCAGACACAGGAGGGCACTGGGTACGCCGTGTCCTTAAAAAGCCTCAGAGGAAGTGTAGGGAGAGGCAGGGATGAGAGGAGAGGATGAGCAGTGCGGTGTGGCTGGGAAAGAGGTTAGTAAACCAATTGAAATTGGATAACAGTCTCCCTACGTCGCCACAGTTTCACATCATGAGAGCTCAGTGAATGAAAATAGGAGATTAACCGAGATATGGGCGCGGACAGATGGCAATGATTCAATCTTGTGTGTGTCTGCACAAATCCAGCACATATGATGGTTTTAGTGCACTGCGGAATAGACATACATGAAGTGTGCTGTTTCGCTCTGACATATGAGCGAGCTCATGAGCTAATTAGGCAATCCTTGATTAGGTTTGATTTGGAGCGGAGAACAGATGCCGAGCGAGCCAATCAAAAGGCAAAAGTGACTGGTCATGGCTGCAAGCACATACATGTCTCAGAAAAGCTAAAAAAATTCTGCAGTAGATGCTGCAGTGTCACCCTGCCCCTCTTTTGCCTCTTTGTTGATTTTTTGGAACAATTTGTCCTCACAGGAAAATGTCACGCTACCCTGTCAGCTCTGACTCCAGCCCCCACCTTCTCTCTCTACCTCCATCTCTCTTTCCTCCCCTTCCTCTCTCTCCTTGTCAGTGAAATGGAGAAAGTCTTCCTTCCCCTCTTTTCATATCTTATCATGTCCTTTTTTCCCTCTTTACATCTCCTCTCCCCCTGTGAGGCTGAGACTCAGTAGTACAGAGAGTGCCATGGAACACATGGTTCCATGTGTTCAACATTTTACACGGTGAATATATTAATGGATAGAGTACAAACTGCTTCACATAGTCACCCACATGCCACAGGAGGAGATCAGAAGGAAAAGAGAGAGAAAATAGATAGGCCCTCTGCTGTCTGTTAACTTTCCTACATATTTGCTTTTACCTTTAACACTCCCCTCTTCCATCTCATATTACAGCCTCTCACATTCCACTAACTTCCATTTATTCTCTCTCGTTCTTCTCCTCTCACCTATCTTTCTATCTCTGTCTAGACAGACACAAGCAGTACTTACAGGCAGATGGTAAACAGGTAGAGCAGTGGTTTCAAACCTTTTTTGTCAGATGAACCCCTCCATTCTTCAAGCACCCTTTCATTGACACACCATACCATTCATCTATTACTTTTAGCTAACCATTTTCAACCATTTATCTATTACATTGGTTGTGAACACAGTATTGTCGTATTTTCACCTTTTAAGTTGAGACGACTGAAAGTCCAATAAGCCTGTCTTTTAGCTCAGTCTTTGGTCTCAACAAAACAGTTAAGTTATGGACCGGACAGCTAAACAATTAACTGAAAGCTGCTTTGAAGTTTTGTAAAGCAAATGGGAGCTGCAAATTCATCATTACAAGTGACTCCTTTCATATTGTCACATTGTTTTCATGTTATGAATTGATACGTTTCTAATTATATCCACTTTAAGCTGTTTCACCGTTTATCCATACCTAAGCTAACTACCTGAACTGTTTAGCCAACTATCTGTACTATGTGTTTTTTCATTATATTTACCTAATATAACAACCATTTATCCATTACTTTTAACTAACTACTAACTGTTTATTCATAACTTTAAGCCCACTAGCAACTGCCGTGCCCTTTTTTAATTATTTATTAAGTACTTTATTGTCACATACACAAATTCATCCTCTGCATTTAACCCATCCTTGAAGGGAGCAGTGGGCAGCCACTGTACAGCACCTAGGGACCAACTCCAGATTGAGATGCTATGCCAGGTCAAACAGCACTGACTGGAGAACATACCTAACATGTTTTTGATGGTGGGCGAAACCAGAGCACCCAGAGAAAACCCACACAGACACAGGGAGAACATGCAAACTCCACACAGAAAGGCCGGGCAACCGTGGTTTGAATCCACGACCTTCTTGCTGGGAGGCGACAGTGCTGACCGTTGTACCACTGCGCAGGTTGGGAATCACTGGGGTAGAGGCAGAATCATAAAGAAGGATACGAAGACAGGGATGTAGACTGAGGAGATCAGACAGCTGTGTCAGACATCAAAGAACATCTTGGTCAAATACCACAAAGTCAATAAATCATTCTACTAACACTACATAAAGTATTAGGTTACAACGACGAATGCAGTCAATCTAAGCCTACGTTCACCCTGTTGACCTTAAAATGTTCCGATTCCGATTAATTGCCCAGATCCTGATCCAGATCATATTCACATGAATTTTTAAATGTGACCTATCAGACTCCAGTGTGAACTGGCCATGGCCTGAAAGTGACCCACATGAGCAAAAGTATAATACGATGTCACACGCGGCATGCAGAGGTTAGCTCATATATGCTAACCCTCACGATTATGACAAATGTTCACAACTTTCTGTCCTTTTCATTGCATTCATTAAAATTTCTGGCAATGGACAGCCTTACAACTCACTCACTTTCTCTGCTGTTTTTGCCCGGACAAGTTGCATGCATGTGATGCAGAATTGTAACGACGTTCACTCTAGATGGACGTCAGAGTTGCTGAGGTCGCATTTCAAAAAATCCAACCTGTATCTGGTTTGGACCGCATGTGAAAGTGGCTATGAGCAAAAAAAACCCCAACTGATTTGGCTGTCTTTGGCCTGCAATCTGAACACAGCCTAAGCCCCTCACATGCTGCCTCAAACATTTCATTCTGGCCGCTTACCAAATTTAACACAAATGAGTTCCAACTTCTTACAATATGATATATTACTGAGATATTACATACAAACATTTACATTCAGATTTCACAAAAAATGAAGAAGAAAAAAAGCTTGTTTTCACTTCCCCTCTGTCTTCACTTCACCTGCCTTCTCCTCCTTTCCACCAACCACTCTCCCAATACCTCATACCTTTCCCCTTATACTCACATAGCTTCTTTCTAAAGATATATTTTATGAAAAAATCAGCGACCACACATATATCAGCCCAACCTGTTTGGTTTGTTAAAATTGAAATTGGTATTTTACTTTTCAGAGACGGAATAATATTTCATCCTTGCCTTATTCCCTGTTTCACTTCCTAATGGCTTCCCCCCCCTCTCCTTCGCCTCCTCACCACTTGACCACCTGTGGCCCCGCTTCCCCTCCTGTCAAATCCACACACACACACCCTCCCCTCTGTCACTGCACCCATTCCTGCCACAGCACTTGTGTCTTATGACCATGCTGTGCGTCATGAGGCTTACTCAACAGCCACCCCCCCCAAGCCCACAACCTCACGCACACACACACACACACACACACACACACACACACACACACACACACACACACACACACACACACGCACACATTCAGTCCCCCCCCACTCACACACACTCATTATGCTAATAAACGCAGGTCACGCTTGGATTAAGCACGTGCATATCAAAGCAATGGACAGAGACAAATGCACTCTTCCACAGAAGCACACTCTGGCTTTCCACGCCATTCATGGAAGTGCTACTGTATCAGGCTACTAAAGCATCTATTTATAGTGATGACTAAGTTTTGCTGCATAGCCATTTATGTATCTTTCCTGTATAGACTCACATAATGACAATGTGTTGGGTTATATATTGCTGACACATACTGTAAATATCTGTGAATAAAGAGCTCATGTTTCTGGATGATCCAAGCTGAAGACATTGTGAGTGACTGAATGAGTAAGTGAGCTGTACACACAACGTGGCCTGATAGTCATATGAACTATATCTGGAAAGTCACAAATGGGGTGTCCCATTTAAGAAATACGCTTGTGACCAGAGGGTTGACAGTCAGGGGATATCTGGGTGAAAGTCTGTACAGACATGGATGGTCACAAGATTATGAATCCTAATGATTTTGATGATTATCTGACCTTTTCCAAATGACATTTTTGGCTTTTAGAGAAATATCTCAGCAACTATTGGGTCAATTTCTATGAGATTTGGTACAGATACTCATGGTGCTCAGAAGATGATTCCTAATTACTTTGGCAATCACCCGACATTTCCTTCAGCTCCATCAGCAGGTCAAAGTTTTCATTTATCCTGTGAAATATTGCAACATATACTTGATGGATTGGCAGCAAATTTTGTACAGACATGCTTAACAGGCAATAGATTCTCATACATTTGGTGATCATTTGACTAAATTCCTGCAAAATTAAATACATTTTCATCAGCTTCAGCTGTACTTTGTTGGTAGAGCCACTATTAGGTTGACATTTTTGGGCTTTGGGGAAATGTCTTGACACCAATTGGATAGATTAGCTTAACATTTGGTACAGATATACAGGATAATTTGTAATTGCTTTTCATCTAGTGCCATCATCAGGTAAGAATTTTAATTTGTCCAAATACCTGCAAAACTAATCACATTTCCATAAGCCTCAGTGATTATGCATTACTGTATGCTTAGTGCTAATTAGCAAATGTTAGCATCCTCACACACCAAACTAAGATGGTGACCTGCCTAACATCAGTTAGTGTTGTCAATATAAACATGTTAGCATGCTCAGCTACTAGTATCTAGCTCAAAATACAGCTGTGCCATGTTGAGGAAAGAATTAGGCTCTGTCCAAACTTCAAAAAGACACACATATTGTACACCTTTGTGTACAAATAAGATACATTTTAATTAGTGAGGTCTAGAGGTGTTGGTAGGTGTATGTTTGCCCCTGTTTCCAGTCTTTATGCTAAGCTAAGCTAACTGGCTGCTGGCTCTACCTCCATTCTTAGCACACAAAATTGAGAGTGGTACCGATCTTCTCAGCCGAGAACTTAGCAAGAAAGTGAATAAGTGTGTTTCCCAAAATTCTGAACTGCTCCTGTAAAGTAGTCATCTGTATCTTGTTTTGGTGCTAACTGTTAATTGCTGTGGTTTAAACACATGTTCCAGAGATCACGTCTGTCGGCCACAGAGATTTGATCATTGGCAGTATTAACACCCCCAAATTGCTCTATTTGTGGGCAGGTTTCACACACAAAAAGGTCATCCAAGAGTAAAAAGTAGAGTCAGGACTTGTTGTGCTGGGAATTATGGCTTTTTGAAGGGAGTCAGATCTTATGGCTTGGTTGCTTTCTGAGAGCTGGCTATTTTGGCTCCCAAACGGCTCTTCATTTATTAGCATTTCTGCTGTCAATGCCTAAGTTACATTCTTATTTGTTGCAAGAAATAAATATGCAAGATTCTTCATTTGCAATACACTGAAATATTCTGTCATATAGATAGTTAAAAAGTTGGATATGTCAAGATGAACTATCCTAGTGGTATAACAACAAAAATGACACGCTATACAGTTCATTTAGTATAGTATAATATGAAACCAAAAATATTGCTGCTCTTTTCAAAAGGGTAATTTGTTCTCTCAAGTGGGGACCAGCTACCATCGTTCACTTCAAGTAGCCAGCTCACAGAGCCGACTCGTTAGCGACCGACACATCACTAGCTCCTGGAAATCAACAGAAGAAAACAGAGAAAACTTTGTAGTGTTAATAGTGGTATTAGAGGACAGGAAAATATGAGAAGATTGAACTTCGGTTGTCAACTTGGTGTCATCAAACAGGGGTACCATGTAGAAATAAAGAAGGAATGGTCAAGGGGAATTGTGGATGATTGAGATAATACATTCCATTATAGGTAATGTTAAACTTTTAGGTGCAACAAAGTTTTTTTGGACAGAAACCTGCAAAAAGATCCTGAGGCAAGAGTAAGAATTTTTTTGTTTTTAATTGTATAATTTGTCACGCTATTCCTATCCCTGTTGTCAATCCCTTCAGTATATTGGTGAATGCAACAAGTTGTCTTAAGTAAGTAAGTTGTCACTCACACATGGAACTTAAAAATAAATCTCTTATAAATGGCTGTTAGGCCCAAAGATCTTGTGCAAAATAAAAGGAAAAGATCTTAAACTGAAACGGCTGTGCCTTACGGTCACAGTTGGCCTCAGTTTTCCTTGAATCAAACTTTTTGACAAATATGCACTTACTTACTTCCAGGTCACATGCTTCTTCCGACAACAAAAACAACAGCATTCTTTGGTCTGGTTAAATGCTAACTATGATAGGAATGTGAGCGCGCGTGGTCCCTATTAGCACAATGTTATCATGTGAGTGAGCTTACAATACACACACACACACACACACACACAGTTGCACAGGCGCACAGAAACACACACACGCACCCTCACATGCACGTGCACAGAGAAAGGGATAAGCCATTGTTAAGCAAAGCAGGCAGCACACCCAGTTAGGATGGTACACACCTAAGCACCTTAAGAGTGTAAATATCACAGCTATTTGAAGTAGACACAGATGAGTAACTCTGTGTACATAGCAAGCCTTATCTCCTAATGCACTGCATGAAGATTGCTTAAAGGTAGACAGAAATGAACTCTTGAGTGGAAGTTTGTCAAACTACTTTCCACATCTTTTTAATCCTCTGATTTTAATTCATATCTACAACACTCCATAAAAGATCAATTATATTCAGTGGTGATTTAACATAAAGCCAATTCATGAAAGTTACATTTGATGTTTTGAACAACAGTATGAGGTCTGTTTGCAGCAGAGGGAATGATAATTCATTTACCATGAGCGGCAAAAAGCACTTTGCCGACCTTAAAGACTGCAACAGCTAGCTTGGCTCTGTCCAAAGTTCATAAACACCTCTTTGTGTACAGATTAAACAAATAAGTTAATTAGTTAGCCCTTCAGGTGTTGGTATGTGTCTATTTTACCTTTGGACAGAGCCATGCTAACTATTTGCCCCTCTTTCCAGTCTTTATGCTAAGCTAAAGCCTTATGCAGACTACACGACTTTCAGTGTCGGCTGATGGCCATGCCGCTCACGCTACACAACTTGCTGTCTTGTGACGGAAGTCATTGTGGCATTTACACTACGTGACTGATCGGTGACAGAGAGTCACACATTACATGACCTGCCTGCTATGCCAGCTGCCTGCTCTCATTGGCTGGATGGATGTTGAGTCGGCCGACTCTTCCAGATATTTGGAATGCTAGATATCTGGCAGACGATGGCGATGTGTCTGAAACGTGTCGGGGAGCTGTTTTGATGTGTTGTTGTGTAGTTCACACATAATAACTGGTGACCGCCAATCAACTGCTGATTTACTCCCAATCACAGCCTGATGGTCGCCGAGCGGCAAATCGGGCTAAGAATCGTGTAGTGTGAACTTGGCTTAAGCGAACTGGCTACTGACTCTATCTCCATTGTTAATGCACAAACTTGAGAGTGCTACCAATATTCTCATCTACATACTTGGCAAGAAAGTGAACAAGTGTGTTTCCCAAAATATTGAACTGCTCCTTTAAGGTAGTCATCAGTATCTTGTTTTGGCACAGTGTAAACACCTGTTCAGAGATCACACGTCTATCAGCAACAGAACTAACCAGCAATCAAGTGTGATATTTTTTTACCATCAATGTTCTGTTGAAGTTTTGCTCTCATTTCACATAATAATTTATTTACATTTAATGCTAAAAAACCTGCAGATTCCTCTGCTGGAAGTATAAAATGCATTACTTCCTGTTACATTGCTCAATTTAAGGCCCTTCCCCTCAAGGGAATACCCACTTCCAGCCTCTGTGAATCACATGAAGTAAATCACATTTCTTGTGCTTGCAATAATGTTTATGATACACAGTTATAATGTATTATGATTAACATTTTATTTCAATTTGATAACAAAACATCAAAGTCACTATGAAATGAACCCATTTGCATTTAATTTGAATGATGTATAAAGTCATGTGCGAGATATTTAGGAAGGAAGGTTTTATATACTTGAAAGTTAATTTTCTATTGTGTTTTTTGACAAAATAGGTCTGTTACTGGCTTTTTTTCTGAGATTTTCAGTGTTCACTCAGTCTCTTGACCAGGGTCCTTGCCACAAACCTGGTTCATGTAACATGTACAATTTTCTTCACAGACAAGACACTAATTAGCCTGGAGTCACTTGACAGCCAGAGAAAGATCAAGAACATTCACATCCGAAGCCAGAGATCATCCTTGAACAGCGGTTTACCATTTCCCCCACACACATGACCCTCTGTTAACACATTTACATTTACATTTACTCATTTGGCAGACGCTTTTATCCAAAGCGACTTACATTTGAGGAACAACATACAAGCATCAACAGAGCATCAACTACAGATCTACAACTGACAATACATACTAGTAAGAGCAGCAATAAATACTACTAAGAGCTCACAGTACATATCACATCAATGGGGTAGATACCTAGGGAAGGAAGTAAGAGTTAACAAAAAGTGCAATCAAAACAAAAAGTACAATCAATACAAGATCATTGTAGGGGATAGAAGAAGAAGAGCACAGGAAGTGCATGTTAGAGGTTAGGATTTAGAGGTTTTATAAGAGGAAGTGTTCTCGGAAGAGATGAGTTTTCAAGAGCTTCTTGAAGTTAGAGAGGGACGCCCCTGCTCTGATGGCGTGTGGTAGCTCGTTCCACCATCTTGGTGTCACAGATGAGAATAGCCGGGACTGGGATTGCTTTGTGTGAAGGGATGGCAGAGCCAAGTGGTGTTCGTTGGAGGAGCTTAGCGGCCGAGAAGGAACGTAAGTTTGTATAATGGAGTTTAGGTAGATGTGTGCAAACCCAGTAGTCACTCTGTATGCAAGCATTAGTGACTTGAATTTGATTCTGGAGGCCAGGGGGAGCCAGTGGAGGTCACTGAGTAATGGAGTGACATGAGTCCTTTTGGGCTGATCAAAAACCAGACACGCTGCTGTGTTGTGAACCATTTGTAAGGGTTTCACCGCACAAGCTGGAAGACCTGCTAGGAGGGCATTGCAATAGTCGATGCGAGAGATAACCATGGCCTGTACCAGAAGCTGGGTGGCGTACTGAGTGAGGTAGGGCCTGATTTTCCTTATGTTATATAGAGCAAAGCAGCATGACCAAGAGACAGCAGCAACATGGTCTGAAAAGGACAGCTGGTCATCAATCATGACACCCAAGTTTCTCACCACTTTGGTTGGAGTGATGTTTGCGGAGTCAATTTGTAGTTTGATGTTATGGTGGATAGATTGCTTGGCTGGAATGACCAAGAGTTCAGTCTTAGAGAGGTTTAGTTGAAAGTGGCAAGCCTTCATCCGTGCAGATATGTTTGATAGACAGGCCGTGATCCGCGCCGAGACAGTGGGATCGCCTGGCGGGAAGGATAGAGTTGCGTGTCGTCTGCGTAGCAGTGGTAAGAGAAGCCGTGCGAGCGGATAGCAGGATCCTGTGGTTGACTGTGTTGAAGGCAGCTGATCAAGCAGGATAAGAACCGAGGATTGGGCTGCAGCTTTAGCTGACCTTAGGGCTTCTGTTACAGACAGAAGAGCCGTTTCAGTAGAGTGGGCACTCTTAAAACCAGACTGATATGGATCTGGGAGGTCATTCCCTGAGAGGAATTCTGAGACCTGTTTGAATACTGTCCGTTCAATAGTTTTGGATAAAAAAGTTAGAAGAGACACTGGTCGATAGTTCTCAACTTGAGTTGGGTCAAGTAAGGGCTTTTTGAGCAAGGGTGTAACCCAAGCCCTTTTGAAAGTGGTTGGGAAGGATCCTGAAGCCTGAGAAGTATTTATCACATGAGTGATTGTCGGGACCACAGTAGGAGATATGGCTTGGAGGAGATTCGTAGGAATCGGGTCCACACATGACCAATTTTACATTTTCTAGTCACATGACGTCACGTGAGGCAGCTCCATTCACCGATGAATGCTACTAAATATGCAGTTTTCACTGGGAAAATATTTTTCCCTCCTGGGAAGCAAGAATGAGCAACACATGAGGGTTCATCAATATCTTCATCCTGCTCAAATAAACTGCCTTCATGTCACAAGCCTGCTTCTGGAACCTTAAAGCCACTCTGTGAAGCTAAGAAGTGATTAGCGGTGTGGGTCTGATAGTATTTTGGACGGAGTACAGACTGTACCATCGTAAGAGACACGGTGGATTGCACTGAGCTTAGAGATCAAGTTTGGAGCTGTCATTACAGAGCAGCTTTAGCCATATCAGTGAGGACAGTGACCCCTGTTGCAGTTAACAATTACCCCTTTTCCCTGATTTGTGTGTGCCTGTGTGTAGTCCTTAGGAGCATACAACCATAACATGTGACCATAAACATAGCCACATTTGTCTTACCTTTGCTCTCCCTCTGTGACTCAGCATTTCCACTGCTCTCATAAGCTATTTAGCTGCATGTGTGTGTATGTACATGTGTGTGTGTTATCTTTAGCCACCTCACTTCGACCATTGACCTTTCTAAAGGTCTCACTGTCCAGTTGTCCAAACACAGACTGACTGACTGACCTACTGAAGAATATTTTAATTTGGCTGTATGTACAAACCAAAACCTAGCAATAAAAGCTCAAATTGATATCTATCCAATGGATAAACAGCTGCTTCTGAGTAAAGCTATAGAGAATGGTAGAGGACAGGCAGCTCTTATCAGTCTTTGCATGTCAAGGATAAAGATTACCCTTGACAGGAGTGAAAACACAATCACACTGACGCTTATACTGGTATCTTTGCAGTGCTTTGCTCAAGAGACACTTGACATAGCTGGACACTTACTGATACATTAGTTGAACCTGTGATATGAAGATAGTTTATGGTTGCATTTCAATAAACATGCAACAAATCTGAGTTTTGTTTACAGTTAATTTAGTTCCAGGTGTCCCGAAACTCACACAAGAAAGATGACCTTTAGATACTCTTCTGAGGTCAGTTATTGTCTGTCCAGTTGAACAGTCACAGTTATTATATATAATATTACACTTGACCTCAATTACCCCATGAAACAGGGATTTAAACGTTGTGACTGTCCCAATTCCATACTATATACTGATTGATTTGAGTATAAGATGCATTCACACTGCATAAGTGACAAAGTGAAATGTACTATGATTCCCCTAGGAGTATGTATGCACAGAGTATGTATATCTAAAATAAAATAAAAATAAAAGATTTATATATATATATAAACTAAAAACACAAAACTATATAAAACAATAATATAATATAAATGATATAATATAAATAATAATACTTGTGAAAAATAACATATACATACATATATAAAATATATATATTTATAAAAATAATACTTAAAACATCAACAACAACAACAAAAACCCCTAATATTATTTGGAGATACTACAACTCCAGGATGTAATGTAATAAATACATGGATAAACTTTCCAAATTTGAAATTAGCTCTTACAAAGTCACAGTTTGATTGACATGCACTGGCACATATTTTGTTTTATTTAAATTACTTTTTGGGAGCAGTATACTATTATGATTAGTATATAATATACACTATATTGTGCGATATTAATAGGCAGTATGGAACTTGAATGTTAATGGTGACCTCATCAAGAAGGTGTGAATAAATTAGAATGATATTTCCATCCAATGACGCAATGTCAAAAATTTGCATGAAATCCCACCTCTGCCCTTTCCCTTCATATCAAACATCTCATTATATCACACTGGACTTTATTACTCCTTACAGTGAACCCCACTTTTCTGGTTTTAACCCCAACACCAAAATATTAGTACATGATAAATGAAGTCAAGATCAGCTTTGTTTGTTGCAATGACAACCTATGGCAAAAAACCCCACAAAAATAAAAGGTGAGTATATGATAAGATTCATAACAACAGAGTTGCATTATGACACAACAAAGCATTTTCAAGAGAAAGTGTGTGTGATTTTTGCCTGAAAATTGACACAAACACAAAACTGAAAGTTGTATGCCATGACAACCTAAAAGTTATGATGTTTATTGTTTGTTTAAATAAATATCCTAGTAATAGATCATGTTGATTAGAAAGTTTAAGTGCACCACCCCCATTGGCTAATTCTTTCGTCTTTTTACATAATACTGTACTTCCCAATTGGGCTCTGGTTGACCATTGTTAAGCTTGTCAGATTAAGCCCTGATTTTTGAGAGATTATCTAAATCCTGTCTCGACACATTAGGACTTTAAAGGATTAAAATGTGACTTAAAGTGAGCCACTCAGTTATGGCCACTTAAATGTATCATGGTGGTATTAGTTGCATGTTTGTGTGTTGCCGAATCGGTCAGAGTTGAACCTACTTGACCTAGTACTTGAATCTCTACCTTAAAATAATGGTTGAGAGTAAAGCGGGAGACAAGTCCACCAAAGTAAGACTGAACCAGCTGCACTGGCAACATTAGTCTGGTGTTAGATAGTTCCTTTATCTGTCACAAATTCTGAAGCATTCACTCTGTGGCTGTTACATTTGCATAGTTTGAGTTGCTTCTCTTCATCAGCCTCTTAAAGAAAGCAGACCACAAACGATTATGATTTGAATGCTCATCCCTTAACACAATTTCCATTTTGTTTGTTTTATCTCAGGTGCTGTAAGCCATTTGAATGCCATTTTTGCATTTCCTCATTTCATTTTACAGATAACTGCTCAGTCAGCCTAGCTGTTTCCACGGACCAGTTTTCTCTGTGAAGCTTGAGTAAAAACATTTACAGTCAATAGGCCTGTGGCTGGGAAAGGGGAGGTGGCCTTTGGACCAGGGCAAGAAGCCCTAATGACTCGTTTATTCATTTACATTTAGCTGACACTTTTATCCAAAGCGACTTACAATTGCATGTCAGAGGTCGCACGCCAGCAACTAGGGGTTAAGTGTCTTGCTCAAGGACACATTGGTGGATGTGTCCCAGCCACTCATTCCTGTCACAAGCTATGCTCAAGGGAAATCTATTACAGAGTATCATCAGCCATTAGCATACTGTATATCCAAAACTGTATCTACTCCACCACCATCTGTAGAAATGTTTTGCTTTCCTTTCTTCTCTCCGTGATTGCTTTTTGACCCTGTTGAATTTACAATGAGTTGAGAGGCTCTGGCCGCTCACCAAGAAGATAAACAAAACAAAAGAAGAAGGAAAAAAGTTGAAGTATGAAGTTGTAATCAATCCTGCGGTTCGAGTGGTGAGAATCATTTGTCTCTTTTATTTTCTTCTAGCGGGCTGACTCAATTCTTTTTAATCGTATATCTGATGGGACGGTGAGCGTTTTGTTGATGGCATAATTACCAAAGTGCATGCATACTGTAGCAGTGGCAGTAATGATAGTGTCTGTTTTGCAACATGATAATGGTAATTTGCCATGTGTTATGGCTAAGGCCACAAAAACCCTTATTTAAAAAGATGACTAAGAGCAAATTCATATTTACAGCTACAGCTCAGTACTGTAGGGGCGTTTGATGCAGCAGAGGAGGAGTGGGTTGCAGATACATAAAAAGTAAATGGTTAATGGCCTTACAGTTGAAGAAAGTAGGGAAGGATTGTCTTATTCACTCTTTTCACTCTTATTATTGTGTATTTAAATTGGCAACCTTCTGGTCACAAGCTTCCATCTTTAACCTTCAGGGTGCCGCAGCCTCCCTCTAAGGTTTTGAAACCGACATGTTTACACCAGCAACATCATAAAGGGCTATTCTTAGGCTCTCCATCAGTCAAACTGAGTGTATTTAAGGAGGCAGATTGGGAACAACAAAAACACTTCAAGTGACCTCATACTGGTTGGAACCCGACCCCGCCTCGTCACCACCACCACCATGCTCCCTCCTCGACCTTTCCTGTGCCAAAAAAAGGCTCAGCTTTAAGTGAGACATAACCGCTGACCGGTCAAGGAAGAAAAGTAAAGAACCAGTTGGCATCATTTAGCTGCATTCCTGAGGCTACCAGTTATCATTTAGACCTGACATGCAGTTTTTCCTGTCACACACACATCATATGAAGCTCAAAGATACACAAACACATGGGCAACTGGTGCATTAAATACTATTAAATACACACACATATATATCAAACACATACAGTAAGGTCAAACATACAAACTCATACTTGTCATATACATCAAGACTGACTAACACACACACACAATCTAATCCTATACAAGGCTATTTAAACTGCAATCGTAGAAATGGATTACTTGCTGTGTTACTGCCCAGAATGGCTCACTTTCTGCACATACCTGCCTCCGCCATGAAATCAGTCAAGCGTTTCTGCCTGGCTTGATGTAATAGTCCCATAACATGTGTAGTTCACTTTGTGGCACTTTTGCTGTAATAGAACTGCCCTGTCACTGATTCGTCATGACAGAAGGCCAGAAATGTGGAAAGATATCGAACTATTAAGACGTGCAGCTGAAATGGAAGCGAGGTGTACCCGCTGGGGTGTGCTAAGCTCAGATGGAGGGGAAAGGTCACGTCAAGGTCCTTCAAATTTAGTTTCACTGTTGTTTACTGCTTTCCGATTGACGCTTCAGAGTTGCTTTGATTAAAAAAAAAAATCATCCAATCAATAACAAATGATGCTTTATTTTTTTAATATCCTGTTTATCACCCGTTTCCTTCCTTCAGTTTATCATTTTTGTGCCTCCGTGCATCATCTTTTATCATTAGAGCTACTCTACAAGAGGCCATTAGAGAGAAATTGACCCAGCTCCCTGCCAGTCTCAGCAGGCTATAGCCTCATCAAGGCAGCCCTCTTTCCCGCTGTGACCAGTATGGCCGGCCATTACGATGGGAGCGGCTTGACGAGCTGTAAAATATTCATCAATGCTCCACTTGGCCCTTTGTGAATTGTGCATAAACATTCTCGCACTGTCAAACACATTTACACGCTGGAAACTCAGAGACAAAGACAATTAAACGTTGATTATGATCATAGCTCTAGCAATCATATTTTTGGTGAATTTTTAACCAGAATTCCGATAAAGGGTTGGTACTCCGCGGAACATGACTTGACGCTGGGGCTTATTGAACTTTGATATTCTGAGGCAGAACAAACTGTCTTGAAAATTTGTACATAAATCATATTTAAAAAATAATACTAATGATGGTAATAATACATTTAATGTTTTGAGTTTTCTTTGTATGGTCCTCTATTGGCCAGTCACCCCTGCAGTAATGTCAGCCAACATTATCCGAGTGTGCCTTACCTCTTGAATCATTAAAAGTGAAAACATATAGTTTGAAAATTGGCTTCTGTTTGAACAAAACAAGTCTTTATCATGCATTTTCCTCGACGCTGCAATACAAGAACAGTGCTCTTTCTTTATTTCAGTGTCTTCTACATAAATCATTAAACGGTGAGGCCTGGGACATGTAACTTAACGTCTTTTAGCAAAGTATGTAACCATCACATGCATATTTAAAAGCACATTTATAAGATTCTATTTTAAAAACAGCTGTGAACATCAAAAAGTCTACTGGAGACACGTTTTCAACTGTTGGGATCTGGTAGGGGCAGGAATGGTTATTATGAATGTGTGTGTGTGTGTGTGTGTGTGTGTGTGTGTGTGTGTGTGTGTGTGTGTACATGTGTAGGTTAGTATGCAAAAAGCTCAGGCTTTAGACTGCTCTGAATACTAGGTTTCCAACCTAGGTTTTTTTTGCCCAACCACCAGCTCAGTCTATCTCAGTTATTCGACTGCTCTGCTCATAGTGCTTTCTCCAGCACTGGCACAGGGCACAGACGCATTGTTTCACAGACGACTATGAATTTTGAGTGTTAATCTGCCGCCCTTATGACTGTACACTGTGTACATGCCGTGAGAGAACAGAATACTAACTAAAATGGGGCAGGACTTGCCAAACGATCAATTATGATCTAGCAGTCAGATGCATTTAAAACATCAATCATGTCTCAGAAGGAGAACAGCCACATGGGACAGTAGTAAGACATTTGCAATTAAGTGAGTGAATGAGGGAGAGGTGTGATGTAACCATCAGCTTGAGGTGCTCTGAGCATCAGGAAGAGGCAGGATGAATGCCTCCTAAAGTCCAGTGGAGATAAATTTATATGTAAACTATGGCCCATATCACTCACCAGCATGAGCTGGTGTAATTAGTGCTGTCAATAAAATTACTGTTTTATGCACTTGGAAGGTGGGTGTGTATGTGCAAGCTAGGTGTGTGTCACGTTTACATAATACAAGATATGGCGGGGAAGGTCAGCGTGTGTACTGCATTTGTACTATTGTACACATGTAGGCATAGTGCACAGTACTATCAGCAGTAGTAGTTTATTACAGGGTTGGACTTTTCTGAGTTCTTTGCAGCCATATACAGTATGTGTGTTTATTGTCAAAGGTGGGAATAGGAAGCTTGTATGCATTGTTTACTGGAGGCATCAAGTTATCCAACCCTTCAGGGTTTGACGTGTATGTGTGTGTTTATGGGTGTGTGAAAGAGAAAGAGGAAGGGAGGGAGCATTTTACAGGCCCAGCAGACACGTGAATGCATGATCCAAATATCATTTCAAGGTTGCTTTGATAGTAGGGAAAGGGCAGCGATGCGAGATGACGCCTGGCTAAAAGATATAGACATGTGTATGCAACACCCCCCCCCCCCACACACACACACAAGTGGCATGTCTACTCTACCATCCTTGGAATATGTCCATGAATATTCATAACTCTCCTAGATAGTGCACTTTTGCCTAGAAAGCATCATGTGTATGAGTGTGTGTTCTGGTGTGTGTGTGTGTGTGTGTGGTTGTCAGGGCTCAGAGATCAGGTACATGACTGCCAAGCTGCGAGCGAGAGCTCTCCGGGGGCCTTTCCTTGACAGACTTGCCACTTGTTTTTCTCGTCCGTGTGTGTGTGTGCATGCATGTATAAATGTCTGTTTCAAACCACCGGTGTCTCCTGCTTTCTAAAGCTCTGTAACTGGAGTGTGAATCATGATTTCACTGGTTTCATGTGACTGGTAGACTTAATGAGGGAATCACCAAGAGTTCACACCTCCTCTTCTAAAAGCAACATTATGACAATGTACATGATCACCAGTCCAGTTACATCTACCAACATCACATTATAACCAGAACGTGATTTATTCTAACAAAGTGGAAAATTAGCTGAGTGTTATTTGCATTTAAATTGTGGAGCATAACATGTAAAAATGCATGCATATGCATATATATATATACAATGTTTTTACACACAATATTCTAAAAATATGGTCTATTTCTATAACTATTCAATATAAAAGTGTGTCTTTAACATAAAGACAGTCTCTTCCTCGAGGAAACTCTGCTTTTCAATCTTAAATTTCACTTTTCTTGTGCATTATTCTCCAAATGTTTTACTGGTTTTACTCTCTTGTTACTTATGGCTCATCTTTAAAGCACTGTGTAATGTACCAACCTGTCTGAAAGGACCTATGATAATTATAGGTTGTGTTGAAGTTATAATAACACACAATGTTAGAAAAAAAAAAAGATTTTATTTTTGAATAATAATAAATATTTTTTATATAAATATGCCAGCTAATCCATTGAATTGCATTAAATTTGGGGGAAAAATCCAAAAATCATAACATTGTTAAAATGTTATGTAGCACAAAGACAAACGTGCTTTTGTTTCCATGGTGTCACATCTTAAAATGATTAGACTTGTAAACATACAACACGCGGTATTTCTGCTAATCCATCCAAGATTACAAACCCAAGTCACACGGCTCGATTTCTAAAAACCCACAGGCAGCTGCCTTCGCTTGGCATGTGGGGATCGCTGGGTTTATTTATAGTCGACGTGTGATTCTCATGCCCTATCAAACATCAGATGCCGGAATAGGCGCGAGCGGATATATCTGACACAGCTAGTGGCTTCAGCTCCCTCAGCCAGGCTGCTCTGAATCACAGTGTCTGCTTGAAATGTAAATGTAAAATGACTCAGAAGGACTGCCTCCCGGTACACTGTTCCAAAGCACTGCTGGACTCTTACAATCCCTCACCACAGCTGTGACGGTAATGTTTACAGTGTGATGAATGAATATACAATGACGAATGTACTGTATACATGTGGGGTGATATGTATAGTCTACTTTCTATTAAATGTCTCGCAGACTGTGACACCATGCTGTTCAAGTGTCATCTGCAAAAGTACTTTACCGAGACTACACATTTCTGTGCATTCATTGTATTTGGCAAATGATTCATACACACTGAACACTGCATTCAGTACTCTCACATATTCAGAGCTGAACAAAGCCTACTGAGGTCTAACTGAAGGATTTATCTTAATTCTGTACCAAAACACTTTGCACTATATAGCACACAAAGGCAGTATTGAAGTGAAGCCAGCGGCTGATTGACAGGAATTGACGGGTGTAAACAGCCAGTTTGATTCTTTCCAAAAGTAAAAAAAATGCCGTGGTTTATTTTTTTACTATTAGACCGAGCTAGACTAGTAATCTAAGCTAAACTTATCACCTGCTGGCTCTAGCTTCATTTTTAGCATAGGCACGAGAGTGGTGTCAATATTCTCATCCTACAAATCAGTCTATTTCCCAAAATGTCAAACTGTTCCTTTCAAGTTGAATATTTTAGTTACTTTTTACAGTGAAGCAAAGGTCCAGTTCCAAGGGTCAGAGTTATGCTTTAATTTCAATATCTAGTTTTCTCCTTGTAGACCCAGAATTGTCGTCACACCAACCTGCTGTTACTATCACTATTTGGCCACTGCTCACCTTGGAGGTTTGGTCATCTCTGTGGGCGTCGAGGTGCCAGCTTGGCCCTGCAGAGCCTCCCTCCAAGCTCCTGGAACATTCTAGCAAAGGCCCAGAGGAGGAGGCGGAGGACGAGGAGGAGGCTTCAGTGTTCACAGTGAGTCGCTATGAACAGCCGGCCTGTCTGGCCCTTGGCATGGACGACTCAAACACGCACACACATGTAACACACAATCAAAGCAATGTAGTGAGTGAGTCTGTGGGACTAGATTAAGGAGAGCTGGGCAACCCTGTAAGTGCCAGCCGGACCTGGACAGTCCATCTGTGTGTGTGTGTGTGTGTGTGTGTGTGTGCGCGTGTGTGTGTGTGAAGGGGAGACTAAGAGAGACTCTGGCTTCTTGCCAGTCAGAGAGGCTGCTAAATATGTCCTCTTTGGAACACCGAACCGAGCTAACAGGGGTTATTCCAGGACATGCTCTTTCCCTCCTCTGCCGCTCTGTCTCGATGTTTCTCTCTCGGCCCTTTCCTTTCTCCCTCTGCGGTCTAATATAGAGCTCATTTTGTGTCTGTTTCTAGGTGCCAAGGCCAGGGGGGGTTTGTGTGTTTGCGTGCGTGTGCGTGTGTGCCAGCTGAGGCTGCCGCTGCTGTCTCGACGGCTGCTTTATTTGGCTCTGGTTGCCATAGCGACCCAGTGGGCCTTTCAGTGTGTCTGAACCAGTGATGTGATCAATGCAAACCAACACCAACAGCAGAGGTGTGTGTGTGTGTGTGTGTGTTTGAGTAGCATCACACTGCATCCATGCAAAGCATATACATGGAGTCCACGCTTTTGAACAAAACTTATGAATGTTTAGATGTGAATGTTTTTTAATGTCACATGAACTCAAGTCATGAATGATAACATCAGGTATGTTTTGGCTTAATGTTACAACACAGGTGGATTGCCACAACTAAGTGACAAAATGACAACATGTTCAAATGTTTAAGTTTGTCTCAGTTTTCTCGTAAAGCTCTTATCCGTTCACACTACTGACCTCCCACCTTTAGCCCAAATGTTTACCCGGTGAGGAAAATACGGCCTTATCCCAGAACACGTCAATAGTGGAAAGGCCAACAGTTACACAAGAAGTGTATTCCAGTAAAGCTGCAACCTCTCTGCCAAGTATTACTGTGGGTTACACTCACTGTGAGGGCAACATTGTACAAATCAATAGAATATTACTCTACAGGTGGGCAAACACCACCTAAATCCAAAGTTGGTTAGTTTCATGTTTTTAGTACTTTTTTTGTGCGTGTTTACACGACATCTCTAGAACATTTTTATGTACTGAGCTGATGCTCGGAGCTACAGTGGTTTACAGTCTATTCAGGTACAGAGACAGCGTCTCGCACAAGGACGCCCCAACAAAAGACGTAGCTATTTTTGACAGACTGTGTCCATTCCTTCTTTATCTGTAAGCTGAATGTGCAAGGTCCTTATTGTTGTGAAACTCAGGCAAGCTTTTCATTAGGAGCAGTGGCCTTGCAGCAGTTGCAGCAGTCTCAGTTGTTTTCACTGAGAACTGTGACTATTTGTAGAACTCAATGTATCATTTATATTTCCTCTCATGATGATGAGTCATTGATTCATAGGTAACTGGTGACTACAGAGGTATTGTGCACTGAATGTAATTTCTCTGTGTGTGTAGTATCATCTTTCCTGTGAGTGTGGCCAGGTGCCAGCATTGTACATAACATAAATGCCTACCAGGTTTAGGTTTAGCATACAGCAAGGTCCTGCAGACAAACCTACTGTGTTAACAGACATGGTTTAATGTAAAAAATCAATTTGATAATCATCACATTTATTTCAAGTGACAATGTCTGTCAAGAGCCCATTTATATACTACTGCACTATTGTGTTAGATAAAAATAGCATCTATCCATCCCAGTATAATGTGAACTGTGAGCACTTGGAATGGATCTAAGGATGGAAATGTCCATTATTCGGTCAGTTGGCCGGCATAATGTGGTCCCAACTGACATAAATCAACTATTGGATGAACTGGTCCCCAGAGGATGAATCCTACTGATTTTGGTTACTCTCTGAATTTTTCTCTCACTCCACAATGTGAGGTTCAATGGATGGATTGCCATGGAATTTGGAAAATACCTTAATTTCCCCTTATGATAAATTGTAGTAACTTCAGTGATCCTGTTGTGTGGTGTCACCAACAGGCCAAATTTTAATGTCCCCAACACACTTGACTTTCCCATCAGCCTCAGCTGTACTTTGTCTTTAGTGTTAGCTAGCAAGTGTTAGAATGCTAACATGCTAAACTAAGATGGTTGCAATAGTAAACAACATACCTGTTAAACATCATCACAGAGTTGCTACAGACTCTTAAGCTGTTTCTCAATCTGCGTTCTTGTCTGTACTTGTGTTCTTGTGGACTTGTGAAAAAGTCGCATCCCAACTACTGTTCTAATTCAAAAGTCCGCATCTAAGTTATAATACTGCTGTTACTGTGTCACAGAATGCAGTTTTAATCCCTTAAGCCCCTTGAGATGAACCATCTCGTTTTCGAGGGGGTCCTCATATACAATACAATAAAGAACAAAAGGACAAATCAAACACATTACAATAAGAAGATATAGACAATACTATAATCAACACACTACAACAAAGACAACAACATCAACAACAAACAAAAAAACAAAACAAAAACAAACAAACAAAAAGTATTTAAGTTAATACAACTACTTGATAGCCACACAGAGGCTGTGAACAAATACTTGCCCGCAAAAACATAACATAGAATAAAGAATATAGTGACTTGTAAATTATACATAGGTATAGCATCATCTGAAACATTAACAATTTAACTCAAAATAAGAAGACAAACTATTTTTAAAAATGTTTGAATTTAAGTTATTCCAGTCTGAAGGAGCCATAAACATAAACGCTCTCTTTTCTACTGCTTTTTTGACTATAGGAGTGAAAAAGAAATACTGTATAGAATGCCTCAAATTATGTATTGAAGAATACGGTACGAAAAACTGTTAGATATTGAGGATAATTAAAATGTAGACATTTAAATACAAGTTAAAGCCAATGTATGTCTTATATTGAATGAAGGCCATTTAGTTAGAAAGTATGAGTTCATGGGAGTACCAAATTATTAGAGAAAAAGTTGGAGTATAGGCAAAACAAAAAAGATCTAATAGGGTTGTAAAAGATTAATGGTAATATAACAACAAAAACACATACGAATACATGAACACAAAAACATTATCATAAAAAAACACAGATTCATGCCCAGCAGCCCCTGCCTTGACCTGATTCAAACAGACAAGAAAATAGCGTTCCGCCCAGCGGCTTGTATCCTTAAGCTAACAGCACTAGCGTAACTGTCACTGTACCTGTTATGTAGGAGAGTTCATGGGAGACAAGAAGGCAGTTTCCACAGCTTTATGACAGGTAAACACTTGGGGATTGCCATCGACAATGACACTTAGTGTGCACGGATACTGGAGAGAGTATTTCAGATTGAATTCACGGAGTCTCCGTTTCACTGTATCAAAACACCGGCGTTTCTTCGTGAGTTCGGCACTGAAATCGGGATAAATAAAGATGCGAGTACCTTTAATCAAAAGCTCCTTCTTTTCTCTGGCAAGACGGAGGATTCTCACCTTGTCCTGAAAGTTAAGAAGTTTAATCAGGATAGGCCTTGGACCAGATCTATCGCTGTGACGGAATGTTGGAGTGCGGTAAGCCCTCTCCATTGCTGGAGGAGTGGGGAAGTTTTCTCTCCCAAGAAGCTGCGGGACGAGCTGGGACATAAAGCCAAGAATATCACAGCCCTCGGAAGATTCCGGAATCTTAACGAAGCGAAGATTGGAAGACCTGCTTCGGTTCTCCAGATCCTAAATCTTGTCCATCAGGTAGGCATTATCTTTAGTTAGTTTGTTAGTCCGATTGTCCTCGTTTGCCCCACTTCGTAGTTCTAGAGAGGAGACATGTTTTGTTTGGATTGGATCTACCTTTGTGTCAAGATGAGCAAGCATACAGTATCTGTCTTGATCCCACAAAGCTTGTAAGGAGATCTGATTTTGTTGATCCAATGCCATCGTAATGGCAAGCAGTGTTCTTCAGTTCTTGTGCCAAGTAAATAAAAATGATACTGAATTTAAATAAGACTTCAACAAATCGTGTGTGTGAAAAACACAGCTTTTTTTAGAGTAATTTGTAGAGCTAGCACAATGAGTATGAGGAGAGTCCCTGTGTTGCACCCACTCATGCTGCGGCCATCTTGTAATTATGAGTTTTCAGAGATGCGAGGTCCTGCCCGCTAACGGGTCTGGCTGTCATCAAGTCCACTGCTGTTCCAATTGCTGAATGACTGACTGTGTGCTCCCGTCCCTGGGAGTTTGTACTCCCGAGTCGAATTTGCCAAGTCCGAGCTTTAAAGTACAGAAGTCCGAACTTGGTGAACTTGCTTTCCTTTTCAGCAGACCATCATTTAAACATCTACTCCTTTTCTTTTCATCTACGCCTTTTAAAATTTAGATTTCAACTTTAAATCTTCCACCTCGCTCAATCAGAGATAGGGTGTCATAATAGACATTTATTTTCATAAAAATGTTGATTATTACCTTAAAGTCTGGCTGAAATTGAAATTATATTATCCTTGGTGTATGTTTTGACTCTTTCACTTTTTTGGTCAAAATTATCATTAGCAAAAAGAAAAAAATGTGAATTTAATTTAAATTTAGAGAAAGCAATGATGTTCTCCAGGGACCATGAACTTCTGCTACCCATTGATTTTATTAGTGAAATGTCGATGGTGTGCACAGAAAATTGTTTGTTGCATCACTCTCCTTCCAACAGCCTGATAGAAATCAAAGGAATGTGATCATCTTAGTATCTGTAATAGTTTGGTGCAAATGCAACCTGTTGTTTGTTTTTTTCTTGCTTTTCTTTAAAATTGCCATTAAACTCATATTATAGGAAATGTCCACTCTGAGGCTTGAGGTTTAGATGCTGCTTCCACGAATTTGTCCAGAAAACATGACTTTGTCATCTTTTGAAAAAGAGAATTAAATATTCACAAGGGCTGCAGTATCATTAAACTTTATATTTCCTGGCACAGAATATGAGGAGAATTCAAATTAAATTTTGTCTTTTAGCTTATAACTGTTGCTTACGCATTTCTGAACAGAAGATAAATATAAAATATGGCCACAAAAAGACAAAAAAATGGCTTTGATAGCTTCATTGAATTCAGCTTAGTTTATCATTCCAAAATGCTGTTGCTAAACATTAACTTCAAGGCCGTTTGAAGAAGTCAGGGCCACATTCTGTTTACTTTTTCCTTGAATAAGGAACGAATGACGCTGACGGCATAGGCGACAGTGAAAGAAATAGAACCATTCAAACTTTGTCTCTGATAACGATCGGTAGGACGCCTCTCCAAGGGAAGCTGTTGACCATGAAACGGAGCGCTGTTTTTTATTTACAAATGTTTTATTTTCTGTTGCATAACCAGGGTAGTTCTGCATGTGACAACACCAGGAAATGTTTACTTCATTAGAGCTCAACGCTTCCTTGACGCCACGTTCCTGGGTTCCTCAATGGTGTGTTTGAGTGTGTGTCTGCGTGTTCACATCCCGTAAATGTTTGTGTATATGTTAACGAAGGGTGTTGAAACTCATCATGATGAGGAAAAACAGGATGTCAAATGCATCACAAGGTGAACGTTGGATACAAAGGGAACAGGCTTTGACTGAGCATGTGTGTAGGGCACGTGGGTGGGTATGTGTTGAACTCTCAGCTGACCTCTGTGGCCTTCTAACCCTCTCTCTTTATGAAAACAATGCAGTGAGCTCTAGAAACTCCCTGGAATCTGCACAATAACAATAGCCTCTTACAGTATGATGACATGAAGATTGAATACACACTCAAGCAATTATACACATACAGTCAGGCTGTACATCTGATATCCATGTGGACACCATGAAAGATGTTGTTACCCAGTTATTCAATAGTTATTTAATTAAATGAGACAGGTAATGGAGGATGTTGAGTTTCTCCTTCAAACCTTTCTTGTTGTCCAGGTAAAATGTTGATTTTTTTCTTTCTTCCTTTTTTCCACTGGCTAACTATAGCCTCCCTCTACGTCATTTCCTCTCTGGAGAGCTTAGCTCCCCTTCATCTATTTACGGTCTAAATCATTATCAGAGGATGATGGATGACACTCCCTGGGTGTGAAATGAAAACTGGTCAGTGTGTTGGAAAATACATAAAAAACAATTATAGAATGTATGTATGTATTAACTAAGGCAATCAGGAATCTCCTCTCAGCGTCATGGGTGTGAGAGCCTGGCCCATGACCCAATGTCACATACCTTTTCCTCTTAAAATACCTTTCACATTCATGTGAACAGTTGTTTGTTTCTAAAACCTTAAAGGAATTGTTTGACAATTTTGGGAATAAGAAAATAAACAATTTTATTATAAAAAATAAAATTTGTTTTCTTGTCGATAGTTAGGTGACAAGCAAGGGCATAACTAGGGCAGATAGTACAGCTGCATTAGGGCCTGCACTGTGTATAGGGGCCCGTCACGGAACTGTTCTGAGGTAGCCTCAACAAATTACATCAGTGAAAAAAACATAGAGATGTCTTGTAGCTTCCCATATCACCTTTCATTCATGAATGCTACAGAGATCATGTGGTATATACTGTATAACCTCAAATGTGCACATCCGCCTTTGTCATGGTGTCAGCCAGTAGTTTTATCTTGCTATAGACTGTAGCAAGCAAAGTAGTCTATAAAAAATATATATATTCCACAGATTGCGCAGAATGAATATTGTCTTATTTTCTTTGGTGTTTGTGTCACAAAGCCTACATGTGCAATCATGATTGCTGGGTAATGTGTTATGTATATTTATGTTTCTATTTGATCATGTGACAAGATGACAAAACTCTGGCAATGTGAAACACAAAGCTAGCAGTCATGCTGCTCAAACATAAAAGTGGTTGCAAGTAGAGACAGTAGATAAGAGGACAGGAGGAGAGGGTCACAAAGCTTGTTTTGGATTTTGTTTCTGCTATTCAAATAGGTGAATACAAGTGCTTTTTCAAGGGATATGGTGGATCCATGCCCCTGTTTAAAAAGGCTGTTATGTTGGTGGTGGTCCAGTGGATGGCACGGTGGTGGTCCAGCGGATGGCCTCACAGCAAGAAGGTCCGGGTTCAAACCCATCTTGACCCAGACTTTCTGGGTTGAGTTTGTATGTTCTCCCTGTTACTCTGGGTACTCCGGTTTCCCCCACCCTCAAAAACATGTTCTTCAGTCAGTGCCATTAACCAGACACTGATCTGTTGGTTGCGCTGCACAGCGGCTGCCCTCTACTCCCATGAGGGATAGGTTAAATGCAGAGAATGAATTTAGCAATGTGTATGTAACAATTAAGTATCTTTATTTTTACCATCTCTGTTGAAGAGGAAACTGGTTGCTGTGATTCGTAAGGTTATTGTCGAGAGAGTCTGCGGTCATTTTGCCACAGTGAACCCCTCCCCTACAGCTCTCAGGCATTTGTAGTCACGTTTCAGGATTTTGACAGGGTCAGCACTGTCCATTCTTCTGATAACGTCCTCTTTGACGTTTCTACTTTGCAAAAACATCTGGGTAACATTCGGTTTGCACTGGTAAATCCATCACAGGATGGTCCTCTGGGCTGCTGCATCCGAGCGCAGACAGCACAGCCGCAGCAGCGTACGTGTTATATTATGTGTGTAATATGTTAATAATAATGTTGTGTTAAGAAGGACAAGAAACTTATTTTAGTTTAGGTATTTAATGCATCTTATCTTAAATGTTGTTAAACAGTTGTTGCAGTACGAGGAGATTAGACACACACATTTCACATTTGCCAATAAAGGATTCCCTTCGAGATAATAACGCAATGTGTGTGTTGTGTGTGCTTGGTAATTGTGAAACCTAAGGGCCTGTCATAATATCCTGCACTGGGGCCCGTCGTTACTAATGAACGCCGCTGGTGAGAAGATCTATACTACTCTAAATATCTGTACGCTATACACAGAGCCACAGCCAGCAGTCACATAGCTTAGCGTAGCATATAAACTAAAAATGGGGGAAAGAGCTAGCATGGCTCTGTCATTTTCACTCTCCAGATTTTCTTCGAAATAGCATACAAAATGTAAAGTGTTAATAAGTGAGTCTTTGTACTAAGCTAAGCTAACCATCTCCCAGCTATAGCTTCATATTTATTGAACAGGCATAGGAGTAATATCAATCTTTTCCTATTACATTTATATACAACATTAAAGTCTGGATGGTTTGGGATTTCGCCTTTCTCTGTGTTGTTGTGTTATGTTTCAAATAAATCCAGTTCAAGTTTCTGTGTGAAAAACCTAACCACACCAGAAAAGAACAGACAAAATGTATCCATGTAGATAAAATACGTACTAGTTATTATAATATGAATCCTTTACTGTGTGCAGGGCAGGACTGATGATAGTGACATTGGAGGATAGCAGCTTTTATTGTTGTGGAAGTGAATTAAATATTATGAATTTTTCTTTCTGCTCATGAGTCTCTATGTTGCATACATGCATGAGTACCGCAGTATCCTGAGTACTATTAGCCCCTGTGCTGACACAGGCTCTGAAGAAAACAGGAAATGGAGCACAGTGTGAGGTCAGCGCACCACTGACTGCCCAACCGTAGAGCTGCTAAGCCGAGTGTACATCACACCAGTGTTTCCCACCTCAATGGTGATGTCCCACAGCCGCTGTGGAGACTCTGTGATGAGTGCTCAAGCAAAGACATTCCCTGAAAGCATTCATTACAAGGTCCTTGATTCTTTATAAATAGTGTGGTTCTGCCATCTAAATAAAGTTAAATAAATAAGTAAGATATTTAAATTTAAAGCTTTGTATTCACTTTAGTTCAACATTTTTGAAAATCTGTTTGCTTTCTTGCATATGTAAATGATTGATGCCACTTTCATGTCTGTATAATGTAATACAAATTATAAGGCTATAGCTAGCAGCTGGTTTGCTTAGCTTAGCATAAAAACTGGAACGCAGTGTATCTTGTTTGTTTAATCAGTACAAAAATCAAAGTGTGACAATCACAAGCTGCTGATTTTGTTACTTTTGGACATAGCCAGGCCAGCTGTTTTCCCCCTGCTGCCAGTCTTTGTGCTAAGCTAAGCTAATGGCCTCCTAGCTCTATAGAATTATATCTAGCAGACCTATATGAGAGTGATATTGATCTGCTCATCTACCTCTCAGCAAGAAAGAGATAAGTGGATTTCCCAAAATGTCACTCTAGCTGTTCCCCTCTGCGTCCACTCTTTATGCTAAGCTAAGACATGTTCTGTGTCTGGGATTCATCATTCATCTAGACATAGTGCTCACTGTGTTATTTAAGAGACCATTTGGATTTCACTTTTAGTTTTAGAAGTGTAGAATTTAATCTGGGCCATTATGGCAAAACGTCTTATGCTTAATGAAGAGGGATGCAGGGATGTGATTTTTCTGAATTAATCCGGAATTTCCGGATTTTCCAACCTGAAATCTAACCCATGTGAATCATGCAAATCTGTAATAAAAAAAAAAAAGAAGGGAGGGGGGTACAGGAGCTGGCCGAGTGAAATGGAAAGGACATCTTTAGGCTGACATGTGTAAAGTTTTCTTCCTTTCCAAGTATCAACAAGGATGTTCCTTTGTGTTCAGCTGCCAATTCCACACCTGCGCAGTGTGTACCACAGTTGCTGTCGCGCATCAGTGGTACGTAACGTGTTGGGCAGTAATACTGCAGTATTACTTTTGCCAGTAAAGAGTAATGTAACGGATTACTATTTCCAAAACAGTTATATTATTACAGTTACTAATCCAAGTAACGCTGAGCTTAAACCAGGTCTTAAACAGGCGACAACCTTTGCTGCTGTCTCTTATTCATTAAAAATAATCTACTAACTTTTACTAAACTAATTTGAAAGTTAGTAGTTATATTATTTAGTTATTTCATGTTGCACATTTAGCTGTTGAGAGGTTGCGATGGGGCAGTGGATTAGACACTTGTCTTTGATTCCCACTGCAACACATCCCCCAAATAAGTTATTGTCATGGGTCCTGCTGCTGCCAGTTTCAACGGGGTTCGGGGGGTCTCTATATATTTTCCTGCTTTTTTGCCCTTTGCCAATCACATGCCTGGGGATGGGACGTTCTGGTCTTCAGAACAAGGTGGTGTGTTTCTTACATAATAATCTTCACTGTATTCAGAACTCTCACTGGTAATTAAGCACAGTGAGTCAGTGAGGCTCAGTTGAAAGGGCATCAAACACACAAACACAAACCAAGGCGCGCTGTGAATGAATCATTCTGAACATTGACTGAATCATGTTTAAAGACAGAAGGGTTTTTGTGTGTGTGTTAGTCATTTTTAATTCAATCTATGAAAACAGCAACAGCCCTCTGGCAAAGGAACCGTAATGATCGTAGTAGTAGTACAAGTGGCTACTTTAATAGTTGTAGTGGGTGTATCTGTTGTATGGTACCACTTACAAATAATTGTACTATCCATTTTGTCACAGGTTATCTGGGTCCTGAATAAAGATTCAGCTGGAAATGTTCCAATCATTTCAGGGTTTTCCCAGTAAATGTAAAGTAGTAAGTCTCAACAGGTATATGTGTGTTTAGTTGCTTGATAAAGGTGTCCACAGATCCAAAATCACAACTCAAAAGTGTGAGCTTTTTAGCACACCAAAATTACAGAAACATATTTCCATCTTCTGAACACGTAACGACCAACCTTATTTCCCCTTGAAACTGCACATTCTTCTGTGTGACAGGTACAACTGGTATGGCCTAGTCAAAGTACAACAGTACTAGTAATACAGGGCTGTAGTAACTCAGTGATATTAAAAAAAGAGAAATAATACAAGTAGATGTTGTGGTGGAAAAGTGATTTGTTGAAACGTGTGTGTGTTTATACTGAGCCCTGTGCAGCACTCGTCCCAAATATGGACTTGTTTATATTATGACGGACAGAGGAATTTTCTTCTGATTTTCCCCATCCTCACATTTACACGTTTGCACACACGCAATGAGGCTACCCCTTCCTGTACAGTACGAATCCGGCACATGACCAAAATAAACCCTAGCTAGAAAACAGGATGGCGGGAATACACCCAGCCTTGTCACCCTGCAATCTGTGTGTGTGTGTGTGTGTGTGTATGTGTAAGTGAGAGCAAGGGAGAAAGTAGTAGTGTTAGGGGCCTGCCCCACTACAGAGGAAGCTAGCAGGAAGTCTGAGCCAATTGTTTTTCTGGTTAACTGAGTTCACCCCAGCCTGTGTCTTCATAACAATGACCAACAACTGCTCTGGACTCATGTGTGGTTGGAAAAAGCTGATGTGTGTGTGTTCATGCTCGTGTATGTGTGTGTATGACTCAAGCATAGCCATGTAACATATTATATATAATATATAATTACATGAACATGTTAAGACAGAACAGATGCTGTGAAAATCCCTGTTATCCCACTTTTGAAAAGCAAACTGGGTGATCCTTGTCAAAGTGATTACTGTAAAAGGTGTGAGTGTGTGTGTGTGTGTGTGTGTTTCCAACCACACACGGGTCCAGCCTGATGAGGTCACTACATCAGAGCCTGCCAGCGCCTGAATAAACATTTACGGCAAAAAATATTTGTGTCTGCCTGTGAGTTCGATCTGGCTCGCTGTCAATCCAGTTCTGTTTGTCTTTTGCTTGTTCTGTGTTTGGCAGTGGTTGGGGATGAAAGAGAAGGAGGGTAAAGTTTATCAGGGAAATTTACTGGCGTCATCATGAGTATACAGAGAGAGAGAGAGAAAAGGAGGAACAGATTAAGTCAAGAAGGTGGAGGAAATTTAAGAAGATTTAAGGATGAAGATGAGGAGAAGGTGAAGAAAACAGGAGAGAAAGAGGGAAGATAAATGGAGTAAGAGGAGGAGAATATGGTGTGAGTGGAGAGGAGGTGAGGGTCACCCTAACATCAACAGTGTGTGACACAGGGGAGGGCAGGAGCCCCTGACTGGGATATCACGGGGGTGTCGCTGTAGCCTGGTTTCAGTCACCCAAAGGTCAGTAACAGACATACAAACAAAAACACAAAGTCAACACACCTCAGTCACCTCAACCCACACACACGTAGGCGCACACATGCACACGCGAGCAAAAACAAATGCATGTGGATTGTCATATACAGTACTTAATCAGAAGAACACAGTTGCACTATAGCTCTGATAATCAAATGCAGGCAAACAGTAAGTACACACACAAAGTGCAAATAAATAGCAGCCAGCACAAAAATATGCAAAAGAAAGTAGTAACACAGCGAGAGATTATCACAGTGACTTAAAAGATGAAAGTCTTGACAGGTGTTTGTTTCTAGTTGCATTTCAAAGGTGTCCCCAGCTCCAAAATCACATCTCAGAAGTGTGAGCTTTTGTTTTGAGGGGTCAGTACACCAAAATTACAGGAACATATTATTACTTACCTCTAGCCAGCACAAAAATTTGAATCATATATGCACACACACACACACACACACAGATAGACAAACTTAATTCTTGAAGTGTATGATATGTTAATACTGAATCAATGCTCATGTCGATCCAAGGAGGGTTAAATTAAGAGCAACTGGAGTTGATGGAAGACGATCTCATCTTTTGGATGAGAGGTGAAATGTCTTCAGGTATCTTCAATCAATGCCAGTTGCCCTTGATTTAACTCTCCTTGGATAACTATGACCTGGATGACTGAGAATGTTAACTGACAATTAGGGTTGGGTATCGTTTAAAATTTTATGATACCAATACCAAAACCAGTACCCTTAAAGTGATACCGATACCAATAGAGTACTTCATTCAATACCTTGCCTAAAATGCCATTAGTAGCTTATTATTATTTTTATTGTAGTTATGGAAAAGCAAGGTTATCTATTTTGTTTTTTTCTTGTTTCAAATAACTGTTAAATAAAAGAATTGGTAAACTGTATCACATCCTCCTCATCCTAATTAGGTCATTCTCACAGGTAGTTTCATAAAGGGAAAGCTTGTGAATTTTTTTTATATTTGAATGAGAGGAGGAGATAATAGTAAATAGTAAAATGACCAAATACTTGTGGGAAACGAATTTAAGGTAATTTGTTGTGTGAAAGTAAACAACAGAAAATTATTTTGTTAACTTTCGATCAATAAACTGAATTGAAAGATCTCCACGAGTGCTTTTTCCTTTATTGGTGAGGCACAAACCTCCTACAAAAACGAGTATAAAACAAGAAAGGAGTCTCTTTAAACAAGTCACTAAACTACACTAAAGAGTCCAAAGAAGCAAACAGAGGAAAAGAGAGGCTGCAGGTCCGGCTGGAGGCTCCGTGGGTAAAATCAGCAATTGTTTAATTGATTGACAAGTGATGTGAATAGAAAATAAAAATGTAAAGAGAAGTGTTAAATGATACCAGAAGATGAAACCAACGGAAAGCCAAGCTTGTGGTGATAAACTTGCAACAGCGACAAACGTGCCTGAGACCGCAGCCAAAGGTGAGCAGAGTTTTGCAGAGTTTTTGTCAACTTTGGTGCTTAAAATGGATAAAGTTATTATTGTAGGGGATTTTAATATTCATGTGGACGTTGATAATGACAGTCTTAGTACTGCGTTTATCTCTCTATTAGATTCAATTGGTTTCTCTCAGAGTGTTCATAAACCGACTCACTATTTTAACCACACCCTCAACCTTGTTCTGATATATGGTATTGAAATTGAACATTTAATAGTGTTCCCACAGAATCCCTTTTTATCTGACCACTGTTTCTCTTGCTGAACTACATGCCTTTAGGAAAAAATTTCTATACAAGATGTCTGATAGTGCTGTAGCCAAATTTAAGGATGTGATTCCATCAGCTTTAAATTCATTATCAAGTCACAAAGTAACAGAGGACTCCTATGCTAATTTCAGTCTGCTGCAGGCTCACTGCGAATGACACTGGACTCTATTTCCCCTCTAAAAAAGAAAATCATAAAACAAAGACGGTTAGCTCCATGGTATAACACTGAAACTTGAGAGGAATTGGCGTTCCACCAAACTGGAAAATTCTCGTTTAATTTGGCAAGGTAGTCCTAAAACGTATAGGAAGACCCTCCGTAATGCCAGAGCAGCGTACTACTCATCATTAATAGAATAAAATAGGAAGAATCCCAGGTTTCTTTTCAGCACTGTAGCCAGGCTGACAGAGAGCAACAGCTCTATTGAGCCAAGTATTCCCATAGCTCTTAGTAGTAACGACTTCATGAGCTTCTTTAAAGGAGACATATTATGCTTTTCCACATTTTATGACTTATCTACAGTGTTGTAATATTGGATGTTCATGTTAAACATGGCCAAACTTTCAAAAAATGAGGTTAAAGCATTTATAAGAAATCAGTGTGAGCAAAAACCTCAGGTTTCCTCCTGTTCTGAACGCTCTGGTTTGAATTGCTTTTTCTACCAACAGCTCTGTTCTATGTGATATTGAGCCATCTATATGTTCCATATAGAGAGCCTAAGTCCCTCCCCTTCCGGTGGAACACCATGGGACCTTATTTCAGAAAAATATTGTACGGTAGTCAATGGCAGGAGACAACAAATATTTTGATCCCGTTTGAATTGTGCCCTGAATTACACATATGATCTTTGTTGATTTAAAAGATACATTTAAAATTAAAGAAGGTCGTAGTTTGATGTAAAACTGTTGAGATATAAGACCACAAACTCAAAAGTCGCGTATGTGACGTCGTAAAGTCAATGACTAAAGCTAACGTTACTGAAGCTAACATCTAAAAACTTACGTGAGAGGATGATGTGATAAAAGAGCCAGGAGTCGGTGGATTAAACACTTCAGGTGAGATATATTTCTGCGTGGAACATAGCTACATTATCTAGCTAGTAGCAAGAAAGCAATGAATGTTAGCTAGCTTTACCACGCTAACATGCTGGTGACGTATATTGTGCGAGATGAGAGATGTAGTTTATTGCGACTTTCTTGACTTTCAAAATTCTATTTTAAATTGACCAACATCATATGTGTAATGGGTTCAATTCTAATGGGATAAAAAGATAAGTTGTCTCTTGCCATTGACTACCGTACATAATTTTACCAAAATAAGGTCCCATGAGCCGGAAGCGGAAGTGAGTGACTTAGGCTCTCTATATGGTCATGTGCACCCACCCTAACGCATGGCGACACTCGGTCTGCCTGTTCCGCCCAGCAACAACAACAGCCTGGTAACATGCTTCATCTTGGCCAATCAGAAGACAGTGGGCTTTGAGAGGGGGGGGTCTTAAAGTGACAGGAGCATGTACAGCTTGTTCAGAGAGAGGCTGAAATGAAGGCCTACATGAGGAATCAGTATAAGAAAAACTTTGAATCATGCAAAGCTGCCATACAGGAGTCACAGAACTACAATAAAAGCAGTATAATAGGTCTCCTTTAATGATAAAATTCTAAATATTAGAAACAAAATTCACCAAGACCTGCCCTCAACTGCCACCGTCTTATCTCTTAACTCAGGAACCTTAGAAACAGCTGTAAAACCATATGTTTAGACTGCTTTGCTTCCCTCGATCTTTACCAACTAACTTCAATAATTTCTTCATCTAAATCACCAACCTGCCTCTTAGACCCCAACCCTACTAGGCTGCTTCAAGAAGTTTTACCCTTAGTCAGCACTTCTTTATTAGAAATGATCAATCTATCTCTATCAACAGGCTATGTACCACAGTACTTTAAAGTACCTGTAATTAAACCTCTTCTGAAATAGCCCAAACTTGATCCAGATGTTTTAGCCAACTATAGACCTATATGTAACCTTCCATTTCTCTCTGAGATCCTTGAGAAAGCAGTCGCCAAACAGTTATGTGACTTTCTACATAGGAATAATTTATTTGAGAATTTTCAGTCAGGATTTAGAGTTTATCATAGCACAGAGACAGCACTGGTGAAAACTTATGACCTCCTAATTCCATCAGAGAAAGGACTTGTCTCTGTACTGGTTTTATTAGATCTTAGTGCTGCATTTGATACCATTGACCATCAGATCCTATTACAGAGACTGGAACATTTCATTGGCATTAAAGGAACCGCTCTAAGCTGGTTTAAGTCCTATTTATCAGATCGATCTCAGTTTGTATATGTTGATGATGAGTCCTCCATGCACGCCAGAGTTCCACAAGGATCTGTGCTCGTACCAATCCTCTTCACTTTATATGCTTCCTTTAGGCAATATTATCAGGAAACACTCCATAAACTTTCATTGTTGTACAGATGATAGTCAATTCTATCTATTGATCAAGCCAGATGAAACTAATCAGTTAGCTAAACTTCAAATGTGCCTTCAGGATGTTAAAACCTGGATGACCTGTAATTTTCTAATGTTAAACTCTGATAAAACTCAAGTTATTGTTCTAGGGTCTAAGCATTATCTAAAGATATAGTTTCCCTTGATGGCGTCGCCCTGGACTGGAGTTATCTTTGATCAGGACATGTCGTTTAAGTCTCACATTAAGCAAACTTCAAGGACCGCCTTTTTTCACCTACGTAATATTGCAAAAATCAGGAACATCCTGTCTAAAAATGAAAACTATTCCATGCATTTGTTACTTCTAGGTTGGATTACTGCAATTCCGTATTATCAGTCTCCTCGAAAAAGTCCATTAAGACTCTTCAGCTGATCCAGACTTCTGCAGCACGTGTTCTGACAGGAACCAGGAAAAGAGATCACATTTCTCCTGTTTTAGCTTCTTTGCATTGGCTTCCTGTAAAATCCAGAATAGAATTTAAAATCATTCTTCTCACCTACAAAGCTCTTAATGGTCAGGCACCATCTTATCTTAAAGAGCTCATTGTACCTTATAATAATAATAATAATAATAATCTTTATTTATAGAGCACTTTTCAAAAACCAGTTACAAAGTGCTTTCACAAGTGTAAAAACAATAAAACATAAAAACAATTACATGCTAAAAACAAGAAAACACTTATAAGACTAGAATACACGTTTAAAATAAATATAAAATATATTTAAAAAATAAAAAAAATAAAAAAAAAGAATCAAATAAAATCGGGAAAGGCTCTCCTATAAAAGTATGTTTTAAGAAGGGACTTAAAAGAGTTCACTGACTCAGCCGAGCTGATTTTGTCGGGCAGGCTGTTCCAGAGCCTCGGGTTCCTGACAGCAAACGCTCTGTCCCCTTCAGTTTTCATTCGAGACTCTGGAACAGACAACTGAACTCTGCCCGAGGACCTCAAGGTACGTGCTGGTGTGTATGGGACTAAAAGGTCAGAAATATAACAAGGTGAGAGGCCATGAAGAGCTTTTAAAAGTGATCAATAAATTTTTAAAGTCAATTCTAAACATAATACGTAATGAAGCTAAAACAGGGCTAATGTGGTCATATTTCTTAGTTCTGGCAGCTGAGTTCTGGACAGTCTGGAGTCGATCAATAGATTTTTGGGCTAAACAAGTGAAAAGGCTGTTGCAGTAATCCAGGCGTGATGAAGGCGTGTAAAATGCTTTCAGTGTCTTTAAAAGTTAACATAGATTGTATTTTAGATATATTTCTAAGCTGGTAAAAACATGATTGCACTGGCTCAAAATTTAAATTACTATCAAACCAGACACCAAGATTCTTTGCAACAGGCTTAACGTGATTTACTAGGGAAGTAGCAGATGGCAGTATTTGCTTTTAGTATCTGCTGGGACCCAATTACTAGGATCTCAGTTTTGTCTGAGTTGAGCTGGAGGAAATTATTTGACATACAATTTTTGACTTCACAGAGGCAGTCGGTAAGTGAAGTCAGCATGCCAGGGTCTGTGTGTCATCAGCATAAATATGAAAAGAAATGCCATGTTTATGGATAATATGTCCAAGGGGAAGCAGATACAAGGAAAACAAATTGGGTCCTAAGACCAACCCCTGAGGCACACCATATTTAACTGGACAGAATGAAGAGACATAGTTGTTCACAAACACACAGAACGTCCTATTTGACAGGTAGGATGAAAACCATTCTAGGGCAGTACCAGAGATCCCCACCCAGTGCCTCAGTCTGTCTAACATGATGTTGTGATCAATGGTGTCAAAAGCTAAGCTCCAGGAGTACTAGGACTGAGCACATGCCTTCATCAGCAGACATTAAAAGGTCATTGGTGACTTTAAGCAGGGCATTCTCAGTGCTGTGGTACTTCCTGAAACTAGATTGAATTTTTTCAAATATGTTGTTATTTTCCAGTACAGTGAGCAGCTGTTTGAACACCATTCTTTCAAAAATGTTTGCTATAAAAGGTACTTTTGAAATTGGTCTAAAATTTTGATGGAGGGAGGGATCTAAACCAGTTTTTTTTAAAAGTGGGTTCACACAGGCAGTTTTAAAATAATCAGGGACACAACCAGTAGATAGGGAGCAGTTTTAAACAGAGATCAAATGGGGCCTGACAGAATCCATTACTTTCAGTAAAAACTTTGTAGGTATTACATCAAGTGAGCTGGAAGATACTCTCATTTGTGATACTGTTATATGGATAAAACTGGTTAAAACTCTCTTGTTGCCGGTGAGGGACCTCAGGGTAAGAGGAAGAGGGGGTAATAGAGTCTCTGATTGACACCACCTTATCATTAAAATAAGATAAAAACAATTCACAATCATTACATTATGATGCAGATAAAGAACTAGAAGCAAATACTACAACATGAAATAAGGCACAGGACTAGGAACAAAGACATGGAACAAAAACCCAGACTCCCCAACAAGACACACAGACAGGACTGAAACCCAAAACTCAGACACGGAGAAAACAAAATCAAAACACAGAGAAGACATGCCAAAATAATATAATCCAGACAAGCCCAGGACAGGATCGTGACATTACTTCCAGCTGAAGCATAAGGAGGGGTTGGGTTTACCAGCAGATCCACAGTCTTAAATAAAAACCTAGGATTATGTTGATGTGTAGAAATGAGTTCAGAAAAACAGTGTGTTCTCGCATCCTTAACCATGTTATTGTAGTTAGATAATACATCCTTCAGAATGAGGTAATGGACATGGAGACTGGTTTTTTATTACCCCACCAGAGCACTGCGCTCCCAGAATGCAGGGTTACTTGTGGTTCCTAGAGTCTCCAAAAGTAGAATGGGAGCCAGAGCGTTCAGCTATCAAGCTCCTCTCCTTTGGAACCAGGTCCCAGTATGGGATCAGGAGGCAGACACCATCTCCACATTTAAGAGTAGGCTTAAGACTTTGAAATGATAACTGTTGTTGTGATTTGACGCTATATAAATTGAATTGAATTGACTCGGCGTATGCAGGCCTTTATCATACAGTTTATAGTGCAGGCACATAAGAAAAAAAAGGCGTGCTCTTGTCTTTTTTCAGTGTGTTGCTTGCGGGTTTGGCTGCAAGCAAAACCATTAAAATTTTTTGCCGCGATCTGACTACAAAAGGTATTGAATGAAGTACTGGTTTGAATGGAGACGTTTCAGTTCTACTCGAACTTGGGCTGTTTCGGTCGGTACCATGAAGTTATTGAGTGGCGAAACGCATCCCTTCAGACAATGCTCATGTCTAAAAGGCTAAAGTCTTGTTTTTCAAGGATAGTGCAACTTGCTAAAAGCAGAAAAAACTGGTCCTGTACCAGGATGCAATTTATGGTTGCCAGAAGCTTAGCTGGTAAGTGGGCTCCTCTTCAGCCTCCAACAGTAGGTGTTTCTGTTCCTTCTTAATAAGAGCAAATGCTGTAGGACCAGGTAAAGTCATCTGAGCTGTGAACACCCAGAAACTTAAAGCCTCCCTCTTTTGTTACCTTATTGGTCCTTCATGTGGATGTTTGACCCTTCTTGTGCAGAATCATATATGTGCTGAGTTCCTCCTGAGAATGGACTTCAATGAAGTAGAATACATCTTGTGTCCTTATACTTACAACAATTCGGTTGATATAACCTAAAGAGTATTTAAATAGTTATTTAAACTTTCATGTGTAAATTAACATTTGAAGCAGTGTATTTCTTTATGCCTGACAGGATCTTAAAAGCTGGATCTTTCCATCTCATTACTGTGTTATTTTTGCACTGCATTTCCCAGAAATCAAACAGTGCGGCCATATGTGATGTCTCTTTATATGGATGAAGACTGACAAGGTAGGTGGTACCTCTTTTCTCTGTCTGTTCAGCCATGATTATTATTGTTCAAGCACATCACAAATGATCAAAGCAGTGCATGCCTTACATTCATTCCTGTGAACTAAGAGGAGCATTAATGAATTAGATCATGTCCAAAATATCTTCATGGATTTATGGTGAAATAATTGGTTATTATATTCCATATCCCTGTAAGTTTAGGATCAGTGTGTCGGCTGTTTCAGGTCATGTATGAACTTGCCAACTCAAATTTTAAACGAGAATGGTCGAGTTTAAGTGCTCTGGGGGAAAAAAGAAGAAACTACTAAAAGCTCCTGAACAGCTTCTGAGTGGACCTTGTTGTGACACTGTGTCAAAGTCAAGAATGAACTTTCGATGATATTTAGTTCAAAATGATAAATAAACACTTTTCCCGATGATAAAACACTGGGTACTCCTCCTGAATGACTCAACTAGCCATAAATAATAATTTAGCTGCTACTACTACACTATTCATTTGAGGGGGAAATTGTGTCATTTAAGGGCTCTAGTTATTAATTTAAGTGAGCAATTTGTTGAAGAAGTGTCCCCTTGATACCAGCCAGGCTCTGTAACAACCTGTGCTCACTGAACATACAATAGGTGTGTGTGTGTTTGTGTGTGTGTGTGCGTGTGTGTTTAGGGATGATTACACACACCTCCTCACACGGGTGTTTGAATATGTGTGTAGCTAAACAATCAGGCTCCCGCAGCATTTGAACTTGATTTCCTCTGCAGTGGAAACCAAACAATTAAGCTCCACATAGCTGGGACCTGAATGCACCGCCAGCCAGCAGCTGTGTGTTTGTGTTTATACGTGAATGTGCATGAATAGGTTTTGTGCGTGTTTAAGGTGTGCATGTGTGTGTCTTAGCATCCCACTTCCCCTCTGTTTGTTTTTCCTTTAGATGAGTGCAGCACATCTGGGTACTTTGTTGTTGCGTCCTGCCCCCGCCTCTTTTTGGATGAAAGCAGCCCCCTAATTTGACTTGCAAATTCTGAGTTCTTTGCCAGTTTAATGACATAAAAGAAAAGAAATCTTGCTTTTTAGCTATTAGGAGCCCAAATCCTTTGGCAATTCAGCAAACAATTATGTTATGTTGTTGAAGATCAACAATTGATCTTGTTCATTGCGTTGGCCTCCATCAGAGTGGACGACCCTGACATATACACCTGCCGTATTGAAACTCGAGGTAAAGTATTTCTGACATTTCTGACGTTAAGACACTTTATTTGGCTGTTTTGGTAGTCTGTCCAATGTGACGTTACTGTAAACTAATTACATTGCTGTGGCAAAGTAAGTCCTCTTCCTCCATTTTCATAGCCATTTGTGCTTGTTGCGCAACTGTTTACTATGAGCCGAAAAGTAGAAAACCGGTTCCTAGCTTAAGTTTTCCTGCTTAGAAGGTTAATTATTCGAAGGTAGGTCAGCTCAATTTACATGAATTATTAACATTGAAATACCCTCTGCTCCCAGCATTCTTTTGAGTGGAAAGACTATTAAAACAAACTCAAAGCAGGTGTTTTATGGTAGGGCCATATTTTTTTACAGTAAAAACCTTAGTTACACCGTCTCCAGGACTCTTTTCTGATTCGCTACAGGCACAATCAGCACACATGTCACTTACTCAGTAACATGATTAACTAACCTGTGATGAAGTGTTTGCCACAGAAGTACTGTCCAGGTCCCACAGTTTACCATTTTCACCCTCTGTGGTGATGGCCTGATAAAACAGATCTCTTCTTTTACTCCCCTTTGCACTTGGGGGAGGTAAAGAAAATCATAAACTGTGTTTTTTCTTCATTTGATGTGCAAATTGTGACATAGCAACTTTAAGGCATGATGCCACTTGTTTTTTCAATTTGTTGCTTGTACTTTTTCAGAGCTTGCTTTCACCCAAAAGGGGACGAGGTCATTTTGACGACAGGAAATTGACATATGCCTGCTCTCATCTATAGGAGCCAGGTAGGGAACACAGAGAGTAAATTTTTCCTGCACGCGATATCCATCCGTCCCTGATCCCTGGGAAGCAACAGAGAGCAGCAGAGCACAAAAACTCAGAAGGTGGAAATGTAAACAAACTTGTACCTCAACACGTGTTTGTGTTAATGTGTTCAAGGATCATAGAATGATCTTAACCCTATGAGTCATATCAACAACATCTCTATAGGAGTTTATATTAGAACAATCCCAAAACTGTGGGTGTGGCTCCACAGACACAAACCATTTCAATGAGGTTATTTTGGTGTCAACTGTAAAGAGTTGTTGCTGTAAATAAATGATGGAAAAGAAAAACTACAAATCTTTGAAGTGAACGAAACAATTCAAATCAGCAAAGTGATTTCTAACTTAAACCTCTAATTCTACTGCCACTTTAGAAACTCTGAGACTCCTACTTGCTTAGATATGTTTTACTCAATATTTATTCATTTCTTCAATTTAGTAAAATTTATTACCTTTTTTTGCATGAGGAAATCTGACATTAGAAGAATCTCCTCAACAACTTAAAATCTGCTCATTCACAGGGTTTCCTGGTTTATCAGAGCAATTTTCTTTGAGAATATGTTGTGATCATTAAAAGGGTCTATATGTAGCTTTTCAAAGAAATCAATAAATCACTTTTTCACTGCCTATTTGTCGGGCTGCAGACTCACAGAATAATGAACCACACACTTGTTTTCTCTGTTGATTGGAACAGCCAATGTTTTGCTTCATGTGAAGGAATGGAGTCAGATATTCTGCATGCGCGCTCCTGAGCCTCATGCCTACTACAGCAAGAAAACCGCAGCCAACGAAATGCAGTCCACTAATACCATGAAACGACTGGTTCAAATCTTCTTCCACATTACTTCACCAGCAAACACGAGCCATTTTACTATCCTGTGTACCACGGCATCATGACAAAGTGTTGATTTTAGCCTGCAAGAAATTATGTAACGGTAAAAAGCAAATGTGGAGCGATTTGTTTATACTAGCCTATAGTGATGCAAGGCAGGGGCAGCAAGCTAACATTATATTAGCACGGATGTACTGCTGTTTACTTTGTAACATTCAAGATACTCAGTAATACAGCTTCTTCACCGTCTCAGTCGCAGTAACTTACGTGACCCACATAATATATAATAATGCAACATAACAGCGCAGGACAACAACACAGTAGAAGACCCATCCAATACAGTAACGTTACTTTCTGCAGTCCAACTGTTAAATAGTATGGCAACAATATTATTTAATATATCCAGTCTAGCTCATTAAGTCTTGTTATCCAGTAAACCTTGGATTAGTCAACGTGAAGCTGATAAAAATATTACTGTAATGTTGTACTGGGAGTTAACCTGAGTTTCCAGCATGTTGTGTGAAGCTGTCTCCTGGTGAGTCTGTGTGTCAGATTCTGCTCCTTCATGAGTTCGAGACACCCGGTTGCAATATAAAAACCGCACCGCTAGTGGCCGCTGAAAACGCTCCTTTAAGCGATACGTTTATTACAGCATTCTTAACAAGGCAAAAATAATGCACACTATATATACTTCAGACATACCAACGTAAAATACCCACCCTTTTTGCACAATCTACATCTCTGTGCTCTCAGGGCTCAAAAGTCCTCTAACTCGCATCGCTTCATCGTGTCTACTATAGATGTAATGAGAGAATCAGTAAGACGATGGCTCTTACATGACGCACATGAATGCACTTCATGAAAAAGTTGTGCAACGCAGTGTAATACAGTCATTGCAGACTACCTACAATCCTGTTTGTGTGCTTTGAGTCATTTTATGAGTCAGTGTTTTTTAATGATTAATAAATCAATTTGGGATTATGGCCAGTTTGGATGCAGTAAATGCACTCCCTGGCTTTCATCCCCTGGAGACATTCGACTGGTAAGAGACGGGGCCAACCCAGCTGCATGGGCTCCTCTCCCAGTGAAGTGGAAGTGTAACCGGAGAAGGCACGGGAAACTGGTGAATTACCTGTGCCTAGCAACAACCGCAAGCAGCATGCTAGCGGTTGTGGCGGTTGCTTGTGGCGGTTGCTTGCCATCCTCTGCGGTTGGCTTGTCAATGGCTCCATATTTCGATTATGCAGGTACTGCAAAAGCTCTATGTTATGAGCAGTTCCTCAGTTTGTGCAAAGAAAATCTCAAATCTTTTCAGCATCAGCATCTTCTCCGAAGTTCATTAATAAGCAACAGAAGTGTTGCACCTTCTCGCATGCTTCCCTTTCTCCATCAATCATTGTAACCAAACTCTGTCTGTCACTGCAAAGACTTTCCACTTAGCACTTTCTGTTTACTAATTAATCCCGCATACTGCCACAGCAGCATTTTGGATAGACAGAATATAAGGAATAGATGGAGAGAAGGCAGAAAAACAAAGAGGTAATGATTTGCCGTCTCTGCCTGGAAGACGCTGACGAGGGAAAGTGGGCATTAGGAGAAGCTGAGGTTCTTGATTTGTCTGCGTCTTGACCTTTAATACGCACACAATAACACAGATATGCAGTGATACTGATATCCAAAAACACATAAATGCACCAATCCACGGACATGTGTTTATAGACACAAAAACAGAGGGATGCAAAAACGAACATTCACAACATTCAAGTTTTTTTTCTCAGCATCTTCTAGCGGTCTGATGTATCGATCCTAAGGCTCTATTGCTGCACTCCCAGCGGCCATTAATTCACTAGGGCTGCGGGATGCCCAGACTGTATACTGATCTCTGGAGACGATGACTAAGAGTCATCCATCTGAGAAACACAGTGAAAAGACAAAAAGAGCAAAATGCACAAATATTTGGGCAGCAACGACTGATTTTGCAAGTGAAATAACAACCGCGCACGAACACAGCAGTTTGAAACACATTTTTGATACCAGGTGTGAAAGTGCCTGTCGGCAGAGTTCATTAGGACACCATCTGGATCACATGATAATTCAGAGTGTAGAAAAGGCCAAAGAGAAACGAAGCAAGACAGAAAATCACGAATGATTAGTCAGTTAATGGATTAGTCAATTAACAGAAAATGAATCAACAGAAAATGAGCTGGAAATTAACAGAGGATTACTCGCAAACCATTTTGATAGTCATCAATCATTCTTTAATCAATAAATGTTTAAGTGACGTATTAAGCAAAATCATGCTGCAGACCTTGAGTTGAGATTATTTTGTCACATATAAAAATAATCGTTACATTAATCAATAATGAAAATAACTAAGTGCAGGTTTACATCACACATGGTGGATGTTTCGGACAGAGAAACACAATGGGACAGTGTGCATGTTTTTGCATACATTGCATCTCCGTCTCTGTCATTGTGTTATACATTCAGCCTCTGTCAAAGATTCTCTCCACAGTGTTCACTCTTCTGTTTAACAGAGAATAGAAAGACAATGGATTATTCCTCCCACCTTTTGCTCCATGAGGACTAAAGGGAGTAAATCTCAGACATCTCATACACATGCACATCATATTTCATTAGGTTTCCTATTTTCTGGAGGCTATACATGTCTACTGTGTGAGCCAGCGGGATTACTATAACATATTGTATGGGATAAAAAGGTCTTTTCACTGGAATGGTGCTCTCTCTAGGGTTTAGAGAAATTACATCTCAGCCTGAGATGGCTCGGAGACAGGGAAAGAGACATGGAACAAAGCATTAATGCAAATTGGTTACACTTCAGTTTAAGCATGAAGCTATAATGAGCTGTATTATGTTAAATGACAGTCACATTAGAGGATCCTATGATGAGCTTAGATGATGTTATTATGTGTTCAGGACCAGCTTTGGGCTTTATTTCAATTTCCACATTTGATTTATATGTTTAGAATGTAAGACAGGAAGATGATGTTGTATCTATAGTGTAAAACCAATATGAAAAATGACTTGACTCTCATTCTCCCAGTAGAGTTATATTCTTTACTGGTTTCCAGGCAAACCCACACTGACATCCTGAAAAGTCAATGCACCCAACCAAACTCCCTTAACTTGTCTTTTTAACATTTGGTATTGTGTGCGGATTAAACAAACCAGAAACAACATTTTTTATGTACTAAGTTTTAGAGCAAGGGCCAGCAAATAAGTCTGGCATCGGGGTTCATTTTTTGTAGCTGTTACATGACGGGCCAGAACATAGTTAAATTATTTCAAATTCTTAGATACTTGTGTGCATGTTTGGCTCAGTCAATAGTGTACGGGACTCATGTTGGGAGGTTTGTATGGTCAATCCCAACATACTACAGATATTTTTTTCTCCCTTGCATAAAATATTCTCACACTTTTATTTTGGAGGCACAATCACTTAAGAGGAAGTGATTATGTGAGTAACTGTAGCTGTCATGACAGATATATTTCAGCACCAGCTCAAATTATTATTTTTTTTTTTCTGCTATCAAAGCAATCTGGCCACGGGGCAGATATTATTGCTCGTGGGCCAGTTCTGGCCCGCAGGTCACCTATTGCTGATCACTGCCTTAAAGGCTCTGGTAACTTTGGACATGCTAGCTGTTTCCAAATATAGCTAGTCTTTATGCTAAGCTAAGCCAGTCACCATCCTGGCTCGCAGACATGAGTGCAGTGTCGACCTTATCTTCTATCTCTGGACGAGAAAGTGAAAAACTGTATTTCCCAAAATGTCAAACTATTCTTTTAACCTTAACTACTGTGGATGTCCTTTTCCAAGACTTTCACGGAAGCGAAAAGGGTTTGCCGGGGAAACACAAAAAGGGGGAGAGGGCACATACACTAACAGAAAAATTCTCACAGTATTAGACACTGTTTGATGAACAAGTCATTTAAAAGAACTTTAAATAGCCAAAGTCATATTGGTAAAGTGGACTGTGGTATGCTAAACTGTTATATGGTTTGATTGATGCTTTTCTCTGTCTGTTCTCTCCTGATCTCTCTGACTGAAAACAAAGCTAAGAAGAAAAACGATAAAAAAAGAGAGGGGAAGTCAATCCTGGTCCTCACATCTCTGATATTTGTCTCTTTTTGTAAGAAGCGTTGCGGCCTCTTATCTTCGGAGGTTACATAATGCCCCACTATTGTGACAGTGACATGCCAATGCGCTTGTGGGGTCAAACGTCACTAGCATGGGCCATTCTTCTCCTGTCATAGGATGTGTGTGTGTGTGTGTGTGTATATGACCTCTAGCCTGTGTTTCTGTGCATTTTTATTGTGATCTGATTTCATATTAACATGCCCATACATGTATATAGGTGCACACAGCAGGATTAGTTTGAGCTATAGGGTCTATGTGTGTGTATGTGTGTGTGGGCGTGTGAGTGTGCCCATGTGTGCATCAGCAGGTACATTCTGAGAGGTGACAGGGATCAATAGTGCATTAGGCCCCATCACAGCTGCTTGCCCTGGGGAGAAACAGGGCAGAGAGAGACAGATCTTCCCCTCTCACAGGCAGAGATACAGGGAGGAGACAGAGAGAAAGAAGCTGTCAGAGAGAAAGACAGGTGGCGAAGGAGAGAGAGAGCGAGAGATATATTGATCAAGGAAGAGCACAGACATAAAGCAAGGAGGAAAGGGCAAAACAGGCAAATCTTATAGAAAGGGGGGAGGAAGAAGGGGAGTATAGAGAAAACTGGAGATAAAAAGGAAGAAGGCAGTGAAAGACAAAAGTGAGCAGAAGGGACAGGTTGTTGGAGGAGGGGTTTGAGGAGATATGGGGCAATGAAACGAGGGAGAGAAGACTGCTGGGCTCTCAAGCGGAGAACTGGAGCAGATGAGGAATTTCATTTCTGATAGAGCGGCCTGCGACTGTACATCAGCTCTTCAATGTCGTCTCATCACAGCGTTTAATAGAGATGTTTCATTTCTGACAGACAAGCCAACAGAGCGAGAGATCTATAACAGAGGCATGAAACATCTGTCGCCTTCACACCCATAAACATTGCACCTATATTGCACACCACCACAAGTGTGGGGGTGCCCATACAGCAACACTTTTAAAGTGCACAGTCACACACACACACACACACATACATAAAATACAGATGCACAGAGACACATTCACACTCAAGCTGCGCACTCCCTAAGAAGATACATCAACTTTATGGAGCGGACAGTGACAGAAATGCGAGCATATTTCCAATCTAGCTGAGTCTGCCAGCGGTGCAGGGGCCAGCTGTTTGGCTAGGGAATTATCTAGGTTAAGATGTTTAGCCCCATTTCCACCTCTGAGCCCTGCTCACAAGCCACAACGCCCCCCCCCCACCCATCTGTCACAGATACTGTCAGCGTAACATATCCACCCTGAAGCTTCAGTTACCAAATTAGGAGATGTCTTGAGATTGTGACAAAGGATGCAAGAGTTGGAAAATAATGGCCTGCAATGGTCATGTTTCTTCTGTCTGTTGGTCGGTGAAGGATTGTCATACGTTAAGAATGCTGCACCAACAGGGAAAATGTAAAGCCTTTAATTCTTTATTTTAAAAGACATCTATGCTAAAAATACCAACCTGGAATAAAATAACGTTAGTCTGGAGTTAAAGATAGCTCTTCAGTTCCTGCATCTATTGCACCAGCACTCCATTACGCTTGTGTTTATGCTGAGGTATGTATATAAATGTATGCACACCCACACACACGCATGCATACCTACTGTACATATTACAGTAGGCCGCAGGTGTGGAGAGAGTGTGTGTGGGAGGGTGGGACAGTGACAGTATAGCTCTAGGGGAGTATGAGGAACTTTCTAAGGCCATTTCCAGTGTGATGTAAAGAGCAGCACCATCTGTGACTGGCTGGCTAATGAGCAGCTTAATGGGCTTGGAACCATGTGGCTTCCTCTATATATCTCTGTATATATCTCAATGTGTGTGTGTGTGTGTGTGTGTGTGTGTGTGTGTGTGTGTGTGTGTGTGTGTGTGTGTGTGTGTGTGTGTGTGTGTATCTGTCACACACACACACACACATACACACACACACGTTGTCACTCGCAATGGCATGGCCAGCATCCACTTCTATGTGGATCCAATGTGCATATTTTTCTCTCTCTCTCTCTCTCTCTCTCTCTCTCTCTCACACACACACACACACACACACACACACAGCAGCAGATGTTGTCAGCCGTGGGGTGCAGGCGTCATCAGCATGATACCTTGGTAATAGTTTTATTGGACCTGGGGTGCGGCTCTCAGATCATAATGTTAGTGGATGCTAATATCCGCTGATATGGTGCAATTTGAAAAGGGAGACGCTATCCCCTTGCTTGTGATTACACTGCTCTCAGGTTATTGTACATGTTTATCGGTCTAATATTCAATTATATAGTGGGCTCATATTGGTCCTTAAGGGCCATAAACTATAGGGCTATAAGTGGCTTGTAGCACTGAGTGCACCGGCGCTGTGGATTTTTATTGAAATGTTAATACCAATACCGCACCATGTTGCTGCACTGAAATGGAGAAGACACACAGAGTAAACATGTCATATGACTGCATGCTTTGCATAAAATTGCATATTAGGTTAATAATGAATCCTATTTTCGTGGTATTGTCTGTTTTGCCAGAATTGACCAGCAGAATAGAGAGCGTCCTTTTAAATTGAACTTGTGGAAATGAAAACAAACGTGCCTCTGCTTTATTTTGGAATAAATTGACAGTTCCCAGCCTTTATCACACATACATCAGAGAAATTCCGGTAGGTAGAGTGCTAATTTATGCATGAATAGCAGCAGGGAGGGGAAAACAATGGCGAGAAATTGCAGCTCAAAGGAAAACCAAGTTATATCAGGTAGATGTAATCTGTATGTATTTGTCTAAAAAGCAGAGAAAAAGGAATATAATACAAAAAAAGAGATCCCAGATGGGAAGATAGGAAAGTTTATCTTTTATGTCAGTCTATAAAATAAAAGAGACCAAATAAGAGAGAGAAAAATTATAATTTACAGCTTTTGGTGCGTGAGATTATGAATTCTGTGCGCAAAGTTCAATTGTAATCAAGCTTACATTCACAACTGTTAGTCTGAATTAAATTACATTCAGTACAACTTTATGTATCCCTGTAAGGGCAATTCTATACAGCAGCTCGTCATTTAGATCAATAGATATACACACAGTAGATACAAAAATAAAGAAATAAACATTGTTACAAAACTAAAAAATGAATTGGTAATAAATACAATTCATTAACAAATGGAAATTATAAATATAAATATATTTGAAGTTTTTCAATAGTCAAAGTAGTACAGTAATGTGATATAGGACTCTATTTCCTTTTTAAATTGTCTTATTAGACATACAAAAGTAACATGGTGTTCACATGTCTCCAGTGTAGAAATCCACGCAGGCTTCTTGCTCTCATTTTTAGGCCCCTCGCTGTTTGTAATTCATCAGCTAAAAAATTTTTTACATACTACACCACTCTGTTTGGTAGTGAATTTGGCTAATTACTGCTTTCCTATTGTTTCTGTAATGAATTCTCTTTATTAGCATCTCCAAAGAAGCTCCGTGCTGCCACATGGCACTGTGTAAAACCATTTAATGAACTGGTAGCGATAATTAGCGCTGGGTCAGTTATACTCTTCACTACAGGCTCCCGTTAGTAGCATCACATTTGTTTAATTAATTGTGTGATTCCCCCCCCCCCCCCCCCTCTCGTTTGGAATTCATTTCATTTGAGATTTGCTGACTGCAGCAATGGAGAACAAAAAATAAAAGAGGAAGGGCATTCAGTCACAGAGGAAATGGTAGTTTTAAATTTTTCGTATCACAGAAAGTTATCTGATTATTTGAAATCTAATGCGTTCTTCTGTTGCCACTATTCTTCTTCTTCTTCTTTTTATTGCTTCTTTTTAATGTATGTCACCCTGCTGAATCCTATTATATTAGTAGATGAGATAACCCAAGCTTCCAATGGGGTTCATTAGTGTTTCATCTTACCATCTTTAACCTCTACACTTCCTTCTTTGTGGGTATTTCTCTTTCTCTTTAACCCACCTTCCCTCAACCCCTCCAACCCATAATTTTTGCTGCTGTGTCCAGCAAGATGAGCTGCTATGTTAAACTAACACCCATATGGGACCTTTCAGCACATGCACGCTGAGTGTAATGAGATGCTTTTTGTCGACATGTTAATGGTACAATGTCCCCCAAAGTCCCCAGCATATGAACAAGGGAGGAGAAAAAAGGCCCCTTGCAACCGAAAGTGGCAAAGACATATCAAGGAAAGAGGGGAGAGAAGCGGGGGGAAGGCTAATGGAGGTCTAGGGGGAAACAGGGTTAATGTGATGTCTGCAATGAATACATTGTCAGGATGGATGTGTGTTTGTGTGTGTGGGACACACCGGGGGGCCTCGACTCGTCTCTGGGGCCTTGTGTACATTATTTGGTCCCCCTTTGCACTTCTCTAACTGCAATATTTTAAACACACACAGGGCACTTGGGGGATAAAGCATTATTGTGGCTGTCACATCGGACAGATTAACAAGAGCAATAGGGACCATAACATTAAAGGACCTCCACTCGACTAGTTCCGTCAAGGATCTTTGGAGGCATGGATGGATGGGAGGTGTGTGCGCAAATAAAGCGTTGTGATGTCGTCATGAGAGCCAAGTCAACACTGCAAATTGCATCATAGTTGCTTCGTTGATCCGTGCCAAGATTTTCCACGGCTCAGGCTACAGGAGGATCTGTTTGCATCAGCATTTACTTGTCTTGCCTCAACATGTTGTACAGACAGAGCAATGCAAGCACAGTGTAAACAGACAAACACCCATGCAAGTCTACTGGAGTGAAAAACAACGTGTCAATAGGCTGCAATCAGACTGACAGACATACAGCAAGAGGAGGTGGGACTATTTTCTAAAGGGTGATGAAATCTGCAGTTTGCTCCTAAACTGCACATGTGACTAATTTAATGCAAATGTAATCAAATTGGTGTGGAGAGCAACCCATTTGCTGTCACCACATGCATACGCTCACTACAGAAAAAAGAAAAGCAGTGATGCAGAATCCCATTAAGGTTTTCAACAGGGAGCCTTTTCCTCCCCAGATTCTCCTGAAGTTGTGAGTACATGCATTCCCACTACCGTTTGGAAGTGGAAGGAGCTCTGCTGCTCTAACCTCTATCAAAAAACATTTGGAAAATTGACAAATTGTGCAAAAATATAGCTAGTTTTAGGCTCTGGTGGTCTGCAAATGTCTTAGTCTTAAAAAACTAATGTAATACTTTCTTAAGTGTGCTCATACAGTATCAGTACAGTACATCAGCGAACAGATGCATTCATTAATCAAGGTCTAGACTGGCATTACCCTCACCCCTGTGTCTGCCCTCTTTAAATGGATGTTGGTGATTTGTAGATTAACAGATGCAGATCAGAGATTGTTTAACCTTTGAGAGTTCTTGTTATGATGATGATGTTATAAGTATATAGTAAATACCCAAGTGCAGTGGAGTGTGGGAATGAGGCTGTGTGGGAAATTCAAACATTTTGAGGATAATTTGTTGTGATGTCTTCTATGCTATGACATTCAAGTCACTGTGAAATTGAAGTTAGAGCATCTTTAGCAGCAATACAGTGAAAAAAAATGTTTCCAAAAAAGAATATGTGGACGGGAGTTTAAACGTTCATATGTCATTGGATCGCTTAAAAATGCAGACGTGGCTTGGTAAACACAGCATGCTACAGAGCTGCATTGAGATATGGAACTGTAGCGGACTGATCAGACACCTTCCTCACCCAAGATGTTAGACAAGGAGGACCAAAAATAAATAAATAAATAAATCAGACAGAACGAAATCACATTTGCTGAAAATTTAAAGACCATTTTCGCCGGCCGAGATCCAAACACACTCCTCTGAGCCGTGAAATCACTTTGCCAGCTAGTACAACCCACAACGGTCAAGTGCAGTTTAACAGGTCACCCAAAATGACTCATTAAAAGCATTTTAAAGTTTTACAGTAAGAGAAAAGAGAGGGATTTTGGTATCAAACTCTCACAATGTGTATTTGTTTACAATTAATACAGGGACATTGGGAGAGGTTTCTTTTTTATTTCACTGTATTTATAAAGCGAGGTTTTAAAAAATCCTGTTCAATTTCAAAAGGATTTTAAAAACAACCCAAGTCAATGTAGAATAAATTGTCATACGTACACACACACACACACACATACACACACACACACGCGCGCATTTCTTATATTTCTAACAATACCATTTCCAACAATAAGTCTAATTGGCTTAAGAAGACCTTTGTTGTTCTCGGTTGGTCGCTTCAGGTAAGTTGTCACAGACCTAATATAAAACATAATACAGTTACACCCATTGATTCAAATCTTCCTTTGTTAATTCTCCATTTAAAGATTCTGCCTACCACTGAATAGGTGATCTGTTCACGCTGCCATTAAGACCTGTCGACCTTGTGAAAATATTGTTAGAGAGGCTGCCAGTTTTAGGTTTAGGGTTACACTGTTGGGTTATAGTGTGGGATTATGTTAGCAGCAAATAGTCAAGTGGCACTTTGTTTAACAACGACTTTCTGTCACCTCATTTAGTTAGTTAAGTATCAACCCCAGACTTGTGTTGGTAATTAATGTGACCATTTAATTGTTTTTTTTGTGCAGTTCAGTTCAAACATTATGGGAAGGAAAAGGCAGTCAACAGCAAAAGTGACTGTACTAAGCAAAGCACGTATGGGGGAATATGTCATTTCCTGCATTTTCCTGCATGAAAGCATTTTCTTGGTTTGCGCCTCTGTTTTAATGTAAAGCACATAGTGTACTTTTTGGGCCCATTTTTGTTCATTTTCCATGTATTTTCAAATTGCTCCAGAAAACTGGACAAGCACCGATGATGTAGTATCACACTCAAATATTTCTAAGGCACCCAGTGTGAGTTTGAAAGCACAAAAAAACCCATCAACAGTAATCATCATGGTCATAACACATTTCTTGGAGAAACAACAGACAGAAACAGTGAGACAGCTTTTCTAACACACACTGTAGTTATATCACGAGTGAATCCCTGTGTGTGTTCACAGCTCTCCTGGGACTGACTTTAATCAATGCCAATCACAAACAAATTAGCCTCGTCTTAACGCACCACCTCTCTCCTTCCTCGCCGACTACACAGATTTCTCCACCAGCCATGCACATCAGAGACATCCCACATGGAAACCTTTCATAACACATTGCTCTAGATATACAGTATACAATGTGTGTATGTGCTTGCGTGTGTGAAAATAGTGAAGATGCATAGGTTACAATACATAAAGAATGTTGGAATTTAAATGTGTAATGCAAGCAAAGCCTTCAAGAGGCTTCAAAGGCATATATAGCAAATAAAAGACACAAAGCCATGAAAGGCACAAAAAGCATATGCATTGAAACATAAAATAGCAAAAAGAATATTTCCATATTTTTATATTTCCAATATTTTTCTTTACTTAAAATATATATGAAAGGTGGATATATTCTGAAAACAGCTGAAGTCAGCTGTCAACTCATCCAGGAAAAAATGTTTTTCCACAGTTAAAGTGAAAGAAATGGGATTTAATTCCCATCTCTCCTAGTTTTCGCATTGCGCTGTATAATAGGTTATCCCCAGACACAACTCATCTATTCTGTATGTACACCGCTCCACTTGAGGGATTAATGCCAGAACACAAATGCAAAGTTAACAGGGGTCTGTCTGGGAGGATCTGTGTTTGAACAGTGAAGAACAGAGATTACACTAGTACACCAGAGAAGAATTGCAGGGAGGTGTCAATATGCTATATGTTTGTGTGTATGTGTAAACATACATTCAAGAGTGTGATTACAATGACAGAGCTAAAGGACAGTATGCACTATATGTCATTTTCTCTGTCTTTTTTTCTCTTAGTATGTGTGTGTAGTGAGTATGAACCAATTAACTAACTAACACACCTCAGCAGCATTTTCTGATAATTGGTGTGAGCAATAAGGGCGGGGCTGCCTAATCAAAAACAGCCCTCAGCCACCCACATACACACACACACACACACACACACACACACATCCACGTGCAAGGCAGCGCACATGTTCCCACATGCTGTACACACTGTGACAGGCACAAATACATGCAAGGTACATAATAAATACACCACACACAAACTGTACACATGCGCACAAACAGTTACACAACATGTGCACTTGCAACACACCCATGCTACCCCCACAAATCTCATATTTTCATCATAGGTTTACACATGCAGACCAATTTTTCATCCTTTCAAAAACCATGCAACATTTTCTTGACCAGTATCTATTTGCGTATATGGGTGTGATATTGGACCCATTGATTTGAGCTTACTGGGTTGTATTTGTGCAGGGTTGTCCAACCGCAATCTTCTTTCTTGTCGGCCGCTGCAGATTTATAGTGGACCTCAGACACAGATCAATGAGAGTGGAGGAGCAAAATCAGGAAGGAGTGCTCTTGTCACTGTCCCTTACAGTATTTAACTCGGGTGGAGGTGTCTATGGACATGTGTGCACATGAAGTAAATATGCCTAGTATATAACGGTGTGTCTACATGTAGAGTGCTTGCACATACTGTGGAGCTGCATGCACATTATAGTACTGTATTTTATCTCCTAATTTGATTCAGTATTTTATCGTGGTCTTGTTAAACAGCATATGATGACAATGATTAACCCTGACCCATGTGCTAAATACTCCCAGGGTAAACACTCCACTTCACGGGAGCCAGGATTCATTGAAATGACTGTAACTTTCTCTACAGTAACTGGGACACTGTAGATAAGAGTAGCTGACAACATGGGGAAAAAGTTACTAAATAACAGCTGTAACTAGACCATTTGGCTGTGCAGGCCAAAGTGACCCAAATCTGGAATCATTTCCAGTTTCGATTTTGGTGACTTTCATATGTGGTCCAAGTGAAGTACAGGTCAGATTTTTTGAAATGTGACCTCAGTGTGGACAGTCATAAGGTGCTTTCACACTGCCTTAATTTACATGAATATTTCGTCAATATGCCGGCTTGCTGCGCTGTATGAAAGGTACAAAGCCGGAAAGGGGGGTCACATTTGATCCGCCTCTGAGCGCGGGACGTTGGTTGTAACAGATACGGAACATGTCTGTGTGAAAAGCCACAGCATTGTATTACACGTTACCGCCAGTTCTGAAAACTAGGTCAATAGGTGAAAGCACACATGGTTGCGGGGTTATACCAGAAATGTTTGTTCAGTATGAATGAGCAAATACGGCATATTGGCGGATATTCTTTCTAAGTTTATTGTGGGAGCTCTGTTTTAAAGCGACTTACAATTGCTATATATGTCAATGGTTGCACGCCTCTGGAGCAACTAGGGGTTAAGTGTCTTGCTCAGGGACACAAATCAACTTAAAAATTAACCATAGACGCTTAGCTCTGTGGCCTCCTTGTTCACTTCTGCACAAAAGTGTTCCGTTAGTCTTTTACGCATGCAGTTCACTTTCAGGGCATGGCATGTTCACAATGGAGTCTGACATGGGCCACGTTAAAAAAAAAAGTGAACAGTCAATCAAAAAAATCTAATCTGGGCAATTTGGGAATCAGAACTGAGAACTAAGGCCTCCACTGTGAATGTAGCCTTAGTCTTAGTTAATACAGCTTTGAATTTTCTGCACACTGTACTGTTGGTAGCAAGTGGTAATGGTCAGTAGTTTGCAGACAGTCGTTTTGTAAGTTCTCACGAGGATCTAAAACTTTATTTATTTTTTTGCAATTTGAGCTGCAAAATTTTTTATATGTCATGCTAAAAGCAGGCTTTGAATCATGAAGGTGCAGATTTCAGGACTACAGAACTCCTACAGCAGGGTAGCTAAATTTGAAATAATTCCAGGCTCTATGAATACTAAACACTAATAAAGCAGTGTGTGCCATCAGCAGTTAAAACACAACCTGGCAGATCATTTACCCCAAATGGAAAATAACATGGGGCCAAGAAGTGAACCTTGAGGAACCCCACTTGTCAAAAGAACATAACCCACCTTAATGATCCATTAAAACATTAAGATCAAAAGTATGAAAAGTGGCCCCTAGATCAAGGTACTTTGCCTCTTACTTTACAGTAAGTGTCAGCATTGGACTATCTAATAATGTGTGGCCATTACTTTTTGTCGCTGGTGCTTCTATCGTTCTTTTGTGGAATGTGGGCTTCATTCTCCTTAAGGAAACACTTACAGGAGGCAGATCAAAGGAACCCCTGGGTTTGCATCACCCTTCACTGCTCTAGATGAGGAATGTCAAGCAATGATTACTAAACGTTCAATCACACCCCCTCGAATCTCATTAAGACTCACTGACAGCACCCTTCACATGCAAAGACACAGAGCCACACACTTTAGTTGAATCCACCATTACTGTTGCTCTTTATCCAGTTGACACAATCATTTATAGTTCAAACAACGACAACCGTGTTCATCTCCATCTCAATCATTTGATAATCTGTATGTTATACTACACATAAAATAGACATGAAAAAGAAAGGGAAGACAGACAAAAGGGTTTTGTGGAAAAAAAACAGTTGAAAAGCGAGGAAAGAAGAAATATGACAGTTGTACAAAAAGACCGAAAGCAGGACAGAGAAGAAGAGGAAGGCGAGAATGAGAGGGTAGGAGGATGAAAAAGATGGAGGCAGGCAGGAAGTGAATGAACGGGTGAGGAGACAAAGAGAAGGAGAGACGCAGAGAGTCCCTGGTGCTTGTATCTCCGCATTAAATGGTGAGAACTGAGCTCGCTCCCATCGCTCCCTGGCGACCAATCAGTCTTAGTATGTCTGCAGGGGGGCGGCTAACCGGTTCACACCAGGCTGACACAAACTCAGTGCCCTCACCCAGCCAGCGGACCACCAGGACAACACACACATTCATATATACACACACACACACACACACACACACACACACACACACACACACACACACACACACGCACACACACGCACACACTGGGAGGGAATGATCCAGAGAAGGAGATAGAGAGACACAATTGCATTAATGGATTCAAACTAAGGCACCCATATTCAAGCTCACACACAGAGCATGAGGGATCAAAACACAGATAAATGAAGAGATGTAAATTTTCACACACACACACACACACACACACACACACACACGCACTTCACTATATATCGCATTCTTGGCCCGTCGTCTGCCCTTCCTCTCCCCTCTGACACAGTGAGCTTCAACCGGAAGCTCAGCTCCCATTCTGGAGAAAGAGGAGCTTTTGTCTCCAGAACACAGAGGCCTCTGTCTCTAAGCTGTGTACTGTGTGTATGTGTGTGAGAATGAGTGTGTGCCGTGGGATAACAAGTGCAGATAAAAGTTAAAAGTAATTGAGAAAGAAGAAAAGGGAGGGACGGAAGAGGAAGAGAAAAAAAAACATGAGAAAAACCAACCAGGATCTTTCTAAGACTTTATTTGGAAAGGATTTTAAAAGATGCTGTCAGCCGAAAACGAAATGCAAATAAGGGTCGCTGTTTTCTTGGCAGTGGCGAGGTGACATCACCGTGTGTGAGTGCAATATAAAGTTGCACTTTACTTTTCACACCGTGTTTTAGTGACTGGAAAAAAAGGAGGCTTGTTGGCTGTGTCTAGACGCAAAAGCCGCTAACGTGGCGCCTGACTGTCTCACTTCTGTAAGGCTGAACAAGTGGCGTCTTTCTTGCTGACAGGTCTCAGAGGAGAAAAAGGGGAGGACAGTTTTGTCACGGTACTTTAGAGGTGAGAGCGGGCTGCAAGAAGAGTGAAAATATTTTAAGGATCTGGTTAATTTAATGTTGAAAGGTGGTAATAACTCTTCTTTTTTACCAACTTTAACTTTGCCATAACTTTGCTGTAACGGGATCTGTTTTGTAGGATTGAAGGTCAAAGAATGTTTTGTACCCCTGAGGTCAGTTAAAGTTCAGTCCACTCAATTAAGAATGTAAATGGGAGGTGAATTTACATACTAGTGGTAGAGAATTTTTCTCACAGATGGTATAGAAGAACATATTAATGGCAACAGAGTTATAGCCTGTAATAAAACAAAATCACCATCTAAATCAAAGGAATCGGATAGAAGAGGTTTTAGAGCGTTTCTAGTCTTTTGGCATTTTGTTGTGACTGCACACTTCTAGAGGACAATTTCAAAGAAATCTTTCAACACTTCACATTTAAATAAAGTTTAGGCAGAAACCATGCTGCAAAAGAAAATTGCTTAAAATATGACTCAACAATGCCACCTTCATCAGCATCATTGATCTCTGACTATGTTGGAGGCTCAACAGCCTCAATGTCACTGTCATCACCTTCATTCAGAGAGGAGCAATCACTCGGCTGTCTGGTTTCCAAACTTGAACTTTCACCTTCTTGCTTAACTCCACCAGACTCCCCTGAGCAGTGGATAATGTTTTGTAACTGCTGTTATTTACCCGCCCTCGCTCCATCCCTCCCTGGTCCTAACCCTCCCTTATCTGGTTACTGTAAGATACAGTATTATAACAGCCCACAAGCAACCTTTGACCTCCTTAACACGTTGGTAGTCCTGCTCACCATCGGTCTCTTAAAGGGACTGATAAAGTAAAACCAGCGTCTGTAGGTACTGTAGGTTGTAAGGAAAGCGACATGTCTTCATATCTTAAAGTCAAAATAGGTTGTTTGCCAAAGACTCTCAAAATGACATATATATCCTTTGAGAGAGTACCAACGACAGGCGTACCGAACGTTCGTCGTCATGGTAACATCGTCCAGTCTTTGATGACGCCTAGCTCTTGTTCCTTTTGAATTTGAATGCATTAAGGCAACGTAAAATGCAATGTGTTGTACTTGTTTGTACATGCAAGGTGGAAGAATGAAAAGAAAGAGCTTAAAGGTTCAGTGTGTAAGTTATAGTGGCATCTAGTGGTGAGGTTTGCGATTTGCCACCAATGGCTCACGGTGCATTCACATGCTCCTCGGACGGTCACATTTCCCTAGTTGTGAGTCAGTTCTTCGACTTCAGTGTGTGTTCATGTGCTCTTAAGTCGGAATGTGGAATCACCGTGGACAAACTCCAAAGATGCATTATCAGAGCATATAAACAACACAAAGACATCTAGTTCACTCTACATCACATGTGTCAAACTCAAGGCTGCCACGTTACTTTATGAGGCCCGCGAAAGCTTTAAAGATTCTTGATTGTCCTAAAATAAAAGTCTATGCTGCCGTAATCTACATCTGCCACAATGCATGTCGATTTTGTGACCCGAGAAGTGACGGCATCCCGCCACTAGATTGCGATGTTTCCACACCCACTATGGTAGTTTTCTCATTTTCACAAGTGAAGATGAGAAATGTATACAAATGTCCAAGACGAGAAAAATTGATGCAGAAGGAAGGCAATTTCATGAATGTTGGGAAAGTGAATACATGTTTGTGCTTCAAGGAGAAAAACCGGTAGGCTAGGCCTATGTCTTTTGTGTTATGAGGCAGTGATGAAGGATCAACATTAGTTAAGGCTCGTGCAGACTACATGATTTTCAGCGTCGGCCGATGGCTCACACTGCACAACTTGCCGTCTTGTGACAGGAGTCTTGAAGTCGTATTCACACTACGTGACTGATCGGTGACGGGGTCACACACTACACGAGCTGACAGCGGCTCTGTCAGCTGACGCTGGTCTCCAAACCACATTTTGTCAAGAAAACACAGGTGAAATGTGAAACGGGAAATGACGCGAACCTACAGACAAACCAGCTGTTGTTTGTTATTATAAAGACAGCAATTATAAAGACAAAGAATATGGGTGAAAGAATGGATTAGCACACACAGGTAGCAGGGATCATCTGAGCTACAGAGAGAGCTGGAGGTGAGTAAAATGTGTTTTGCGGTGAAAGTAGCTGCCTGCTCTGCCAGCTGCCTGCTCTCATTGGCTGGATGTGGATATCGAGTCGGCCGACTTCTCCACATATTTGGCGCACTAGATCTCTGGCAGACGTCGGTGATGTGTCAGAAATGTGTCGGGGAGCCGTTTTGATGCGTTGTTGAGTAGTTCAGTTTGTTTTTGTTATTTACTTGAAATGTTTGATCTTTGATTGATGGTGTAATGAGTGGTTTTAAATCTGATAAATTCATTTATTTCTGTTATAATAACACAGAGACATTTTCTTACTAAGGCTATATTTTTACATCTGATCTGTCCTTAACTTGAATACATAATCAAATAAAGAGACAGTTATTTAACAATATGTTAAGGAGTAGTTACATTTATACAGTCTTACAGTTTCAACTGTCCCTTTGAGGGTAACTATAATGCTTATGTGGCCCTTGGTGAAAATGAGTTTGACACCCCTGCTCTACATGGACAGCAAACTAATTGTTATAACCATATTACAAATTGCATGATTGCAAAATATGTATATGCCATATGAGATTTTAAACATATCAAAATTCTGTATACGTCTTTATGTCCCATGTACACTTTATTTCTCTTTTTGCAATAAAGATTTAAGGAGGAAAAAAAGATTATTGATTATTCTGACACAACATCAATGCACCATTAGTTACCGCTCACCCTTTCCAAGCGCGCAGGAGAAGCTACAGTGGCCGCCACGCTCTGTTGGCTCTTCTGCTAAATAATACGTGTGGGCTCGCATTTGTCCAAATTTCTCTTCTTTTCTTACTTCTAATAAACCAGTTGACTACTTCTTCATACGCATTCAACGTATGATGAAACATGCTCTGTAGAGCAGTTTGTAGGTTTGGGGGTACTGTAGAAACATGGCAACTTCAATGTAAGAGGACCCGCGTGTATGTAGATAGAAATGACACATTCTAATAAAAACAAAACGGTCATTATGTAAGGTCTTTATATACCACTGAAAACATAGTTATGTATATTATATTGCATTTCTGTCAATAGATCCTCTGAAAGAGGTGGTATTATGCTAATTTTCAGGTTCAGAATCCTATTAAGGGGTTGTACCAGAACAGGTTTACATGATTTAATTTTTTTAATTTGGGGGTGGAATTTGGGCTTTTTCACTTTGCAAACCAATTACATGCACAAAAAAGATATATAACTCAAAAAAGGAGAGGGAAAAAGCCAAACAGCATAATACCACCTCTTTAAATATTACACACTGAACCTTTAAAGGAGGAGTTTAAACTGATCTTACTTCACCACCTTTGCACTCTTGGCCAGTCACTGCGTAAAGTAGGTGTGATTGTTGAATAGTCTGTTTCGTTCAATAAATTCACTTTATTGTGAAGCCCTGGTGATGACAGCCAGTTGTTTACGCACCCCAAGGAGGTTTACGCACCCCAATCAACCAGTAGCAGTTTCTGGTGCAGAAACAAGGTCAACAAACCCTCCATATTTCCTACTCACAGCAAATTGTGCTCGTAGGAACACACAACCAGACTCAAATAGCAGCTTCTACTTTAGTTTCAACATCATTTTGAAATAGCAAGATACATATTTTATGGATGCATAGATGTTGCTCAGAGCTTATTCTACCTCTTGCAAAGGAGCACTTTACAAATAGACAGCAGGTCATTGTGATTTATTTTTAGCGCTTGGTTGACATGGCTCATTCAGCTCTGCTGATGATTTTGAAATATTTTCTAATATACAAGGCTACTGTAAATGAAGTTGTTGCATACATGGATGAATGACATAGATGAAGTCAGCAAATTATACATAATATGTTGTGGCTGCTTGTCAATCTCCAACCATTGGGATTATCCCATCATTCCAAAGAATAGCCTCTATGGTTTGAAATGCATCATTTAACAGCAAGATGGAAGCTTTTTGCAGCTAAATAATCAATAGCCTTTGAGCTGTATTAAGTAGGTATGACGCAGCACATATGTGGAGGAGCAGTGGCAGTTTGTCGATTGTATGGTTGTAAAATTCTGCTGCTGTCTTGGGGTCCAGAGGGTTTTTCTACAGTACAAAGCAGGAATAGTCAGAACCCTTGTGCATGTATAAGCATGAACACACGCACACATGTCCAGTGCACACCAGCTGCTCTGTGGACAGCAAACATGCATTCACATACAGTTAGCTACACACACACATCCCCCGCCATCCTGCAATAGTCTTCCCCACATTACCCCAGGGATGTGACTCAGGAAACTTGTACAGTAAAAGCACTCTTTTATGTGGCAACAAACTCAGACACACACATACACACAAAACACTTTGCCATCTGGGACTCATTTCCCCCCATCTAGAACAGCTGTGGCCAAAGCTTTCATGTGTTGTGGTGGGCAGGCAGAGGAATGCCGGGCGATAGGCCCTACGTGCTCCAACAGAAGGTAAATTACAGGGGGCCACATCGCGCCATAACTCAGGAGAAAACGCAACAGCCGCTTTGGAGTTTGCGGCCCAAGTGTGCATTGAACGCTCTCATTTTGGCATTAGGGTTTGATACACCCCTTTGCTACTGGTCAAGGAAGTTCCATGTGTTTGAAACATTTTATTCATTTGTTTAATTATTTTATATATTTTTGACAATTAATCCTTCATGCCACAGTTTTGAAAAGAAAGTGTTTCAATACCAATAATTCAAGTGTAGAACTATGGCAACACCAGATCTTTGTGATCATAACTTATTTTAAGGAGGAAGACCCATTAAAAGAAGGTTTTAAAATGCTGCAAGCTGAATCACAACAATACATTTTCATTTTTTGCCATGCTAGCGACATGGCTCTAGGGATGGCCATGTCTGTTGTCGGTCTAACACTTTGATCCCAACAACTGTAGGATAGATTTCCATGAAATGTGGTACTAACTTTCATACGTTATCTCAGCACCGCTGTGCCTATGCATAGCCGCACAGAGGCTGTAGACTCTTACAACTCTGTTCAAAACTTTTGATTAATTCCATAATTAATATACACTTTATTTACTATAATAGGAACTCTTTATACAGCTGCTAACCACCAAAAATACTTTTGGTTTGTAAGTATTTCAGCACGGTTCCAGCACTGTTTAGTGCCTCTTATGAGCCTCTAAATGTTGTTTTAGAGGCACTGTTACTTCAGGCTGCCAATAATAAAGGAAACATTACATCCATGTGATTTATGGCTGTGAAAATTGTCCAAACTAGATATCAACTATTGGCAGCTTGAATCAAATTTTTAAAACATGAGAGAACAGAGAGAGAGAGAGAGCAAGAAAGTCATACACTCATCTGTAGAAGATGAAAACCTGCTATTAGCATGTCAGGGAACAGGGCTCAAGTGCACCACTCAATGCAGACAGGCAAGTGCACACTTGAGCACTCACACACACATGCATGTACATTTTTTCAGAGTACAGAACCCAGCCAGAAGGAAAACAATACAATGTCAGCATTTAAAAGGTTGTCAGTGGACAACAGGCGAGCTTCTACATGTCTCCTCCTCTTTGCAGTGCCGTATTCTGCGTCTACAATCAAAGGAGGCAGTGTAACTGGGGCTTCCAAACTGCAGATTGCCGAGCTGTCACTCAAACAGCAACCGGTGCGCCATACAATAAAACGCTGTAAGCTGAGCTCGGCGGTGCAGAGCTGTGATCTCGATGGGCGTTCTGAAAATGAGAAATAAGCAGCCTCTTTTAGCAAGCTCATCACAAAATGCCTGCTTAGTGTACAGTTCACAAACAGTAACGTTGTCCCTCTGTCTACTTGACAATAGGCCTGCCTGTTCTCCCTGCCACCTCTCTTTCTCTTCCTCCCTTGGGTTTTTTTTTCTTTCCTATGGATGTTTTTTGAATGAAGCACTCACAGTTTTGCTTCCTTGTCTTGTCTTTTAACCTGTCTGTCTTTCCTTTAATATTGTCTTTTCTTAATGCCATTTTCCAAGTGGTAGAATATAACTAAGTACATTTACTCAAGTACTGTGCTTTAATACAATTTTGAGGTTATTAATACTTGCTACTTATAGTCCTCTACATTTGAAAGGGAAATATTGTATGTTTTACATTTATCTTCGTTACATTCCAGGGTAAGACTACCCCTGGTAACAATATGATGCAGTTTTACAGATTAAAAGCACAACAAATAGTTCAAATAAACTCCACTGCAACATTTAAATGCTGCTTATACTGTAGATTAAGTAGTATGATAAAAGTTAAAGTTAAGTTAAATTTAGTTATATCAGATAAATATCATAGCTATAATATATGCTGCTAAAGCTGTTCTTGAACAGCTTTAAATAAATAATGCTACTTTAAATTATAAATACATTTACCTGTTTTAAAATTGGGAACCAAAATGGAAAGAAATAAAAAACTGTCTGTGGCATGGGTGATATACCGTAACTATTCACAATATAGTTTATGGGGCCATCATGACCCAAGAGAGCTGTTGTCGTATCCAACCATGTGGTAATTATTTTAATGCAAGACTTCTTCTTGTAATCAAGGACGAAGAATTTAGTAGGGACAGTACATGTACATTACCAATAACCAGCAACTACTGAATTGTCCCGAGCAATCATTTTGAGCACGACAGATGTAGTGATGGATTCAGACCATCGAGGGAAGAGTGAGAAATATAAAAGTTTATTATACTGAAGGCTACTTTATTGCTGCTCAGAGTATTCTCAGTCAGCGCTTATCCCTCTCCATCTCCTCTTGCACCATGCACTCTGCACTCCACCCCCATCCCCACCACCATTGGTCCCTTCCAATGTTCAAACATACAATACCCTTCCATATAACAAAGTATTTTTACACTGATTTACCGTTGCACTCCAATAAACAGTGTTGGGCAGTAACGCGTCACTAGTAATGCATTACTGTAATAATATTACTTTTCCCAGTAACTAAGTAGTGTAACTAATTACTTTTCTAGAACAGTAATATTATTACTAGTTACTAATGCAAGTAACGCTAGTGAGTAATGAGTAGTAAGTGACGTTACTCGTTTACTGAACGCACCATCTTTGACGTGAATCCACAACTGTGCAGCAGCTCAGCGGCACCAGACTTTGTTGTTCTTGTCAGCCAAAACTAAAGAAAGAAAGTAGAACGAGGGAGAAAGGCGTTCTGTCCACAGCTGTAAGTAGCTACTGCCATTATTGTGTCACAGTCGCTTGTGTTAAGAAACGTACAGGCCTAGGCTATATGCTTTGTAAAAACCATACTCCTTGCTGCTGTTATGAATATAATATTAGCTAAAAAGTTGGGAGAGACTGTTTTGTTTGGGGGTGAAGGGGGGTGGTAGTGAAAGTAGTGTTTGATAATTAGTCTATAATTTGGATAATTATCAACACTGACTGCCACGTATTGATTTTCAAAATTTTTACTAGGCGTGTTTAAAATCATATTTGATTGATGAGCTGTATTAAGCAGGATGTATTCGTGCAGCACCTCCTCGCTCGCTCCCTCTTTCTCTCTCACTCTCTCGTTAACACCACTGCACAAACCTGTCCAAAGTTAGAATACACACCCCACCCCCCGCTGTCATTTTGTGGGAATCACTGGAAAGTAATATATTAATGTAATGAGTAACGTAACTGCTTACTTTTATCACCCAGTAACTAGTAATATATTACAATTTCTGAGTAACTTGCCCAACACTGCCAATAACATCAGAATCAGAATCAGAATCTTTATTGCTTTTTTATCTTTATTAAGAAACTGCTTCTGTGTCTGTTGGTTTTGGCGTACAGTGCTCTGTAGCGCCTACCAGAGGGGAGGAGCTGGAACAGGTTGTGCCCAGGGTGAGATGGATCTGCAGTGATGTTTCCTGACTCTGGAAATGTAAAAGTCCTGAATGGAGGGCAGGTTGGCACCGATAATTTTTTCTGCAGTCCTGACTGTCCGTTGTAGTCTGTCCCTGTCCTTTTTGGTGGCTTTCTGGTCAGACAATGATGGATGTGCAGAGGACAGACTGGATAATGGCTTTGTAGAACTGGATCAGCAGCTCCTTAGGCAGGTTGAGCTTCCTGAGCTGACGCAGGAAGTACATCATCTACTGGGCCTTCTTGATGATGGTGTCAGTGTTGGGCTCCCACTTCAGGTCCTGGGATATAGTGGATCCCAGAAACCTGAAGGATTCAGCAGACACAGGGCTGTTGAGTATGGTGATGGGCAGAGTGGGGGGGCTCCTCCTGAAGTCCACGGTCATCTCCACAGTTTTGAGCATGTTAAGTTCCAGGTAGTTCTGACCGCACCAGAGAGCCAGCTGATCAACCTCCCGTCTGTAAGCCAACTCATCACTGTCCTGGAGGAGGCTGATGACCGTTGTGTCGTCAGCGAACTTCAGGAGTTTGACAGATGGGTCTCCTGAGGTGCAGTCGTTGGTGTAGAGGGAGAAGAGCAGTGGGGAGAGCACACACCCCTGGGGGGCGCCAGTGCTGATAGTCTGGGTGCTGGATGTGATGTTTCCCAGTCTCACCTGCTGACTCCTGTCAGTCAGGAAGTCTGTGATCCACTGACAGGTGGAGGCTGGCACAGTGAGCTGGGTGAGTTTGGTGCTGAGGATGTCCGGGATGATGTGTTGAACGCCGAGCTGAAGTCCACGAACAGGTTCCTTGCATATGTCCCTGGAGAGTTGAGGTGTTGCAGGATGTGATGCAGACCCAATTTGACAGCATCATCCACTGACCTGTTAGCCCTGTAGGCAAACTGCAGGGGGTCCAGCAAGGGGCCTATAATGTCCTTCAGGTGGGCCAACACCAGTCTTTCAAAGGACTTCATGACAACAGATGTCAGGGCGACGGGCCTGTAGTCATTTAGTCCAGAGATGGAGGGTTTTTTTGGGAGCAGAATGACTGTGGAGCGTTTGAAGCAGGAGGGAATTTCACACAGCTCCAGTGATTTGTTGAAGATCTGAGTGAAGATGGGGGCCAGCTGGTCCGCACAGATTTTCAGGCACGATGGTGAGACACCATCAGGTCCAGGAGCCTTCCTGATCTTCTGCCTCTGGAAGAGGTGGCTCACGTCCTCTTCACAGATCTTGAGTGCAGGTGAGAGGTCAGAGGGGGAAGGTGACTGTTGGAGTGGGGAAGAGGTGTGACTCTGGGCTTTTCAAACCTACAGTAGAAACCATTCAGCTCGTCTGCCAGTCGTTGAGTACCAGCAGCGCTGGGGGATGGTCTCTTGTATTTTGTGAGTGTCCGTAGGCTTCTCCACACTGACGCAGGGTCGTTGGCTGCAAAGCTGTTATTTAGCTTTTCAGCGTAGCACCTCTTTGCAGCTTTGAACTCTTTAGTCAGCGTGTTCCTAGCCTGGTTGTACAAGACTCTGTCCCCACTTCTGAAGGCCTCCTCCTTGGTCTGACGAAGCTGCCTGAATTTCGCTGTGAACCAGGGTTTTTGGTTGTTATATGTGCAGAAGGTTTTAGTCAGCACACACATATCCTCACAAAAACTGATGTAGGATTTCACAGTGTCAGTTAGTTCGTCCAGATCAGTGGCTGCAGCCTCAAAAACACTCCAGTCAGTACAGTCAAAGCAGTCCTGTAACTCCAGCTTTGACTTGTTGGTCCATCTTTTCACACTCTTTACAAAAGGTTTAGCAGATTTCAGTTTTTGCCTGTGTGTCAGGATAAGATGAACCAGAGAGTGATCAGAGAGTCCCCAAGAACAATGAGCAGGGAGTCTGGGTGTTTTTTTTCTACGTTAGTTATCTGGTCGGCCAGGTGTATTAACGCCTCACTGACACAGGCCTGAGGTGGAATGTAAACAGCAACCAGAAAAAACGAGGAAAACTCCCGCGGTGAATAAAACGGTTTACAGTTTATTAATAATGTCTCTAGGTGAGGACTGCATGATTTCTTCAACACTGTGACATCTGTACACCAACCTTCATTTATATAGAAACAGAGTCCGCCTCCCCGTGTTTTTCCCGTGAGCTTCCTTTCGCGATCCACGCGGATGAGATTATATCCCAGTAGGTGAAGTGCGCTGTCCGGGATGCGCTTGGTGAGCCAGGATTCGGTGAAACAGAGGGCAGCAGATCTGCAGAAGTCCGAGTTAGTTCTGCTGAGAAGCAGTAGTTCGTCCATTTTGTTGGCCAGAGAGCGGACATTCGCCAGGTGGATTGAAGGGAGCACAGTGCCAAATCAGCGCTGTCTCAGTTTAACCAGCGCGCCTGCCCGTTTCCGGAGGATCCCAAACAGAGCTGCCGCTCCTCCAACTAATAACTCCGGGAAAGTTCTGTTTTAATTACAGCGTTAATTAACAAAAACACAAAAAGCACTACGGAGCGTAATCCCGAGGGGGCTGTCTGCGGCGCCATCTTGGGTAATATCCATTATTTGACTCACAACAGACAAAAAAAGCAGCAGAACCAGAGATATTGTGGGGTTCTTTTTTTATTCTATGCATTCTTTTCTGTGTCAAAACATCTACCCAGAATGCAACTTGACCGTTTGGTCAAGTTTGTTATGCTAGTAGCTGCTAATGTAGCCTTGAGCTGCTAGCCTTAAGCAGACATCAGGAGCGGGAAACCAAGGTCAGGTAAGCAAACTTCTTTCTAGCTCCACACCACCAGATTTCTTTCATTTCCAAACTTGTAGTCTTCGGATCCAACCAACACTGACTCAAGTAACATCACTTGAGGCAATTTATAATATTTTGCACAGCTCCCTCTGGAGACACAAAGAGCTTTATGCAACTGCTTTTGCAGTAGTGCTCCTCTGATTTAAATGTGTAAAATTGGTGGAGTTCCCTTTAAGCAAAGAATCCGAATACGTCCACCAGAGCCTTTTTCCCCATTGACCGCCTACATCACCTCACCCTCTCTGTCTATCACATCTTTCCCTTCTCATTCCCACCTCTCATGTCAGGTGACTACTCTGGGGGCTAATCCCTATTCATTAGGCCAGTTAGCATATATATAGCCTGCACACACGTCCACCACAAACACAGGAAACTGCAAGGAACGACTGCGGTATTAATATTAAGCAGCTTAGCTTGTGTAAGGGCCAATGTCCTTTAAAAATACCACAGAGGACTCCGAAGGGATTAAATTGGTCAAACTGAATTTTGGAGGGACAGAAAGGAAGGGAGGAAAGGGTGAAGAGATTTCTTTCAAGGTAAACGTAGGAATGGGCGCCCAGTAGGGCAGCTGTGAAGTATGCACACACACAGATTAATGTTACTCCCATCAAGTTTTGTGGGTTTATATAACTAAACCTGCAAGCCAGGAGCATTTACTGACAAAAGAAAACTAGTGTAGGTTAATGTCAGAGGCTTCACTCTGGCCCTGTGTGCATTTTGAACAAACAGTGGACTTTCTTTTCTTTTCAAATGCCTCAATACATTTCTTTTCTTTCTTTTGTGCTACAGCTGTCATGATGGAGGCGTTACCATGAAAAAATGAAAACCACATCAGAGGAGTAATTGAGCTGCTTGGGGAATTAGAGGCTTCTGTACTACGACGAAAGAAGCAGGTTTTTGATCCCTTTGGAGCATTTTTCTACTATTGGATGCTACAGTTCACAAATTGTCTACAACTTGGCAGGTGATTGAGATGTGATTTATGAGAAAAATACATATATTCACACTGGAACTTTTAGGACAAAAATCTCCACTTTGCTCAAATTGACCTACAAAATAGCAAGGACTCTTCTTTCCATGAGGTGAATCCACTTAGCAAGATTAACATGTCCCCATACATCAGTATATACATTAAATTTTCTGTGTGTGTGCACTGTGTGCCCCAAGCTTTCTAAAATGGTGCAGTAGAGCAGAACCCCTCTGTGTGTGTAGTGTAGTATCCTACGCGGCACTTGGCAGAGAGAGATTTGAGTGCGAAGCCGACCTCGTTTCCCCTACTCGTTGTGTGTGTCTATGTGTGTGTGTGTGTGTGTGTGTGTGTGTATGTGTGTGTGCGCAGTCGCAGCATTACTTTAGCAGCACTAGCCAGCTTGGCTCAGCTCGCAGCTCCCGGATCTCTCCGCCCTGCACTTTATACATGTAACTCAATCCCCACTGCCGCACAATGTTACAGAACCGTCCTCATCAAAGCTTACCCCCCAAATACACACTCACACACAGATACCTGGTGTGTGCATGTGTGCACATGCAAAGAAGCTGTATTGGTCATTTAAGTCCATGCACACAGACACACACACACACACAGAGTTTTCTGCTCTTGTAGGTTTGGAGAAAAGCAGCTGTGGTTACATTTGGCATCTTCGACCTCAACATGTCAAACATACACATTGATACATACAGTAGGTCACAGAAGGGATTCTGTATATCCTGTGCTCTGGTGTGAATGTGTGTTACCCCCACTACCAAGCCAAATCCACTATATCAGGGACAAGCATAGGGTTCTGAAAATTACAGGGGATAATAATAAGACTATTGAATGTAGAGTCCCTGCTTTTTTGTCTGTCTCTGCATCTTTTTTTCGCCCACCGAGCCTGACTGTTCTCCTCACCATAAGGAACTCATTGACCTGAATCACGCAGAGCCGCGCCCCTCCTCAGGGCTGCTGCAGAGACTCTATGGAGCCTCTGGTGGCTAAAAGGGATAACTGCACACTGGAGCCTCACAGAGCCTCAATATGACTGATTTAATACCAGTGGTGGAAGAAGTACTCTATTAAGTATTTTACTTAAATAAAAGTATCAACAAGACAGTGTAAAAAATACTAAGTAAAAATTCTGCATTCAAAATACATTATAGCACAAAATAGTGTTATTAGTCAAATGGACTCAAAGTATCAAAATAAAAGGACTTGTTCTGCAGAACCATGGCCCCTGTGAGTATTTTATATATGACATTATTATACTGTTAATACTTATGCGTGAATTTTACTCTTGTAGCTAATTTAAAAACTTTATATAATTAGATTTTGGTAGTTCAGTCTAGTGGTCACAAGGTAAATCTGAATGGTCGTGAGATTATTAATGCAGCAGGACAGAAGAAAAAGTTTTGCTACACAAAAATGTAGTCATTTTTGAATCAGTTTCGTAAAATATTGGATTATTTTACCCATTTGGGCCTCCAGTAGTTATGTAAAAGAAACCATCTGAGAAGAGTTAAAAGAGTACTATCTCTCTGGTTGTGCTAACAACTCATAAAATTTTGAAAGGTGGCAAAGGGTCACTAGTTTAAATCATGCAACAAACTCCTAATCTTTGAAGTAACTAATAACTATAGCTGTCAGATTAATTTCAAGGTGTAAAAAACAATATTTCCCTCTGAAATATGGTCTAGTATAAATATAAAGTCGCATAAAACAGAAATACTACCTCAAATAGTACCCTCAAAATATAGAGTATAGTTATTTACATTTCACTCCTGCTTACCTTCCATCGTCAACCGCTTATCCTGCGTACAGGGTTGCGAGGGGCTGGAGCCAATCCCAGCTTACATTGGGCGAAACAGCGGGGTACATCCTGGACAGGTCACCAGTCCATCGCAGGGCCACACATAGACAAACAACCACTCACACTCACACCTAAGGACAATTTTAGAGACACCAATTAACCTAGGCTGCATGTCTTTGGATGGTGGGAGGAAGCCGGAGCACCCGGAGAGAATCCACGCGGACACGGGGAGAACATGCAAACTCCACACAGAAAGGCCGGGGCAACCAGGGCTATAACAGTTCTCTCTGAAAAGCTGCATGATTTCAGTGCTGCTTCATCATTACAAACAGAACAATGCTGACAGTGCAGATGTTATTATTATAATAACACACACACATTACTGTTTCATTTATTTATTTTAATTTACTTTTTAATATATATTTATTTTTTAACACACACACAACACACGCTTACTGTTTTATTTATTTATTTTATTTATATTTTTAATATATTTTAATTTTTCTAACAAAGACACACACGCTTTAATTACTTTACGCTTTAATTACTTGTTTAATTAAATGTATGGGGTTGATTGTTCTTATGTAGTTTGTATGATGCTTTGGCAATATTGTTGTTATACATTCATGCCAATAAAGCTCATTTGAATCAGAATCAGAATCAGATTGAGTGTGTGAATGTATAACTGTCTGCTCTGTCTCTATTGGATGACTCTGGTGGGTCAAAGTTCAAGGTTTGTGTGCGTGTATGTGTCTCTCTAGAAAAAGCCATGCCTCAGAAACAATGTGCCTTATAAACTATAAAAAGGCAAGAGATCAGAGAAATGTCTTTTTGTGGGAATATACAGAAGAATGAAATGGAAGGGAACTGTCTTTCAAATGACAGTTGAAATGTTTATTTCAGTCCCACAGTTTGTCGTCATGCCACAACTTAGCTATGCAGAGGCTGTCAGCTGGTGAAAGGAAGCTTCCTTATCGTATGCTTTACACAGACATCTTTGAAGTTCCACCTTTCAGACTTCTGTTATAGTTGCACCGCATTGAAGTTCATTCATCAAAATGTTTGTCAAAAACATGAAATATCTGATTCATGTGCGGTTCTATCCAACAACGGAAAGAGTGATGTTACTGTCAGACACACTGGCTTTATTAACTTTTTCTTTAAAAACCTACAGCTAAACGCTGTAAGAATGGGTTTTTGTAATTTGGGGGTACATGTTCAATAACATTAGGCAATCCTCAAGAGAGAATTTTGTAGCCTAACATGAGCATTTATGCATCTGTATTTCTTTTGAATATTTACACATATGTAAAAAATTAAAAACATAGCATCATGCAGGCAGGAAAAAAATATTTTCACAGGATTCACAGGGACAATCGTTCAGGTGAAAATTGGGTAAAGAACGTTTATTTGTTTGGTTATATGTTCGTATGTTACATTAAAAATCTTAATTTGGGCATTTAATTATGAAAATAAGTGGATGGATGGAGGAAAGAAACCAAGAGAGCTTTTCATAAAGTTGAAATTCAATTTAGTGCAGTCACAAACATCACTGGAAATGTCTAATAGTGTTTCAAGCAAAAGTTGCTTTTGAAACATAGTTTTCCTTTTTCACTTACAACACAGCCTGGTTTTAACAAATGCTGTATGAATAACACACCAAAATCATTTTGTATAAAAAGTCAACGTTGACTTATAATAACGTACATAACTTAACTGACCTAACTAACAAACCTATTTTAATCCAAATCATGATCTTGTGTGCTACTTATACGCCATCCCATGAGATCACGTTGGACAACTTGATGTGCATGCTTTCTTCTCAGCAATATCCATTAGCAACCTTGTTTACAGACACTTTGGAGCCCACATTTTGCTCTCATTGTTGGCTGTAGAGCAGTTGCTCTGGATCAGCCAGGGGCAAACTCCTCGGTCAAGGGCACCTTAACATTAGCTGTGGAAGATAAAAGCATTAGTCCCTCTCATCCCTCAGAACAAAGCTGCTTATTTACTCTTTGCCATTGTGTCTGATTTCTACAGAGATCAAAGAGTTTCCTAGAAAAGACCTGCTCTCTAAAACAGTGGTTCCCCGAGTTTGGGTGAGTTTGGTTTCATTGGATTATTATACAAGAAAACACAACATTTAGTCTGACACAGCCCTTTTTATGTGGTGTCTTCTATGTAGCTTGTATGGAACATAAATTGTTTTCACAGGCTTGCTCGTTGTCCCCATTTAAGAGCTCAAGAACAACAAATTATCCCTAATTAATGTATATTTGCAGGGAATACTGATGTAGGATATCTGTAAGATATGTAGCCATTCTTCTGGTATTCTTGTCCAGAGAGACACACTGACAGTGCAACAAAGTGGAACTTACAGCAAGTAGGACATTTGCATTTTACTCACAAGCGCGGTAACAGGACATACTGTATGGGTGACAGATATACTGACAGCAATCAAACCTGCAACCTTCATTCATCTTTGAGCTGTTGGGCAAAGTTTACTTATCCTATGATTTACTCAAATGCTTTCCTTTGCTCATCCATGTAAAGGTATGCAATTTCGTAACAAAAAAGGAACATTTGCATATGATTTCCTCAACCTTTTGTTCTTAGTTATCCTCAGGGGGAAGGAGGAAAAAGGAAATTCTCCCTTCACAGCCAGTGTGTATATTTGCATTCCAGTAATTGTTCACCTTTTGTTTGTGGCAGTTGAGGACTAGTGGGTCTGTGTGCAGAACATGTCTGTTGAGCCTTTGTTTGCTATTGTGTTTGCATTTGACATTGAGAAGATATTTATGTTATTGGATGCCCTCAGGATGTTTGCATAGCTCTTGCTAAGTGATACAGTACCTTCTTCTGCTGGGATATAGGATATTGGTTTCCTTGTTTAAAAAAAAGTTTGTCTGCTTTTGTCATTTCATTTTTAATTTTTTTGTTCTTTGTTTTTAATATTTTTAGGTTCAGACATGGAATGCTCCACTTTAATAATAGACTTCAACGCTCTATGAGAAAGTCCAGTACGATTTAAAATATTGTCAACAAACCAAACAAAATCTGTATGAAAATGTCTGAAACAATTAGTTAATTAAGGGATAACATTAATTTGGTAATTGATTAGTCATTTAAGTCAATAAGCAAAAGGAGTAAGCATGTACAGCCATGTTAGCGTCTCAGTGAGGATGTACTGTGGCACTGCGGGGCTTTGAGCTAAGCTTATCTTTAGCAGGTATAATATTTAAGCATAAAATGTCCAGCATCTTAGCTTAGCATTTTAGCATAATAACATTTACATGCACAATAAGAATTTAGTGTTTTGCATCAGGCACCTCGCTAGGCAGCTAAGGGGGTCCTTATAATATTCAGCCGTTCACGGCATTCTTGTTCATTTTATGTCGATACCTGTCTGCGTTTGTGATGAAGGTGGGTGGCAACGATCTGCTAATGATTGCTAATTAGTTCCGTTGATATGCAAATGAAAAGGTGAATTTCGCCGCTAATGTAACATAACGTTACTAACGTAGCAGTGTTTATGTGATGTTTAACGTGCTGGCTGACTTGGTAATAAGCTAAAGCTAAGTTCGAGCTAACATGCTCTTTAAACTAGTATTCTCATGTATATTATGTTTTGTTTATTGCAGATACCAGTACAGAAAGAGAGTCAATCAGTCCAACGTGAAGTCTCAGACAGAACAGATAATAGAGATAAATTCTAATGAATCAAACTGTAAACAGCAAACCAGGAACACAGAGCTGTATTTCATTTGGAGTTGTGCTTCATCAGTAAAGCAGAGTTAACAGTCCTACTGTGTCCGGCCTCGCTCTCTAATCGGAGTGTCTGTGTGGATGAGTAGTTCCAGCGAATCCCCCTAGAGCAACATACAGTCATAGCTCTCACCAACACTGGTCCTTCGAGCCGGATTGCTTCACCCATATCAGCAAAATGGACACAACGAGAACATCAACTATCGCAAGTGAAGTGACAGCACGGCCACGGCAGCTACCAGCTTATCTCCAGGGCTACCAGGTCAGCCTCCCTCAGTCCCTCATGCCTTATACTGCTGCGCATCCGGATGGAAACTTAGGTGCCAGTGCACAGCAGCTGCAGTCACTCAGCATGCAGACCGGGTCTGTTTCTCAAGATGGCCAGCTACTTCAAGCACTCGGACACCCACCCTGTCATCCCCCTGCAGCAGTAGTCGATAAGGTGAGCCAGTGGAACGCAACACCACAAGCTACTACATATCCTAGCTTACCAATGGTGTGGGAGAGGCCACCATCTCCTGCCCTAAGTGAATGCAGCCTGCGCAGCCATCCCCTCACAGAGTACAGCCTCAGTGAGCCAGGTTCTCCCGCATCACAGCGATCAGTTAACCCAAGCTTCCTGCCAGATGTTACAACTTGGCGAAGCACACAAGCAGCTGCATTTACTGCCAGTGACGCAAGTACAGTATTACTGTCCCAGCCATGGCCAAAGTGACGTGAGCGCAGCCCATGATCCAGTCACAGAGCTATCAGCCAGGTCTGCCTATACAACCTGTTCTCCAGCCTCAGCCTCCGTCCACAGTGCAGCCTGTCTACCAGCTGGTGCCCATAATGCCAGGTCATTCTACTCAGGTATACAATACTTCCCTGCCGCAGTACGCCATGCTGCAGTCTCCATACAGTTTCCAGATGCCGAAGCAGCCTGTTCCTGTACCTGAACTGCCCAAGCTGGTCCTTGACAGTGAGAGAGAATTCACTGACCTCAAGATGGCGCTAGACCACCTGCTTGGCCCCCACACAGAGCTGTCAGAGCACTACAAGTACCGGGTACTCATGGAGCACCTAGTCCTGGATGAAGCCAAGCTAATTGCTCAGTCCTGCAGACATTATACCCAACCCTACTTGGCTGCAATGGAAGCATTACAGCGCCAGTATGGACAACCACATCAGCTCGCACAAAGTGAGATTGCTGCAATCTTAAATGCCCCTGAAGTTAGATCGGGAGACACAAAGGGCTTCCAGAGTTTCGCCCTCAGTGTTGACTTGCTAGTAGGAATGCTCACTTCCCTAGAAGGGCCCAATGGGACAGAACTGATGTCAACTGGCCATGTCGACAGACTGCTTAGTAAGCTGCCCAAGCATATGAGAGACAGTTTTGTAGAGCACCTCCAAACACAAGGTCGTCTCAACACAAGTCAACTCAACCCTTACAACCTCAGAGACCTCGCCAATTGGCTCAAAGTTAAGGCAGAAGCTCAAAGACTATCTGCAAGAATGGCACAGCGCCATCATTCTGAAGAGCCCCATGTCTCCAGGAGAGACAGACACGCTCCAGCTTCCAAGCCCCGAGTGCAGTCTGTGTCTGTTTATCACGGCTCTGACAAACCCAAAGCTGATAACAGTCATCCTGCAGAGACAGCCCGCTCTAATCCCAAATCACAAAGGTCCAAGAAGTTATGTCTCTTCTGTAAGAGCACAGAGCACTATCTGTCACAGTGCACTGATATCGTTCAGCGGTCACCAGATGAAGTCAGGAAATGGCTCGAACGTAGTAAGCGCTGTCGTAACTGTGGTCGGACGAGCCACCAGCCCGAAGCATGCACCTTAAAGAAACCATGCAGCGACTGTCAAGAAATTCATCTGAGAGTTCTACACAACGTTGCTGAGTCAGACTCTCGTGTCTACCTCATCACTCCACGTGACCAAGCCACCCTCAGCAATTCTAAGCAAGGAGGAAAGGTATATCTCAAGGTGGTGCCCATCATAATAAGTTATGGCCGCAAGTCACTGAAGACCTACGCCATTCTGGATGATGGAGCCGAACGAACAATAATACTACCAGCGGCTGCCCAACGTCTAGGCCTCAAAGGTAAAGCAGAGACCCTCACTCTCCGCACCATCCGTCAAGACGTCGCCCATCTTGCTGGTGAGTCTGTGTCTTTCTATGTAGCCCCACTAGCACATCCGAAAGAGTGCCACCTTATTAAAGACGCCTATACAGCAGGCCAACTTGCTTTAGCAGAGCAATCCTACCCCATGGCTGCACTACAGGAATGTTACCGCCATCTACAGGGCCTCCCACTCCCAGAATTTAGTGGAGTGCAACCACTGCTACTGATCGGCGCAGATTGCACCCACTTGATCACAGCTGAAGAGCCAGTGAGAGTTGGGCCCAAGGGCAGCCCAACGGCTATCCACACAAGCCTCGGTTGGGCACTTCAAGGTCCAGATAGTATGGTTTCTACTGCTGCTTCCTGCTACTTTACCTCCCTCACACCAGCCCCAGATGACCTCTACCAACATGTCGAACGTCTCTGGCAGCTAGACACCCTCCCATTTCGAAACGAGAAGCTAGCAGTCCGATTCCGTCTAGACCAAGAAGCCATCAACATCCTTGAGACACGCACTGAAAGAGTCAAAGTGGTCGACACACTCCGCTATGCCACACCACTACTCCGTATCAAAGGGGCACCACCACTCAAGGCCACACCTGAAGCAGTCATGCCCCTTCTCCGTGGCACAGAGAGGCGACTACGAAGAGACCCAGTTCTAGCTAAACAATACGAGGCAGAGATCCAGAAGCTCATCAGTGGAGGCTGTGTTGTCAAGCTCGGTGAAGACGAGGTAAAGACCTCCAATGAGTCATGGTTCATACCCCATCACCTCGTTCACCACAACGGCAAGCCCCGTCTCGTGTGGGACTGCTCCTTCGTCCATAACGGCCTCTCACTCAATGAACAGCTCCTCGCAGGTCCCACCCTCGGTCCATCTCTCATTGGTGTCCTCCTGCGATTTCGTCAGTATGCAGTGGCCATAAGCGGGGATATTCGAGCAATGTTCCACCAGGTTCGTCTCCTGCCAGATGACCAGCCCCTACTAAGATTCGTCTGGAGAAACCTACAACGAGAAAAGCAACCGGAGGTTTACCAGTGGTGTGTCCTCCCATTCGGGACGACTAGTAGCCCCTGCTGCGCCACGTTTGCGCTGCAAAGATACACCAAGGACCACGTTGAGGGGCATGAGGACATCCTGCAGTCCATTGAACAGTGTTTTTACGTTGACAGCTGCCTGCAGAGCCTCTCAACGCCAGAGTCAGCAAAGGCTCTCATTGATAAGCTAAGGCAGTTCCTCGCTTTGGGTGGTTTTGAGATTCGGCAGTGGGCAAGCAACGTCCCATCTGTCGTCGCCCATCTACCCCCTACTGCCCGCTCCGAGAGTGCAGAGCAATGGCTGGCAGAGAAAGGCCCTGACCCGCAAGAGCCAGCGCTGGGCCTACGCTGGTATTGTCCAACTGACCAACTCGGCTTCCAAGCCAAGCCTCCGGAGAGTCAAACACTCACCATGCGCCACGTCTACAAGGTGCTCGCCCGGCAATACGACCCGCTTGGGATCATCATCCCTTACACAACAAGAGCTAAAGTTCTCGTTCAAAGGTTGTGGGCCAAGAAGAGGAGCTGGGACGACCCTAATCTTCCTCCAGAGATCATCGAGGCCTGGTCGAGCTGGGAGAGTGAGCTTCCTGAACTGGCTGGTGTGTCCATTCCCCGAACATACGCTCCATCGGAAGTGGCTACTGAAGCTACAGAGTACACTCTCCATGTCTTCTGTGACGCCTCGGAACAGGCGTATGGTTCGGTCGCTTATCTCACCACAACCACCGTCAACAATGCAGTGCACGTCTCTTTCGTCATGGCCAGGTCAAGAGTAGCCCCAAAACGCCAACAGTCAATGCCACGTCTAGAGCTCTGCGCAGCGCTAACAGGGGCTCAGCTGTCCTCCCTCATCCATCGAGAGCTCACTCTAAACATCACAGAGACTTATCTTTGGACCGACTCCACTACAGTCCTGACCTGGCTGACATCTGAGTCCTGCAGGTTCAAGGTCTTCGTTGGGACCAGAGTCTCCGAGATCCAAGACCTGACTGCTTCTCACACCTGGCAGTACGTAGATACGACAAACAATCCGTCTGACGACCTAACGAGGGGTAAGACCTTGGCCGAGCTAACCGCTTCAAATCGATGGATCCAGGGTCCAGCTTTCCTCCGCTCTCCACCACAAGAATGGCCTTCGGTTCCAGACTCCATCAACCCAGCAGATACCTCTGAGCTCAAGCAGACAATCTTCTACGGCCTCATGCAAACACACCCTCCAGACCCACTTCTAGACACCTCACAGTTCAACAACTGGGCAGACCTGGTTATGGCTACGCACCAGTCGCTTCACGGCGCGGCCGCAGACCCATCATCAGGGCCTCCTAATCTCCGTCACAGAGGTCCACCTGCTGAAGACCAGCCAAGCAGAGAGCTTTCCTGAAGAAGTCAAGCGCCTAAAGGCTAGTAAGCCTGTGTTCCCCAGCAGCAAGCTGAGTTCACTTGCTCCAGAGATAGACCCGGAGTCTGGTCTTATTCGAGTTGGAGGTCGACTTAGGCACATTGATTCCGGTCCTACTGACATCCACCCAGTTGTGCTTGATCCCAGGCACACTGTCACGGGACTCCTCATCAAAGACATGCTCCACCTGGGCCCAGACAGAGTCTTCGCCGAGCTCAGGCGGCAATACTGGATCCTACGTGGGAGACAGGCCGTGAAGAAATATCAGAGAACCTGCTTGGAGTGCACCAAATGGAGAGGAAAGCCTTCAGTCCCCATGATGGCAGATCTTCCTCCGGCCCGCCTGTGACTCCTAAAGCCCCCCTTCTACTCCACAGGAGTTGACTGTGTCGGTCCATACGTCATTAAAGTTGGACGCCGGAACGAGAAGCGATGGGGAGTGATCTTCAAGTGCCTCACGACACGCTGTGTCCACCTAGACCTGCTGGCAGGCCTTGACACAGACACTTTCCTCTTGGCACTGAGAAGGTTCGTAGCACGAAGAGGAACCCCCACCGAGATACTCTCAGACCAAGGGACTAATTTTCGAGGGGCTGAGAGGGAGCTTAAAGAGGCCTTTGCGGCTATGGGCCCAGATCTAAAGGAGAGACTCATCAAGAACCAGATTAAGTTCCAGTTCAACTCACCAGCAGCGCCTCACTTCGGCGGTGCTTGGGAGCGTGAAATACAATCCGTCAAGAAGGCTCTCCAAGTGGTTGTTGGCACGCAATCACTCTATGAAGATGTCCTTCTCACCCTTCTGATCGAAGTTGAGGGCATCCTCAATGCAAAGCCCTTAGGCTATGTATCGTCAGACATAGCTGATCCCGATCCAGTGACGCCTAACATGCTGCTGATGGGGCGGAGGGACGCCTCCTTACCACAAGTGTCATACGCTCCTGACACCCTCACGAGAAAACGTTGGAGCCACTGTCAGATGATGGTGGACCACTTCTGGGCTCAGTTTCTTAGACATTACCTTCTTTCCCTACAAGTCCGTCAGAAGTGGCGGCGGCCCACTGATGACATCACTCAGAGCACGGTTGTCATAATTATCGATCCCCAGCTTCCGAGAGCACAGTGGCCCATCGTGAAGATCGTCAAGGTGATTGAGAGTGCAGATGGCCGTGTCCGGTCGGCCGAGGTCCGAGTCGGGGAGAAGACCTACCTGCGGCCAGTAGCGCGTCTGGTCCAGCTGCTGGCCATTTCAGATGACGACGGAACCAGTTCAGGGACTCCATCAGCACCTTCGGGAATTTAGTAGTCTTTACATAATAGCTAGGCTATTCTGGGGGCGGCTGTTGTAAATTCCCTATTATTACTGTTTGTGGTGCAGGATTTGTTCAGTGCTGAATTTAGTGTTTTGCATCAGGCACCTCGCTAGGCAGCTAAGGGGGTCCTTATAATATTCAGCCGTTCACGGCATTCTTGTTCATTTTACGTCGATACCTGTCTGCGTTTGTGATGAAGGTGGGTGGCAACGATCTGCTAATGATTGCTAATTAGTTCCGTTGATATACTTACAGGAATAGTTGTAGACATTTTGGGAAATGGGAAATTTGTTTTTGTTTTTTTTGCTAAGAGTTAGATGAGAAGATGTATACCACTCTCATATCTGTCATATCTGAAATATGGAGCTACAGCCAGCAGCTGAAAAGGTTATATTGTGAAATTATTCCCTTACCATTGTATTGTAGACAAATTAGAAGTTCAAAGACAAGCCACATGTGAGGCACATGGACAAGGGTCAAATATTGTTATATATCCATGTTGCCCTCTTTGCAAATGATAAAACTCTTCTTTTTACAGTTCACAATGATTTGCGACTTTTTCCACTTCAGTGTGAGCGTGGCCAGATAAATGAAGCATTTATGAGTTACTGTAACAGAGAAACAAGTAGTCTACTGTGCCTCCAAATATGCACTGTCATCCTTATTTCCTTCCCACTGTACTAAAGGTGGTGATTTAATATTTTCTGGTCATGTGATGTGCCTGGGTGAGACACAGAACATTCCAGCACTCTGTGTACCCAGTATCTCCAGGTTTGCTCCATCAGCCGAGAAATTACATAACGCCAGTGAAATGCTTATTTTGGTGTTGGAGTGTCTTGTCACTTGTGCGTGTCTATACTCTCTGTATGTGCTGCTCAGTCACACGTCTGTGTTTCTGTTCCTGTTCTTCCTTTCTGTTTGTGTTTTTTTATTCTTCCTCTGGTGGTCTGAACTAATGTGGCTTTCCTTTGAGACACACACTCTCACTCGTAAACAACCTGAGTCACCCGGCGTTGTTTTGAAGCAATGTGATTCAGTGTTTTTTGAGAGACCATTGTATAACCTCATTAACGCCGGGGCGCTCTGCATGTGGGAAATGTGTCAGAGCCCGGAAGAGAGCTGCAATTGGCTTAAAGGGCACACTCCCCCGACGTCCAGGCCCTCCCATTGCCTCCGAACCTGGAGTGTTCAGATGCTCTGGCGTGATCACCATGGCAACTACTTCTAAGAGAGTACCCTTGTGTAAATATCCCCTTTTTTCCTCCTGTACATCATGTTTTGATCCCTTTGCTTCTAGCCCTCTTTTTCCATCCTTCTTTTTACTTGTTTTTCTTTGTTCCTTTTTTCCAACATGACCCTGTCTCCCTCTATTTTCCTCTCTGTCTATTCCTTTTTAGGGCTGATAAGAGAGTTAAGAGGGAAAACACACTTGGCTGTTTTCATTGCCAATGCCTTACCTTATACTGTAATGGCGCAAGAACCTAATTTTTTTTTGTCTTTACACCAAATAAAAAACTTTTCTGTCATGAGAACGGCTGCATGGTGCTTTTTCCCAGATTTACATCCCTTCATCTGAATTCCTCTGCCCATTTCGGTCTGCCAACTGATACACACACCCGCACACACACATTAAGAGCAGCTATAACTCATCAAACATACAGAAAATATGTTTAAAACATCAGGGCCACCCACTCTTCCTGGAATTTATTCTAGCCTCAGTAATGTCATGCCTAAGTGAAGGTCATTTATTATTTTCATCTATTAAATCCACTTTTGGGGACAATGTAGAGGACTTCCCACATCTAGATTACGACTATTAAGGCCTTGTGTCATAAATCATCTGTAGTAAGTGAATATTTCATGAGGGACGATATTTGTAAGCGTATTGCAGCATTGATAGGCCAAGTCTCCCGAGAGGCACAGTGACCGATAATGACAAGGTCTTTCAGGAATCACCGTCACTATTTGTTTTCCAACTTGCTTTCTCAGACGTGCGTCAGACACTCACCGGCAGCGTCATTTTTCCTGTAGCCTAGCAGGTGTAGTGTGTATGTGTGTGGTGGATTATCAGTTAAATAACACAGGCAGATTCTTGGAAAGCTCAGTGTGCCCATTTCCCGGTTACCGAGCGGTCATCACGTTGCTCTCAACTGACCGTCCACTTCGTGACTCACTCCTTCAGATACTCGCTCACCCTCCTGCCTTCCTTCCTTCCATCCTTCCTCTTCCTCACATCTCTTGAGCTTTCGGTGCCTTGCCTCCTCACTAATCAGTAGTAACGGGAAATAGATAGCTGGAGAGGGAGAAGGGGTGAGAGGGGTGATGCGGATGGGGGTGTGAGTGTGTGTTGAGGTTGGGAGGGGCGGTGGGAGAGCCCTGCTGTTGAGTGTGCGCATGGCATGGCACCTCCTCTGAAAATGTGTGAAAGAGAGAGGGAGGAGAGAGAGAGAGAGAGAGAGAGACACCACATTCCCAGAAGCCCCCTGCAGAAAGAGCTGCAGAATACTAAACACTAAGGGGATCTCTCCCTCTTTCTCTTTCTTTTTTGCACACCAAGACACACTTAAATATCTGTGCTTGTTCAACCAATCATCCAAAATAGTCAAACATTCAGTCATGAATGGAAGAATGAATTGGAGATTTATTTTAAATGGCCAACAAGGGCACATTTTAAGAGATATCTGCTGTTTTTACAGAAAAGAAGGGTGGAAGGACTGATGCTGCAGAGGAGGAAAGGCACGGGAGAGAGGAGAAGAGGGGAGGTGCGGGGGCGGAGAGGGGGAAAACCTGCAGTGCAACACATTCTGAATTATTCATCGACGTCTGAGTGGGTCGCCTCAGACGGAGCGACGGAGCGACGGAGGGAAAGACAAAGAGGGAGGTGGGGAGAGTGAAGAGAAAAAAGAAGAGGGAATGAGCAGGGAAGGAAAAGAGGAGAGAGAGGAGGAGGAAGTAGGAGGAGATGGAAGAACACGGAGAAAGGAAAGGAAAGGACAGTAAGGATAGATAAGGAAGAGGGAAGAGAAAGATGGAGGGAAGCAAAGAAAAGAAGAAGAGTAAGTAGGAAGGGAGGATGCAAGAAGCAAGAAGAGAGACAGGGGGAAAGAGGGAGGGATGGCGCAGTAGTCTGAACTCTGTGTTCCCGATACTAAAGTCACATTCGCACTGTCTGCCTCCCTCCCTGTCCACACACACACAGTACTGATACACCACGCATGCTAAACCACAATGTACACAAGTACATCTACACACTGCAGACCAGTACTCACACACACACACACACACACACCTAATACACGCCGTTGACACATCTGGATACACACACACACATTCAAGACAAAATAAAACCCTGCTTTGGATAAGTGATATATTCATATGAGGTTAGATATTATACTCACCCTCTCTCTCTCTCAGACACACACACACACACACACACACACACACACAAACTGTGCAGAGTCCTACATTGTACATCATAAGCAGACATCAGTACCAAACAGCGTCACACACATCAAGCATCTCTTTCGGAGGCAGACCTGACAGCTTAAAAAAAATGGATTCATCAAGCAGTTTCACTTGCACTCACACACACACTCACACACACATACACACTCGCACAGGCAGACAGAAGATAAACTACACGCACAATTTGGGGATCTGACAAGTAGATGGAGAGGTGGAGAACGAGACAGTGGTGGGGGGGCAGACGGGGAGGTCAAATGAGGAGATGGAGGGAGAACAGCTGGAATGAAAAGGATGGACACACACACGCACAGAGATCACACACACACACATACACACACACACAAATCAAGAAATGACAAAGAACATGCACAGAAGAAAGTTACCTGTGTGTCTGGTGTAAAGTAGCTTTAAAGCTTACTAAATTTAGCTAAATATTCAGTGATAGTAATAGATCAATACTCCCTAAAATGCTATAATTGTGCTAAAAAAGATAAAATGGCATTTATATTACCAGACTTGATGAAATACTAGTAAATATAGCTACATCATTTCTATCACACACGCACACACACACACACACACACACACACACAGCTTCATACAAGCAGTCTGTCACATGCGACACAAAATGTACAGACAGTATCTACCCCAAGCTGTCTGAGAGAGAGAGGGATGCATTTATACAGAAAGAAAATAGTGAGATATAATTTCAGGAGAAGGAAACAGACTCACAGGGAAAAAAGAAAAGATGAGAGAGAGAAGGAGAAGGAGATGGATTCGGAAGGAGGTAGGGAGGGGTGTGGGAGAGGGGATGGAAAGGGGACAGGGATCTTTGTCCCTGACGCATCTCACAAATGCACACACAGACACACACACCAAAATAGATATCGCATGCAGAGGGAATGTCATATCAATGCCAAGCACAGAGCAAGACAGCAAAGTCCAGTCCCCATGACACACCTCCACACATGTCAGAGTTCAACGGTTACGCTCAAATAACCTGTTACAGTATGTATGTGATGCTGCCATTCTGTTCTTTGTCTCATAAGAGCACACAGTTACCTGAACAATTCCCCTAATTTGCATAGCATAATGCTGCCATTGTGCTCTGCGAGTACCATTACTATTATTTAAAATTGTGTCAAATGATGTCTACGTCTGTCACTTCACAATGTAGATGCCGCTCTGCTGTCATTCCCTTTGGAGCAATTGAGCAAGTAACAGTTCTTTTCAAAGGCATCTGCGTCGACACACACGCGGTATACGAGCCATCCGATCCGATCCACGCCCCTGTGCACATGTGCACAATACACACATGCACACAATGAGAAACACACATACACAGACATATGCAGCATTAGATGGGGTGGGGTTATATGAGGATGGTCTGTGCTTTCCTTTCAAATCATGGTAAACAAAGAGACTGCTTAAATTGAACTTTAATAGCATCAGCCATTTACGTTTATGTCAATTTTAGAGAAAAAACGCCAAAATTACTTGTCACCTATATATAAATCAGGGAATAAAACATATTTTGGTTTTGTACTATTTGTAAAAGATTAATGGAATAATTGAGAAAAGTATCAATAATTCGTTCTATTCTTGACCGGGCACCACAGCTGTAATAGATCACATGAACTGGACTTGTGGGCTGCAACAAACAACATATATGATTTATTTTGTGTTTATATCATAATCCTTGAAGAAATTAGGCGCTTCTCTGACACTTCATTTTTCCACTGTGTCATTAAACATAGACAGGAGGAGAAGTTCATCTGGGAAGTGCATGTTGTTAAGCAACAATAAACCAGGTAAATATATTCATGTACTGTTGCAGAACAAATCTTTAAGGGTTCAGTATGGTTGAAACAAGCTAGTTTGTATGACTTGTTTATTACCACATCTTAAAGCAAAAGTGTTTATACCTTTTCAAGATGGCCACACCCGAAGATGGGGTGAAAATCCTGCCGCAATATATCTTCTTCTGGCTGCAACCCACTGCCTCCCTCATCTCTCACCAAGAACCGTGTGAGTTTTGTGTTTCTTTGCACCCTCAATGCAATGAACTTTACAAATTAGAAAAAGGGCACACACTTACAGCCTCTCCTTGAAGGCATTCATGGTGCTACACACAAAAAGTGACACAAGAAGAGTTTGAGAGAGTCAGAAATCAGAAATCAGAAATACTTTATTGATCCCCGAGGGGAAATTCTGTCACAGTTGCACACATTGCACATCAAGCTAAAGGAATATAAATAAAAATAGAGAGTTTGTATATAAAAGAAGTATATAAATATCAGAGTAAAAATGTAAAATACAAATAAAACATAAAGGAGTGTGGAAATATACAATACTTACATAATTAAAAGAACTGTTATTGTTAAATAGTATTTAAACAGATATTATTGCACAAAACAGATAATAATGTCCAGTTTTGCCCGTTTGTCAAACACTTGGCCACAGGCAGGAATGACTTCGTGTGGCACTCTGCAGAGATGCTCACAAGTCTTTGAGCTAGAGTCCAAGTCTCAAGTCTCAAGTCACTCGTAGTTGTATCACCTGCTGCGTTCAATTGATATGTGCAATGCAATTAATGACTTAAAAGCTTAAAAGCCTCTCAAACCAGTGTGAGGTTATAACTAAATAAAACTGTAATGTTACAAGATCAACAATAAACCTGTAACCTGTTTGCAGCCACCGTTAATAATTAACATGATGGCAACAGCGGGACGTAAATGATTATGTTAATCAACTACCACAAGTTTGGCAAGCAAACAAACATTCATCTTTTCATAAAGAATGACATTCGGACCTAACCTCCAGCAGGTCATAGCTAAATTAAGAAGCAAGCTAATGTTAGATGGGCAATGCTGAGCTAAACATGTTTACTAACCTCAGGTTAGTAACCTATTTTGCGTTCAGCGAGTCTTTTGTTAGGGCCTTGTTGTATGAAGTTTTAAAGCTTATGATGAATGGCTCTGCAGCTTCCGGTGTTTGTTGTCCTCTCTCACATGTGGCCGCGCACAGCTGATACGTAGTATGTGTTATATAGGCAGGTTATAGGTAAAGGAAGGAGGGGAATAACGGCAAGCTCACCAGACGTTTCCTAAAAATAAACATTGTTCACGAGTCCTGCACCTCAAGTCCAAGTCAAGACTGAAGTCTTTTGTGGACGAGTCTCAAGTCGAGTCCGAAGTCACTGTCTATGCGACTTAAGTCGTCACTGGCCTTGCAGATCAGTTTGTTGAGTCTGTTAGCGTCAGTCCATCTGATTGTTAGACTGACAGTTTCTGGCAGCTTCAGATGCTGCTCGACTATTTGAAAAGCCCTTCTGTTTGAGGCATACTGAGGACTTAAGTGGTATCAACAGGTAACTGTTTGGGGAAAGTGGATGCAGACAGTTAAATTCTACTGATCACAACCCATTTTTGTTAGCAAAGCCAGGGTTTTGTTAAAACTTGTCCTCCAGCTAGTCGTGGTGATAAAGATATCAAGTGACATTGTTTTCAGGGAACTCCTTCATATATATCTGTTACCCAGAATCATTCAATGATGGTTTCATGGCCCTTCAGGCATTTTTGTCAGGATCCCGCATGTGTTTCTGTGTGTGTATATACTCCCACAAGCTTTATGAGACACTAAGTGATCTTGTATTTGTCTTTTCATTTGATGATTAAACCTCGAGTTCTCAGGAAAGTATGGGTAGGAGGGAAGAGACAGAAACGACAGAAAGATACTGAAAGGGCAGGTAAGAAAGAGTGTAATGACTTCACTTCACAGAGGCAGGTCAGAGGTCAGGGCACTGTTCCACCACTTACAAACCAAACATTTGTTTTGTGTTTTGGCCCTAGTGAGGTCCAGTCAGAGGCAGGTGTTGGCAGACGTGCAGGGTGAGGTCACTATTTCAAATTCACCGTTTTCGAGTAAGTGAAGTTACACTGTTAAAAAAAAATTGTGAAAAAACGGAAATATTCTGGCAGCTGGGGCGCCAGAAAAATACTGTAAAATTACCGTAAAAGTACAGTAATTTTCCATGATCACAATACAATTTGTAACTTTCTTTTTACAAAAAAATTTGTGTAATTTTAGGGCTTTTAATGTTTATTGAAGAACATACACACCTGTAAAAACAATTAAATTACAAATAAATATAGTTGAACACAGCTATAATACAAATAATCAGACTTAAAATTTAGTTTTATTATATCATTTTACATAAAACTCTTGTAAATGCAATCAATGTTTAATCTAAAAAATATTATACAACACCCGCAAACACTAGATTTTGCATTTAAAAAACGTCAAAATACTGTTCTAAAACTGGTAATGACCTTTCATTCAGGCACAGATGTTGTACGAGAATGCCTGGCTTGCGGTCTCCGCTCTAATTCATCCCAAAAGTGTTCAACGAAACTCGTTCATCCATGTCTTTAAGGACCTTGCTTTGTGCACTGGTGCGCAGTCATGTTGCAACAGGAAGGGGCCATCCCCAAAGTGTTTCCACAAAGTTGGGAGCATGAAATTGTCCAAAATGTCTTGGTATGCTGAAGCATTAACAGTTCCTTTCACTGCCAAGCCCAACCCCTGAAAAACAAACCCATGCCATAATCCTCCCTCCACCAAACTTTATACTTAGCACAATGCAGTCAGGCAAGTACCGTTCTCCTGGCAACCGCCAAATCCAGACTCATCCTTCGGATTGCCAGACAGGGAAGCGTGATTTGTAACTCCAGTGAACACGTCTCATCTGCTCTAGAGTCCGGTGGCAGCTTGCTTTACACCACTTCAGCCGATGCTATGCATTGCACTCAGTGATGTAAGGCTTGGATGCAGCTGCTTGGCCATGAAAACCCATTCCATGAAGCTCTCTACGCACTGTTCTTGAGCTTAGCCGAAGGCCACACAACGTTTGGAGAACTGTAGCTCTTGACTTTGCAGAAAGTTGGCAGCTTCTTTGCACTGTGCACAGAAGCCGGACAGTGCGCAGTGGCCTACCACTTGGCTGAGTTTCTGTTGTTCCCATCACTTCCACGTTGTTATAATACAACTAACAGTTGACTGTGGAATATTTAGTAGTGAGGAAATTTCACAAATGGAAATCAAACACTCTCAAGCTTTTTGGATGTAAGTAACGGCAAGCGAGTGAAGATCATCTGCCTTTTGCTTATTGCTCACACTTGATGGAAGAGCTGGTGGTGGAGGGGGAGTGGTTTTCTTCTCATTTTTGCAGCCAGGTAGCCACCTGACTTGAATTTGTCCCTAATTCTGTGTAGAGGGCTACAGACTAACACATCTCCATAATTGGTCACCATACCATTATTAAATGAAACTTACTTAATGTCTTGCCGACCTTGGATAGATATGCTGTTTATTATGTTTGCCGTTGTTTATGTTTTCCAGTTGAGCTACCTTGAGAAGCAAAATGGTTTCTTAAGGTCATCCTGAGGTGTTGACTTGCAAAGTCAGCCGAATCCACCACAGGGAAACACATAGAGCCATAACAACATTTACCAGATACAAAAACTGGCTTTAGAAAGTCATAAAATGTCATATTGAATCCAGAAAATGATGAAGTCTCTGGATTGTGTATGAAGTTCACTCTATGTAAAACCACCATTTTGGATGTACCATTATCCCCTCTCGTTTGCCTTTCATATCGCTCTCCTATCAAAGCAAAATGGCAGCATTTTAAGAAATACTTTACAATTACTTTACATTCATGTTCCACTTTAATTTTGGAGCTGTGTCTGACAGTGTCCAAAATGTTCTTTATGTCGAACCAGTTGTGTTTCTAATGAATAGATCTGAACATGTCATCAATAAGGTAAATTAAAAATAAACTACTTTAGTTTCAGGAGAACAATTCTTTACACTGAAATGTTTGACTTGTGTGGCTTATGTGTTGTGAGCATGGAACTGAATAAATATTCTTCCCCTTGATATTCACATTGTTGCCTCTAACACGACACATCGCCTCCTCCTGAGTCACAGCAGTGCCCTGCGACTCCACTGCCACAGCCAGGCACATTGGTGACATTTCACTGCTGTTGTGGTCACGATTCCTCTCCTCTCTCCCTTTTCCCCATCCATCTCTCTCTCTCTCTCTCTCTCTCTCTCTCTATCACCCCCAGCCAAATCCCTTCCTCCATGCCTGCTTGTTTTCCTTCCCAGGCTGTCATTTCTAATAGGAATTTGTACTTGAATGGGGCTGGCTTATTAGGCAAAGGTTGCATAAAAAATTAATAACACTCCCAATTGTGGAAAGCAAAGCATGACATCCTTTTCTATTAGTGAGTGTGTGTGTGTGTGTATGTGTGTGTGTATGTGTGTATGTGTGTGTGTGTGTGTGTGTGTGTGTGTGTGTGTGTGTGTGTGTGCGCGCACGCTTAATGCTCACTGTAATAATATGTCCCCACAGCAGACTGTGATCCTGTAAATGACATGAGGATAAAAGACACATGCCACTGGATTGGCCTTTGATGTACAGTAAAAAGGCCACTGGATATAGCTTTAAGAAAAAAATGGTGACAGTTTTTTTTTTCTGACAGGCTGCATCAATGTTACACTTTCAAACAAACATATATCATGTTGTGCTGCCGTCCTTTATTGAAAGGAATAAGCAAAAAAAAAAAATCAGAAAAAAGTAAATAAATCATAGTATGCATTCAAAATGAGGATTCACTTTTTTTGTCCCCCAAAGAGTAGACAACGCACACTGAAGGTGCAAAGATCATATGGCTGTCATGCAATGAAGCTCAACTTACTCTACGATGCCTTTAACTTTGGTTGGGTCCATTAGCTCAGTGGCATGAGCCGGTTTGTTTTCCATATAAGGTCATCTTAGTATTCCATGTCTAAATCTAAGTCATTTCACTGAAGACTATGATCCATCCATATGAACCAGCGCTAATCTGAACACTGCAGAAGCCATGGTATAGCGTGACTAATAACCTCATAAGTAGTATTACACTAGATAGCCCCCTGTGGAGTGTGTATATGTATGTATGTATGTATGTATTACTGTCATGCATTTCTTAAATGTGCATGTTTACAATGCAACTTCAATATGTGTGTTTTGTTTGTGCTGTTGCATGTTTGTTATCTCTGTGGACCGAGTGCACGTGCGGACTCCTTTCCAACATGTGTGTGGCTCAAGCCTATTAAAGCCGACGACTCCTGCGGTGCGGCTGCCAGGCAGTGAGATGTCAGTGTCCATCTCTGCTCTTCCTCCTGCCAAGCAGACCAGCCGCAGTCTGTCACTTAGTAGCGAATGATTCTCAACCACCGGTCTGCCACTCCGAGTGAAGTAGGAGGCTATACATCAGCTGCCACATGTAAGGAGACACTTGCCATTTACTGTATGTCATTTTATGGTGACGTTTAGATTTGCTTTAGTTTATTTTGGCATACAAATTAGAAAAGACAAAGAAGAAGAAAAGAAAGGTAGTGTTGCCTGTATAGCTAATACCGGAAAAACTAAATTTGGCAAAACACGTGTAAAATGCATTATAAAACATTAATGTAAAAATGTAAAAGGTTTAAAGGGAGAAGATTAATACCATCTCATTTCTGTCAGGGAATATGAAGCTAGAGCCTGGAAACAGGGGGCTAGCCTGGCTCTGTCCAAAGCTAACACAATCTGCCTACCAGCACCTCCAAATCTCACCAATTAATAAGATATATCTTTTTCTATCTATTTTTGTTTTGTAATTTATCTTGAGCTAAGCTAACCAGCTGCTAGCTGTAGCTTCATATCTAACAAACAGATGTGAGAGTGGTATCGATCATCTAACTCCTGGCAAGAAAGTCAGCGTATTTCCAAAAATGTCAAACTATTCCTTTAAGGGATCCACACCAAAATGTCTTACTTTGGTGTAGAGACAGTTAGGTCAACGTTTGGCTGCGGGTGTTCTCTGTAATGTTATGTAAGCATAGAGCATGTCCAAACTTGATAAAATACATAATTGTAACTGGAATCCTTCTAAATCATAACATCTAATTTTCTTGAGAGTGTAGCAAAGCAAATTTGGTCTGATAGTGTCATGATTTCAGCTTTCTCTCTCCTAGAGGGTGGTTAAACCACAGCACAGTGAATTTATTGGTTTGATTGTTCATCAGAAGACATGTGATGGTTAGTTAAATCAGCCAACACCAGTCCAGACTGCAAAACAAACTCTGCTCTCCAGGTGAAAAACCATGTCATTACAAAGCATGTCAAACCACCTCTACTCTCTATATTTTCATCTGTGGCAGATATTTCATGTCTGAAATAAACTGTGAGTTAAATGTTTTTATATTTTTTTTCTTACCCAGGGAATCCAAGCTCCTCCTGTGATGTTATTTAACGTGTTGATGATTTTAACTCCACTTGACAACTTTATCAACCACTGGTGACCCCCTAACGCACACATGTGTGCACATGTACTCACACAGAGTCAGAAACCATGAAATGACATCAGCTGCCAAGACAATCAAGGGTCAACTTGATGTTGAAAGGTTTCCATGGTTACTGAGCCTTCTCATGTGCCATACAGGCACACACACACACACACAAAAACACATATACAGTGAAATAACATTTGCCTGAAAAAGCCTTAAATTGGTCTTCTAAAATGTTTTCTGAGTGCACAGATGACGAATCTCTAACATAATTTACAGCTTGTGACAAGTTGTTTCAGTCCATGTTACAGTTGTAAAAAAAGGGTAGCAGCTATACTTCAGTCCAGCTCCATGACGTCACATGACCTATATGACAGAAAACCTGAACTGACTTTTATTTTTAAATTAAGCAAATGTTTTTAAGTGTGAGCTCTTGAAGTCTGTTTAGTCAATAGCAAGCTGATTCCTAGAGGTTGTTTTATTAACATAGCTCAACAATGGACTGCAAGGTTGTCTTCACCATGGAGGACATGGATATTAATTTACATAAATTGTCCCTGGACTGTATTTTGCAAGAGTAACTATTATTGGCTTGATGGCATCCAGATTTGACAAGGCCAAAAGGAGCATAATGTGAGTTTACAGCAAGGAACGGCTGCATTCAGTCAATCTTGTACCTGGCTAAAGGTCAACCAAACCATCCTTCCATAATCACTTTCTGTTTCTCTCTCTATGGCCTCTTGGTAACCTCACAGAGGATGAGAATGCCAGCGTTCAGTGGCATTTACGGCCCATTCCTGTGCTGCTCAGAAGACCTTATTACACCTAGGTCAAAGTTCAGTTTGTGTGTTTTTGTTTGTGTGTCTGCGCACACACACACACACACACACACACACACACACACACACAGTGACCTCACCTGACGGTCATACATCTGATCAATCATCTATGTAGCTATTTTACAGAAGCAGATGACCCCTATCCTGTGCTGTTAATCCGCTTTGACATATCTGAGTGTGTGTGCGTGTTTGTGTGAGGGGTAAGGTGGAAGCATTTAATAAACGTATTGATTGGATGAATGGCAAGTGTAAATACAGAGGCGCTACTGCATTATGCATTTATGCATGAATATATGTGTATGTGTGTGCAAATGTGTCAGTGACCAAATACATATGAGCTTGGTTGCATGCATCTCCAAGCATATGTGTGTGCATCTAAATGTGTTTGTATTTACTGTTCATACACGTGTGTACGTGTGTCTCAGTGTACAGAGTAGCTTAGAAATGGCAGCTGCAGCAGAGAGCAGTGAATACAAAGACCCCCTCTAGACATCCATCTGTCAATCAAACACTCTCGGGGGGAGCATGTGTGTGTTAGTTTATTTGTGATTCTGTCAGTCAGCTCTACTGACAGCCCACCCATCTGTCAAACTGCCCATCCATACATTGGCAACACATACACATATACTGTTTGTATTCTATGGTTTGCAAACAATATGACTCTATAGCTCCTTTCACTGATGAAACTCACAATATTTGCTGGTTCAGCTATTCTGGTAAGATATTTTGCAGTTGAATGACTCATTATCCTCCCAGCTGGATTTCTGACATCACAGTGTCACAGAAATATTAGTGCTGGGCAACGATTAACATTTGTAATTGCAATTAATCGCGTGAATTTCTGAGATTTATCACTATTAATTGCATTGTTATGCGCAAAATTAAATTTAAATGTATTGCCATATACACAAAAGTGGAATAACATGTGGTTTGCAAACACTTCAAACAAATAAGGTGCTTTTTACCAGCAGTATTCCCTTCACACAGTAGCAACAAAATATTTCTTGTAAATCTCAACTTAAAACATTAATGTCAAAATTAAATCAAATATTAAGCCAAAACTATTTGCCACTGCCAGGGCATTACCTCTACATCTAGCTTGTTAAAACAAGTTACCATCCAGAGCCACAATAATAACATCAATACAGGCACCTTCTGAGCAACAGGTTAACATATATAAATCTGTTTTCTTGGGTTTTTTTCTGAACAGGTATCAGCAGAAACATTTTTCTTTTATCAGGGAACAGCATAAACAGTCTATGTTCAGTAGTAAGTGTCCCTGTTAGAGTGAGGTGAAGTGGTCGCCTCAAGCACATGCCCACCCGCCGCCGAAGTTGAATTGTCTTGAACATTTTGTACGCGACCGCAGCACAAATCATCACAGACTGATCATCGCTGTTTGTGAGTTTCCAGAATCTATTACTGTTTATTTATAGGACATCAACAGGAGGGAATTCGCATGGCAGAGCATCCTCGCAAAACTAGATGAAGACTTATCAGGTCAAGTTATGTATAATTTTAATTTTAATTAAATAGGCTACAGCTGTGTAGTACACAGAACCCGTTGCCATGGTTACTATCAATAGAGCGCCTGCCGTTTACTCGAGGAGAGCTGTATCTGATCACCGGAGCAAAGTGCGACCCCGCGGGGCCAAGCGACTACGTTGTGATTTTAAGAATGTTCCTAAGACCGACATCTTCCCCAGTACTAATCGCCATGCAGTGTGTAGCTATTCACTTTGCTATGGCATGTGATCGCTTGTCTTGCTTTTGTTTATCTACTTCTCCCACACGTTGCATCCAACGTAGTCTGCCGAAGCCTCCCTCCGCTGACCCATGGTTTGACTGTATGTGTATTCAGAGCCAGTGAGCAACAGACTTTCAAAATAATAATAATAATAATAATAAAAACTGCATTAGCGCTAATGATGCTTTAACGCGATAATAACGAGTCAACATGCCCAGCCCTAAGAAATATTCATTTATGGGTGACTTATGTTCACTGGCTAACCCCTAGACCTAACCCTGTGATTTCGAAGCTGATCCAATCAATATTTATACAACATTCAAGCTTTTTCTTTTAATTTAAGATTTGTTTGTGCTTTATTGGTGTCAATTTTTAAAAGAAAAAGAGATAAATAAAATACCTCACGTATCAGCAGAAGCCCAATTTCATGCCACACATTGCTGTGTTCTTTCTTCCTTTGCAGGCGGAATAAGATGGGCTAGGTTTTTTTTCATTGCAGCCCGAACAATTAGTTGTACTCACTTCAGTCATGCACATGTGGCTCCATTTGCCAGCACATTTTTCCCTGCGTACATCAAATAAGGCACTGACATCATTTCCAGGTTGTAAACACCTGCACTTTGATAATGAAAGCATTGTGTATGTGTACCCCAGATCACAACAACAGTAAACAAGTGTGAATGCACACCGGTTAGAGGGGGTGGGGGGGCTATAAAATCCAGGTTTGGATTCAACAAATGTGCCCAGTGAGAATACAGCCTAAATGCAAAACAATCTACCTTATCCTCATCACATAATGTGTTTAAGCCTTTTGTGTGCTTTACTTGGGAATAGTGGAGAACATTTAAAGCAGCATTAGCTGTATGTTGACAGGCCCTTTACATGTTTTATTCAACACAGAATAAAAATTAAATTGTGTGTGTCCATATCTGTGTGTATGCATATCGGTGCACATATATTGCATGCACAATGCATTGTCACATGCGGTACACACATGTAATCAGCCCAATTTGGATGCTCACTGGCACACATTACACTTGTCTCTGTTGTCTGTGTATACATGTTTGATTGTGACCTTACATGCATATTTGTTCTGCATGGGTGCTCTACAGTGTGTGTACCTGTGTGTGCTTAGGTACTGTAATTGTGTGAACAGAGTAAGTATATACAGATTGTGATTCGCCTGTGTGTGTGTGGGACGTCACATGGACGTTTGCCTCCCCTCCGCCGGGACAGAGTTGGTATCAGTGCAAGTTCAAGTTCACACTCACCTCACATGCCCCCCCCACCACCACCACCACCAGAGGCTCTCCCACCTCCAGTTTTGGTTATTTAAAAAGTATTTTTCTAAATTGTACTTGGCGCTTTGTGTGCTGAGTGAGATCCACAGAGCACTGAAACTGGACCTATTGATGTAGTAGCCTATAATTGCTTTACCTGGTTTGTGGTGTAGGCAAGAATTTTATCAATAACTGCTACAATAAAGATATTTTTGCAAAATACACTTTTCTTGAAGCTTGAGACGGTTAACATAGCTTAGCATAAAGATAAAAAACAGGGGGAAACAGCTAGCCTGGCTATGTCTGAAGGTAAAATAAAATAATGTTCTTATATTTTTCTTGTAATTCTTGGATGGGAGTGACTTTTTGGAGTCTATGTCTAGTGACCTAAAGACGTCACTGCCCCAGCCAAGAACCAGCCAAGCACATAAACACCAGCAAAACTACAGTTGTACAGATTAAATAAACAAGATATAACATGTGAATTAATGAGCCTTAGATGTTCTTGTGGGTGGATTTTGTAACATTTGGACAAAGCCAGGCTAGCTGTGTATGCTAAGCTAAGCAAACCAGCTGCCAGCTGTAGTTTCATATTCAACAGACAGACAGGTGAGTGGCATTGATCTTCTCAACTCTCAGCAAGGAAGCTAAGAAGCATATTTTCCAAAAAATTTAAAGGTTCAGTGTAACATTTAGTGGCATCTAGTGGTGACGGTAGTGAATTGCAACCATCTTTCCAGTCTACCACTGTCCCCTAACCTTTCAAAGAGCATAGGACAGCTACGGTGGCTGACACCAGCACAAAAGGGGTCTCTTCTGAGACAGCAGAGTAGCCAGTCAAGAAATGAGGTTTTTTTAGGTATATTTATTAAGAAATTATATTTACTTAATTGTTCAGTGAAACCATATGTTATTGTGACTTGGCCACTGACAGGAAAATGGGTAGCACTTTATAATAACTATACACTATAAAGCATTAGCTAAGTAAATACGGAATTCATCATTTATAAAGCATTGTTCATATATTAATACACATTAGTAAGTCATTCATAAACACTGTTATAAATGTCATTCTTTATCTACATACACACTATGAAGCAGTTGTTAAGTATTATTACATTTTTAATTCATTTATAAACCGTTGTTCTTACGTTAATATACATTAGTAAGTCATTTATAAACATAGTTATACATGTTGTATTCTTTATTAAAAAGCTTATCTATAATGTGCTTAATAATTGTATTTTCATACTTTATACATGATCGGTTCACTATTTATAAAGGAAGTATTATTTTAATGACAAACCATTTACATATGAGTTGTTAATGGTTCATAAGATCATTTGGAAAGTTTAAACAAAAATTATTACATAGGCTAACTGCCTGTTTTTTGATACTTTCCCGAGAAAGAATATAAACAATCTCACCATAACTCGTAAATCTACCAGTGGCAAAGCCCAAAGGATGCTACTAAAACTACTTGAAAGATGCCCCAGCTAATGTTACTGGTGGCGTGGAAAGATGCCAGCTTTACTGGGTAAAAGCCTCACCATTACAGGCCTGGTACTGTTTCTCTGAACTCCTCATCAAAACTCCAAGATCTGCGCTTCCAGAGATCTGCTGTGATGGGACCAGCAAAGGTTTGCTTGGATGGTCTGTTGAAAGACACCAATCTTACTCCCCCCACCCTCCATCCCTAGTGCTTTGATCAATACCTAACTTGACATGACATTATTTAGAAATGTTCTAATAGTGCGTGTTCATAGATGTTTTATGACACTTAATAATACTGCAATTCATTATTTAAGTCTGGTAGTTACTGATGGTTAGTAAAGTATTTTGCGTGAGCTCATCTAAAGTGAGGACTGTATATGCCTCATTAACCATTTACAAATTAAATATAAAGGCAATCGATATTCTCTAAACATTTGTTAATATAGTATTTAATGATTAATTCAGGTAGTTACAAAGCACTCACTAGTAAGTACTTTGTGTGAGCTCATCTAAAGAACTCTAAGAGAATGATATTGTAACACACATGAATTAGTTTTCTTCTGAACAGAAAAAGGAAACGGACACAACACAAAGGGGTACAGAACATATTATTTATTACAAAATGCCTTTCAGCCATTTGTTCATAAAAATACACATCAACAACACGAGAGACTATTGCTGCATAAACTGTACAACTGTTGATATAAAATTAACCATCTAAACCCAACCTGTTGATATACCAAGTCGTCACATATGGACCAATGGTCAAGACCCCTTGTTGTCACTATATAACGCACTTGGGAGCCCCTTAACGTCATAGTTCAACGTACTAGGGAAAGCCCTGTAGCATAGTTTTTGAATGCTAAATACAGGTGTAGAATATTTAACACTACTGTAGCACTTCTGCTAACTTACCAACCTAGGTTCTGAGATGTAGTGTACGGTAGAGAAATAGACTGTGTATGATTAAAGACGCAACCTCGGCCACATCTGCGCCATGGCATCCAGCCCTAGCGGGGCAGGGGGCGAGAGGGAGAACCACAGGGGACAGTGCGCCATCTCTCGGGACGCAAATAAGTCCACGTCTATGGGGCCGAAATCTTCGCATAATAACTCCACCACCTCGAGGTGGAGTCTCCACTGTCGACAGCAGGTCTGCTCCCTGATTCTGGGTCCCAGGGATGTACATCGCTCTGAGGGACAGCAGTCTCTGCTGGGACCACAGGAGGATCTGATGTGCCAGTTTGCATAATGGGCGCGAGCGCAGACCCCCCTGGTGATTCAAATAGGCCACCGCTGCCGTATTGTCGGTTCTGACAAGGATGTGGCGACCGCGGAGGGCGGGCGGAAAACTCCTCAGAGCTCTGAAAACCGCCAACATTTCCATATCGTGAGTGAGGCGTCTGTCGAAATAATTGTTCGGCGACAGATCGCTCCCAACACGGGACCTTGGGACAGGAACCAACATTTCCGCCATACAGACAGGGAACGAAGGCACCCGCTCGTAACCCGTATCAGATGGAGCGGATTTCCCCTCGGAGAGAATCCCTTGGATTTTAGCCACCACTGCAGGGCTCTCATGTGCAGTAGCCTGGAAGGTATTATACTGGACGCTGCTGGCAGGAGACCCAACACCCTCTGAAAGTGTTTTACAGTGATGACGCGGCCTAACTGCACTCCGGTCACTGTGGACAAAATGGACTCGATGCGTACGGGAGATAGGTGGGCCCGCATCGTCATAGAGTACCACACCACCCCTAGGAACGTAGTCCATTGGGCGGGCGTCAACACGCTCTTCTTCACGTGGAGCCGCAGCCCCAAACGCTGAAGGTGGGCGAGGACGACATCTCGATGCCAAACCGCTAACTCTCGAGACTGGGCCAGGACGAGCCAGTTGTCGATGTAGTTCAGTATGCGGATGCCCTGGAGCCTCAACGGGGCCAGAGCTGCATCCATGTATTTGGTGAACGTGCGGGGAGAGAGTGCTAGGCCGAATGGAAGAACCCGATACTGGTAAGCCGTACCGCCGAAGGCGAACCTCAGGAACTTCCTGTGAGAGGGACGGATGGAGATGTGGGTCCCCCTACTCGAAGTTTCAGGACCTCTTCCCCTGGGCCCGCCGAGACTGAATGACGTTCCTCAGATCCGTCTTCTCTGGGGGCTGTGGGCGAGAGCGCCGTCTTGCATCCCAGGTTGTTGAGGGGGATCCCGTGAAGCGACGCTCTGCTTCTGGCTGCGGTGGTAGGTGCTGGACGAAGGCTGCGTCCGCCTTTCCTGAGCCGTCGCGGTCCTGGAGTCTGACCGGCGGGGGAGATATCGCTCAAACAGCCTCCCGCTGAGTTTTGGTGTGCTGGAACCTGTTGACGACGGCATCCACTGCTTCGCCAAACAGGCCAGTAGGCGAGAGGGGCGCATCCAGGAGAAAATCCCTCTCCTTCCCCTGGATGCCCAGAGGTTTAGCCACAGATGGTGCTCCGTAGCCACCAAAGCCGCCATGGATCGGCCGATGGAACGGGCCATTTCCTTGGTCACACGGAGAGCTAAGTCCGTCGCTCTACGGAGCTCAGTCAGGTCCTCCTCAGAGGGACCTCCCCCTACGTCATAGTCCCGAAGGAGATCGGCCTGGTATGCCTGCAAGACAGCCATCGTGTGCAGGCTAGCACCAGCTCGACCCGCTGCCATGTAGGCCTTGCCCACCAAATCGGACGTCATCAGACACGGCTTGGTGGGGAGCGCCGGCGTCCGGAGGGATGAGGCGAGGTTGGGAGAGAGGTAGCTAGCCAGCGCCTCCTCCACTCGTGGCATCGCTCCGTAGCCGTGCTGTCTGATCTCCGTCACGTTGCCGTAGTCCAGCCGGGGGGACGTAGACAGCCGTGCAGAGAAGGGTTTGTTCCACGATCTACACAACTCTTTGTGTAGATCCGGAAAAAATGGTAAGGGACGGCACTCGGTGTTGCAGAAACCGCTTGTCTAGTTTGCTGTCCACCTACGGCTGCTGCACCGCCTGTGGCCAATCAATGTGCAGCTTGGCCATAGCCCGCGTCACCACTTCTAACAGCTCCTCCTATCCTGGCGTGGGCTGATGACGTTCCGTTTCCCCGAAGTCATTCTCCATGCTAAGCACATCTAGCTCCTCAGAGCCAGATCGTGCAAGCCTCTCCGGACTCACCGAGAAACGGGCTCCCGATCAGGGACGAGGGGAGGAGGATTCCGTGGACGAGGACCGGAAAAAGGCCTCAGCCGTTCTGGCACCCTCGGCAATCTCGCATTGCAATCCCCAGGATCAGAGCCACCACGATGCCTCAGCGACCGCGGGGCCTGTGCCACGGGGGGAGCGCATCCGACCATCCTCACACACACTCAACATTTGAGCCAAAATAGCCTAATATTGCAGTTTGACATAACGTTTGACTGCACCAAATAGTTTTAAAAAAGGTCTGTTCTAAGCCATTTATTATTTTCTGACTCTGATGGGGGGTGAACTGTTCCCCAAATCTACTGTATCTCTGAACTCTCACACATGTAGGCTATAATGCAATAAGTAATGTAATATTGTTTCATTTCCATTCACTGAGGCTCCCCTGAAACTGCTCCCCCCCCTAGGGAGGCCCACCTCACACTTTGAAAACCCCTGGCTTAGATAGTCCTTACTTCAGAGGGAAAATGCTTATTAAATAATTTCCTTAAACTTTCTACATGATCGTCTTAATCATAGGTGTATATATATAGTTTTTCATTGGAATACTTTTTGTCAAATACAATCATTAAGCACATCAATGATGAGCTGGTAGTGATAGATGATCTGTCTCAGAGATACAGTACCAGGCCTGTAACGGTGAGGCTTTTCCACGCCACCAGTAACATTAGCTGGGGCATCTTTCAAGTAGTTTTAGTAGCATCCTTTGGGCTTTGCCACTGGTAGATTTACAAGTTATGCTGAGATTGTTTATATTCTTTCTCGGGAAAGTATCAAAAAACAGGCAGTTAGCCTATGTAATATTTTTTTTTAAACTTTCCAAATGATGTTATGAACCATTAACAACTCATATGTAAATGGTTTGTCATTAAAATAATACTTTATTTATAAATAGTGAACCAAACATGTATAAAGTATGAAAATACAACTATTAAGCACATTATAGATGAGCTTATTAATAAAGAATACAACATGTATAACTATGTTTATAAATGACTTACTAATGTATATTAACGTAAGAACAACGGTTTATAAATGATGAATTCTGTATTTACTAATACTTAACTAATGCTTTATAGTGTGTAGTTATTATAAAGTGCTACCGGAAAAGGTAAGCCAAGAGTGTGAAACACTGTCACTGTTTCTGCACCACAGTCCATTATAAACCACACAGTAGATAAAGTTTATACAAACACTGACAAGGGAAAGACATTAATTCTCTCTGTGATTATGGACCCTCGCCAAAACTGTCCGTCGTCAATAATATCTGGCCCGCTGCCAGATTATGGTGCTTTGATAGCAGCAAAAAATATAAATAAATATCTGCTTTGATAGCAGTGCTGAAATAGATCTCAGTCACGGCAGCAACAGTTACTCACTTAATCACTTCCTCTTTAGTGGTTTTGCCTACAAAATAAAAGCGTGAGAAGCTTGTTTACTGTAATGCTATATTTGGAGTTTAACTGAGCTTTTACTTTTCTGAACGACATTAAAAGAGTCTGTAGCCTGCTTGACACACCTCTGAAAGAGCCATCAGAAAATGTGATTTCCCTAAATGACCTCTGCCTGGAGATACTGAGGATATGCAAAAGCGTTCGTAGGTTGATGGATGCGAAAACCCTGAAACAAAAACACTGTAGCACATGCTGTGATCTGATTAACATTCGCTGCAGAATCCATTTGTTGAAGAGAGAAAAAAAAAGTGAGGTGGATCAAACCCTCGGGTTGTGAGTCCTTCACCTTACCAACTGAGCTAACTAAACAACATGTTGATGCAAGTCAATATTGTGTTTTATATTCTCATCCACCATCTAATGGTTGAAAATATTGCTCCAATGCAACACTGCAGACCCCTGCAGTATATTTACTACTACTTCTTCTTCTTCTAACATACGTAGTCAACATATTGCTGAGTGTCACACTGCCTGAATTCTACCGGAAGTAGAACAAGAAGAACGTAGTTACAAAATGCACTCTGTATTGACGTTTGTTCGTTTTCAGCTACTGTAGTAACATGACGATGCAACGTGGCGACATCCATGGAAGGGGGTACCCGCGGTTATGTAGATATAAATGGCTCATTCTAAGATAATAAAAACATAATGTTTTATCATGTAAGGTCTTTACACACCACTGAAAACATAGTTATGGATATTATATTACATTTCTGTAGAATGATCCTCAAAAATATTACACACTGAACCTTCAACTATTTCTTAAACTTTATGATATTAATGTAGACAGAGCAGAAAAGGAAGGTTTTCCAGATTCTACGGAAGTCTATTCTACTTTGAGTTCAAGCAGATAAAATTTTACAGGCAATCTGTTTTACAGCACCAAAAAAGGGGTGGTTTTCTTTCAGCACAGATGAAGTGAAAACTTTGAGAGTTTTTCCTTGCAGTGGCAGTTTGTGGAAAGAGTGAAATAGAAGTGGAAAAATGGGAAACCCCAATCCTCCAACACGTGAAAGAGTTCTAAGAAGCACAACCACCAGCAATACCACATGCATCAGAGAGAGATCATGGTATCTCTCTCTTTTTCCACATTATTCAAAGGTGTCACTTTAGTCATGCCATTTGACTAAAAGTTTTGTTTAGTCTTGTCTGTTGTTTTGATGTATGCTCTAGTATGTATCTGTTTTGTAATGGTTTCACTGTAACTAGGTTGTGTGTATCTTTTTTTAGCGTTTTTTTAGATAGAGAGAGATAGAGATTAGAGATGAAAAGGTTAGGTCCACCTGATTTTTGCATTAAATCCAAAGCTAAGGTGAAAAATTATGATCCAAGTTGGATTTCTCTGTTTGTAGTTTGCTCCACCAATTAAATTGCTATGGGTTAGACACAGCTTGATATTTAAGTTTTAAAGGAATAGTTTGACATTTAGGGGGAAAATGCTTATTCGCTTTCTTTCAAAGAGTTAGAAGATTGATACCACTCTCATGTCTGTACCTTTGATATGACAGCCAGCAAACGGTTAGCTATCATAGCGTCAACACTGGAAATGGGGAAACATGGCCCTGTTCAAATGTAACAGAACCCTCCTGCCAGTTAATACATTATTTCCCATTTGTTTAATCCAAAGTGTAAAAATGACAAATGTGCTGGACTATTCCTTGGCAGAGAGCAGTGACTTCCTGGAGTCTGCCTGGCAAATGCTAGCTGTGTTCCCCTCGCTTGCGCTTTTTCCTGCATTAGGAGACGCAAGTGAGAGAAGGCATGAGAAAATATGTTTTTGAAGAAATGACATGGCCTTTCCTCCAAAGTGTCCATTTCTGATGACAGCGGCAGCTGATCACAGCTGGGTTAGCTATCAGTGGGCTTTAACAGCTGGAGAGACTTCTGATGATTTGTGTGTGCACACGTGTGCACTGTGCTGATACTAATAAAGGCTCACAGTTATCACTTAGCAGCATGTTGTCTCTATGTAACTGTTACCTGTTTAACAAACACCTGCACACGAAGAACACCCTGCATTCTGTATTTATAATGAGCCCGATCTCATCCCAGGGCATCAAATAGGCTACGGACACTTCGTCAGGCTTTCTCAAAGCGTAGTTTGCCTATATGATGCTATGAAATGAGAACGTGTTGTTTTACTGTGGCCTGCTCTTTCATCAGGTGCTGTTGGTCAGATTGGCTTCATGTGCAGGCTTCCTTTTCCTTCGCTTGAGTTTTTAGTGCAGTTTAGTGACTTGTTTAGTCTAACTTCTTACTCGTTTACTTCGTTTTATTGTCTATGTTGCCTAAACATTCAGCAATGATCAGTGACTGAATGGAAGTGACAATAAACAATGTAAACAGTGTTTCTTGCAGAAGACAATCCCCCGACTCTCTCCTCAGAGATTGCTCCTCGAGCCTCACTCCATGGAGCACAAATCAGAGCTTCAAGATGGTCAGCAAGATGGCGGAGCAGAACAACTTCCTGTTCGGACCAAGGAAACAACAAATAAGGGAATTAAGAAGCATCCACAGTCTTTAGGCTAAGCTTAGCTTAGCTGCCGCTGGCTCCAGTTACAAATGTACTATACAGTGAGAGTGCTGTCAATCTTCTCATCTAACTCTCTGCGAGAAAGCGAATTAGCGTATTGACCAAAATATGAAACTATTCCTTAAAGAGATAACACAGGTGGTCCCAGCTGTACTGAATTTAATAACTGTGACTTGTGTAGTACAGAGAACAGCAGGAGAAAAGAAAAGGGAACGCACATGCAGAGTGTAAGACAATACACACTCACGAGCCCCTCAAAAGCTGTTTTCCACTTAGAAGTGAAAATATGCTGTGAAGATCATGCAAAGCTTCGGAGAATGTGATTTCATGTGTGTGTGTATTTGTGTGAGCTGGCTCTCATCCTACTGTGTGGTAAATATTTCTTCAGGAGGATCATACCAGTGTGTTCCCAGAACAGCCACCCTGCCTTCAGCCAGAACTATTTGTTATTAATTCCACTATTATGATCTTCTCATCTTTGTCCATTTGCCTCCCTGCTTACAGTCAGCAGCTGAAGCCACAGGGTGTGTGCGTGTGTGCGTGCGTGTGCGTGCATGTGTGAGAGGGAGAGAAAATAAGAGCAAGAGAGTGTGTGTATGCAGGAGCAGCATGTGACAGAAACTTCATACACATACACGCGAGAAGAATCAGGTGACGCCAAGGTCAGATCAAAACAATAACAGACGTGCGCTCACCCTCACACAAACACCTTTCCTTGCTGCTCTTTTCTTACAAACACACTCCTTCACTCCTGCAGCTGTCAAAAGTCAGCCTCTCACAGGGTTCACTGCCTTTGTTTTCTCAGACAGCAACCTCTTTCACCCTGATCATGTGCCAAAACTTTTTAAAGCCTCTTCCCATAAATTTTGAGTATATCCACAGTTATTTGAAGAGTTTGAATACGTTTGGCTTTCATAACCCATTATTAGTTAAAAGAAAGTTTATTTTACTGAAGTGTTTGCAGATTCCAAATATTAACAGCCCTGTCACTAATAGCAAAAAACTTGAATTTAATGGAAACCTGTTTAAGGGGAGAGATCCCAACCATAGCTTGAGTGTCATGGAGAAGTGTGACTTATGACCTGTTCATTGATCATTATTTGAAGAATTTCATGTCAACACAAGTGTTCCTGATAGTAAGCACTGCTAATGCACAAGACAGGGGGGCGGCCATAAGCTCTCTTCTGTCTCACATGCATGCTAGTTGTCCAGGTGGGAGCAGTAGGGCTTATACGCGCAGTACAGTGCCAGAAACAGTTATTATGAAATAAATAATGAACAGGACATGAGGACAAAAAGTTGTGAACATTTTTCATAACGAAATACAGGAAATATGAAGAATGGTGACCATGGGAGGGCAATGAAAAATGGGAGTTTCCTGGGAAAATCAGGAGGGTTGGCAAGCATGACTACCTGTATTTCAAAGCTAATAGTTAACTGCTTCATATTTACATATCTAGCAGAGTACAGTGCCACATTAGCATTTATTTGGAGTCGTGTTTCTGGACTCCTGACAAATAAGATTGACTCTCCTTTTAGCTCTCTACTAACTCCTGAGGGAATCATGTGACTCTGTGAAGTGACACAAAAGCGCAAACAGGAATACGGCCTAAACGCAAGACACTGAACAGGGAATATAAGTTCTTGTAATTTATTAACAAAAAGCGTACTCACTACAAGAGAAAATCCAAATGATAATAAACTGTCCAAACAAGGTGACAAATAGTTAAATCCAGTGATGCAATAGCGAAACCCTAATCCAAACTAAGCAGGCAGAGGCAAGATAAAAATCCACGCACACGGATGAATAAACCAGCAGGCAGGGTACAGGCACTCTGCATGGAAGACAGCTGAAGGACTGAACAAAACAAAAAGCAATATATATACGGAACACACGCAAGTAGGGAGGGAGCGAACAAGTGAAACACTTCGGGATAATTAGACAACGGGCTACAAAGCTAGATACAACAACTTCAAAAAATAAACCAGGAAACAGGCAGGCACTAAACAAAGCACGCAACAAGCAACAGAGACTGACGATTACTAAACTAAAACAGGAACAAACACAGATACAGACCAAACCGTAACAAAGGGGAACTCCAGAGTCATATGATAATTCTCTGTGGGTTCGTCAACACGAGTGAGTCGTATGTTGTGTGACACATTGTTATAAAAATATTGATTCATTTTGATGAAATATTAATTGACTTTATTTGAAATATCAGCTCACATTCAACAGTGAGTTCTTGCTTTCTTGCCTTAATATGTCAGATTTTTACAAACACTGGATACCTCCTAATAGAGTGAAACTCTCATTTGGCTCTTTGTCCAAAAAGCTTTAGTTTATCTGCCTTCCATACCCCTGGTTGGATCTGAAGAAATCACCCACTCCTAATAGGATTATGAGGATGCCAGCCCAACTGTAGATCAGTCCTGAGAGGGCTGGATTGGCTTCGGCTTATCCCCTAAGACAAAGGCTACAGATGGCTCCTTTTGTTTCATTAGAAAAAGGTAGAGAGAAACACTGAACATACATATACACTCACTCTGCTCATCTCCTTGTCCTCGAGAGCTTGTGCGGGTGGGTGGAGTTGATGCCAAATGAAGTACTGACTTCACCTTCATCACGTTTGTGGTTTTGTGGCGCCAAATGATTCTGGGACTATAGGAGACACAATATGCAAATGTCCAGTGTTTCTGATTGGCTGGCAGGTATCCATTACAATTGTATAACAGAACACCATGAATTTAGCTCCAGGAGTTTGACTACCTGCTATGGAAAATAAAAGAAGCGTTCTTCACTCTTGCCTTAGTTGTTATTTTCTGCGTGTATGTCGAGGAAGGAATATGTAACTAAAACATACACAAACATGAAGTAGGCAGCTCATGGTCACTGCATGATGTAAACTGTTCCATAATAGTTGACAAAACACTCTTACCACAAGGTCCTGGAGCTTCACTTTGTGGTGAGATTGGTTTGTCAGAAACTGTTTCCAAGGTTGTGAACAAACTTTCTGTCTCAACTGTTCCATAACAGCTTCTACCCTGCTGATCCCGGCGAACCACCCTGGTCAGGGAACAATTTGTGACAGGAAAGATGACAATTTCTAATATCTGTGAAAATGTTGTTCAGTATATTGTTTGTCGTTGCCATCCAAAACAGCAAACACCAAAAGAACAAATCAGCTTTGTTCAATCTGGTGGTCCAATTAGCAGTGATTCAGTGTTCTGTCCATTCTAGGGTTAGGGTATAGTTTGATTTAGGCAAAAAAAAATGTATTACTGTATACTAAATGATAAGGCAGAAATGGTTTGGTTTTAAATAATCTTTTGGTTAAGGTTAGGGAAAGATGGTCATGGTTAAAAGAAACCAACGTTGACTGTCGGTTGTGGTGCCCCATCTCAATGTCTAACATTTTGTTGACCGATCAAACTACACTTACCTCCTTTGGACATTAAGGCTCTCTAACAATGTCACAGTATTTCCTCCTTTGTTCTGAACAAACAAAAGTCACCATTTTTATGGTCCTTTTGCCTGAGAGGACAGTCTGTTATTGCTGAAGCTACACCATTTTTGCCCTTTTGCTCACCGTGAGCTTGCAGTCCTCATCATACTGAATTATCAGATCCTCTTTAGCTGTAAAAGGACAGTGTTCTCTTTTATTGTCCTCTGCCACTGATGAGTTGAATCAAGCATTCCTCTGCTAAGATTGTTTTACATTCACAAAAGTACAGAAACTGAACTTCAGAAATCATGAATTCATGAAACAAGACTTGCATCAATAACTACTAGGGGAGAGTTGGGACGAATTAAACACTTTTCAGATATAGTAGAAATAATAGAAACACAGGGGTGGGACGTAAGAAACACAACGATATACATTTAAATAGTTTAAGTTATTCTTGTTTTTATTTAGATAGCTTGACACCGCCCTTCTTAATACATAATTGCAAACTCATTATGTCCTTTTTCTTAATAAAAAACATTTGGATTAGATATTGGCTGCCCGTTTGCAGCCTGTTTTCCTGGTCTACTGTGAAGACCCTGTTATTTGGCTGTGAGCATCCTGGTGGTCCAGCCTGCAGCCTAGTGGACTCTGCCCCCCTCCCGCCGTATCTAAATAAGGTACAATGGCTGCGTGTCACACAGTGACTCTTGACGTTTAAACTTCACTAGCTTCTAAACTGTAAAACTTTGACATTTAAAACTTCGGGATGTGTTAAAGTATTAACTAATCTTTTATGTGATCATGACCATGGCACATGGAACATTAAACACAACTCGTCATTCAAAAAAAATGATCGCTTGAGTGAATTTACTTTCCGTGATTGAAAAACAGCTTCTTTCGTATAACTCCATGAAAGTGTGACATATCCACCTGATTTTTCCCGGTTCTGTTAAGTACTGTGGACTGTATGTGCTGAGGTAGTTTGGCATCAGACTTGTATGGGCTCTGAGAAAATCGCTGTGTTTCATTCGTCCTGGCGCTCCCCTGCTTTTCGTAGCTTCCATTGTGAGATACATCTAAAAGACCACTGAGTCTTCCTTTGCTATGCCTGAACATATACTCTGCAGTATAATTCTCATTTCAAACATTCACTCACGCTGACCTTCTATCTGAGGACAGCTTCCCTGCAGCTGATTTCCATACAAATCAAAGACTTACAAAGATTTCCTTTAGCCTCACAGGAGGGAGAAAAAATGTTTAATTTCACCCTCCTTAGTAGAAATCACCGTTCATATCCCTCTTATCTCACCCCCTGGGCACTGTGGAGAACATACTCACATTTGCACACACACACACCTTCTGGATCTCCACAAATCCAGCTGACATGATGCAAGGTGAGGTGGAAAACAGATGTAGCCAGCATAACCTACAGTAACCTGTTAATAGCTTTTCATTGCTTTACTTTGCCTTTTATCCATTCAAATCCACTTAGAATGGAACTCAGGGCCGTTGTAAATGACTGAGCCTCTCCACACAAGTTAGAAGAGAGCAGCTTTTGGAGCCAGAGGAGTGTGACTGGGGTCGTTGGGGAGGTTGGCAGAGTAGAGGAAGGAATTATTTTAATTTCTCATTAAGTGACCCCCTGAGTAACAAGTTGTCAAACACAAAAAAAGAATGAAGGGAGGAGACATGGGGATAGATTGGTATGTATGCATTATACAAGCATGTAGCAAATATTTACAGTATGACAATTTTTATATGTGAGAATTGTTATTGTCAGATGAAAAAGACCAATTTATCATCCCAAATATTTGTGTACCTGTACAATCTTATTTAAAGAAAAATCTGCATTTGTGCAGAAAACAAGTATAAATTGCATATTTTGTGAGGTGAACTATTTTGCTTTTTCACAGAGGTTTCAATGTCATTTTGTCCTAATTATCTTCACCGACCCTAATCCTTAAGGAGAGCGCTGACGCTGCACTGCTCCCTCAACGACACCAACATCAGTAATGGGGCTCAAATGAAGATAGCCTTAAACCTCATGCTCTGCTTTCTGCATTTTGTGTTTTATTCTATGAATGAAGCAAAAACACAGACAGTTCCACAAACCATGATCAAACTTAATACAATTTACTATTTGTATCTTTGTACTTTGTTATTGGTGTGGCCATAACGCATTCCAAAGGATTTTGAAACCTAAACTTACTGTAGTACTGCAGTCGAATGTTGCCAGATAGCCCCTTGGCCATACAGGACGATTCTGCAAAATCCTTTTTACAATAACCGTGCATGGTAAATATGACACAGTTATATAGAGTCAGATCATTCTCAGTATTAATTAATGCGCACAGAAGAATTCACAAATATATATAAATGACTCTCTCCACAAAAATATTTTTCAGTGCACACAACAATACTTACATGTAAAATTGTAACAAAAAAAAAATAAATAAATAAATAATAATAATAATGCAATAAAATCCACAAGTGTATTATTGATGCAAATGTTACTTGTAGTAGAAACCCCAAAAAAATCAGTCAATAACATATTTGGATGTTGTTACATTTATATACAGACTGTTGAACCTGCATTTACAAACTGCTAGTCATGTGTGAATTCACTGCGTTTGTGTGTGTGTGTGTGTGTGTGTGTTGATTTGTTTCAGCAGGTAAATTATGTGTAGCCAATCAGATAGCTCCTTCCATTTCTGCCAATCAGGTAAACATTGCAGGCTTTGATTTAATGTCATTACATACTGCACGCAGGTCAACCTTAACATGGAGTGTGGTCGCTGCTCTCAACAGGTAAGTGATTCATTAATACTGAGACTGATCCGACTTCATACAGTTAAGGTTAGAGAAACACGTCTAACAAAAATGAATAGTCCTGCATGACAGTCAGACATGCTACATGCCTATCCACCACCTGTTTTACCTTCTGCATTGGCAGTGAATGTTGGTGCTAGACATGAGTCATGAGGTATATACACATTCCTAGGGTTACTGTGCTGTGCTGTGCTGTGCTGTGCTGTGATAACAAACCATCTATGATCATAGAGAAGCACTCAACTGGATATGTTTAAAAATTCAAGCAACTCAAGCAATGTGACCGCAAACCCATGAAACACATGAAAAACATGAAACACTCCACATGAAAAGGGGCTCTTAAAAGTTAACCACTCATGAAGAAGAGCTGCATTTGCTACAGTAGCTTAAATCCATATTTTATCCTGTTAATTCCAATGGCATCATATATTCACGGCAGAAAGCCATGTAGGTTCAAGACCATACTGATTTGGCCAAAATATGCCTAAACACACTGTTTCTGTAGCATATTATTGCCCTTCATGAAGCTTTGCCGGAGGGAAAGCAGTTTTGTTGAGTAAACCTAACCAAACTACCACCATTTCAACAGGCATTAAAAGTGTGTTTTAGGTCACATGACTTAACCTCACAGACCTAAGGTCCAGTACGCCTGTCACTGGACTGGTACTTGCCAACACTCGTCGTTTTGGGGAATAGTCATATATGTCGTTGTACTTTTCAAAGGATATTCTGCAAATTGTTTTGGAAAACGGTCTTATATGTCATTTTGGGACATTTGAAAATCAACCTTGAGTCATTTAGGGTTGAGGACATGTTGCATAAAAATTATAAGCAATGTAGGTTTGTTTTTCTTTACACATGCTTGTGCATGACAATTTCAGCTGTAGCCTCTGTGGGTGAGTTCAAACATGACTGTTAACAGAAGACATTATGGGAAGCAAAACGTTTGATCATTCATCCTTTGTCAGCACCACTTTTTTCAAGTTAGATTGGTATGTGTGTGTAGGCCTTAAAGCCACCCATCCATGCAAAGAACAAAGTTTCTCTTTTTCTCTACTTATGCTCTCTCTTTGTCCAATTGCTCTCTGCAGGTCCACCCTAAAACAGCACGCATTCATTTGGAGAAAAGCTTTTTACCTTAAATAACTCAACGGGGCACTGGTCTGAAATGAGGTATCCATCATGAAAAGATTTAACCTATTTTGAGATTTACTAGTGATGCTAGTTTTAATTTGGGAAATACAAAATATATCTGCATTTATCGTCTTGGAAATGATCTCCATTCTTGATTATCCTCTAAAATGTCAATGCAACACAGGTGAAGGCATTCAGATAACAGTCATTAGCATACAGTCAATACACATAATGACATGTATTGAATTCAACATGCAGTTTATTATGGAATGCGATAGATGGACACATTTAACACCTCAAAGGCTGGAAAGTGTTGATATTAGCAATAGAAACAGGTTCACAGAAAACATTGTACAATGTCACTCATGTTACCATGACATTAAGGTTCAGATCCCCATGTCAAGTCTGTAAGCATAATTTGTTAGTGTTAAAATGCAATTGCATAGTACTTTTCTTCCAGAAAACTTATTAACCTGTCCCTATGAAGAAGACTCAGTTTGTCTGAGACAGTCACAGAAATGATCATAGATGTAAACATTCATGTTAAGTTATGTAATGTTTCCTAAGCCTCAGCCAAATACAGTATATACAGTAGGCTTTACAGCTCTGCGCCTGTTGAATATACAGCACTTACATAACTATGAGCCAGTACGTAAATGTTTACTTGCTAGGAAACAAATTCCATAATACATTTAGTTTCTGGCCATGTATAGAATAGCTGCGCGAATTTATACCCGTGTGTGTGTGTGTGTGTGTGTGTGTGTGTGTGATTGAGTGTGTGTCACAGGGTGCAATATACCCCAAATAACTTGGCTGAGAATGTGGGGGCAGCGCCACTTGGATTTGTATGGTAATGCTTTTGGCCCCCAGCCAGAGTGGACCCTGCAGAGCACACACACACATAAACACACACACCCCGCCTTCACACCGGGAAAATAGGGATGCCCTTTACTCTTTTGGATGGAAAAAGAAATACGTTTCAATTAGCAGCTCAGTCCAAATACACCACTGTAAACAGTGTGTGTGTGTGTGTGTGTGTGCGCGCGCTTGTGTGTGTGTGTCTGTGTAGAAGGGGGTGGGGGGCTTGTGAATAGGCCCATAGAGTTGCTAACCACAGGCTGGCCATTACACCTAGTTACAGTCACCGCTGGATCGACAAGGAGACAGACAGTCTGCAACACTGACAGAACTCCACTGTGTGTGTGCATTTGTGTGTGTGTGTGTGTGTGTGTGCGTGTGTGTGTCTTATATCAGGTAGGGGGATCCCCTGAGTTGCCCCCGTCAGTACCACATGGTTAATAGAAACCGTAACCTTTCCAGAACAGGGAACAAGGCGCAGAAAGAGGGAAAGGCGAGCTTTTCTCTTTCAACAGAAAGAGTTCTCTGTAACCTGGAGCACAGCACTTCGAGTCTGTCTCCCGGTCTGTCTCCCTGTGTCTGACATATTCTGATTTATTTAAGAACAGCTATCAATACAACAATGTAAAAATACTCTACTTACAAGACCTATATTAAAAATGTTACTTAAGTTAGAGTCTAGAAGTATCAAACCACCTAGACAGGGATGAGGCTGTCATATTAGCTTGGTTTCAACATCCAATTTTCTATAACCTTCTGCTGAGTATAAATGGCTCCGCAAAAAGATAAGTGGCATGGTTTGTAGTTAAGAATGGATGGCCCAAATACACTCTCTTGAATCAACTATGTTAACCCACTGCGCGACCAAGAGCTTAACTAGTCGCTACATCACCACACCACCTATATCACGCGGAAGTGATAATATTTTTATAACACTTTCCGGTGTTTCATCCAGTTAAGGGTTTAGTAAGCTTGACATGAAGTTGGTCATAAAACATGTCATCCCACCACATCTAAAGACAAATGTTTATACATAGAGCCTGCCGTCATAGCCTCTCCTGGCTGCAACCCACACCCTCCCAATCCCTCTCTTAAGAATTTGATGTCTTTGTTGACCTGTGCAATATGGAGCACACACTTTTGTTATCGTCCTTAAAGACAGTTACACAGAAGTAGGGGCGTTAAAAATGAAGAATAGAGGTTGGTGAAAGAAGCTCACATCCTTACTTTATCACCTTTGCACATCTGGCCAGTGGCTGCATGAAACGGATGTGCTTGTTGGATTGTCTGTCTGTCGGTTTCAGATACTGCTCGAATAGCCTAGAATCACTCCGAGACACTCTGCTTGAAGCATACTGATGGCCTTACTCTGCAAAGTGATAACTTTAAAGTAACCGTAAAATGCATGTCCCTGAACAAAAAGTAAATGTACCTAGCTACTTTCCATCACTGGTCCCTCTCTCTCTCTCTCTCTCTCTCTCTGTATGTCTCCTTTCTTGTGTTTATACACTGTGCTATTATTCTGTCTTAGCTTGCAGTCTGTCGCACTTTCTGTCTCCATCTCTGTTGATACACAATATTACTATTCTCTCTCTTAGTTTTTACAGCTCTCTCTCTCCCTCTCTTTCTCTATTTATACACAGTGTTACTGTTCCCTCTCTTGGCTCTTTTAAGAGTCTCCGGCTTGTAGACGCAGCCTTAAATGGAAAGTCTATACATGCTGCCTGTTTGTGAAGGCCAAAGAACTCCATTTAACAGCTGAGCATTTATAATGGTTTGTTTATGTTTGAAAGGGCTTTTCACAGTAACTCACTGTCATGTGTGGAGCCTGGTTCGAACAGTAGGCAACAGTAGCTGGATACACACACAGACACACAAAGACACACACACTGCTGTGGTTGAGATCCTCAGCGATATGGATTTAATTAGTCTTATTATTCTAATCATAGGCTGTACATGACAGGCCGTGCCACTGGGAGGGGAGGAGGCAGCAAGGATGGAGGAGAAATGAAGAGGAGGAAAAAGGGAGGGAGGGAAAGGCTGCTTTTGCAACTGATTGCTAAGATAGCATGGGTTATTAATGGTCATTTTGAAGCCTGGAAATTCTACGCTTCCAGGAAGAGGCTCATATTTAATAAATTGATCGCTCGCTGGTTGAAGCTTTCCTTCTGTGCTACTGTTTAATCGCTGTTGCCTGACTGTGAGTGTGTGTTTCTGTCTGTTCACATGCACGGGTGCATCAGTTTATTTTCTGGCCACACAACCACACACACACACACACGTATCACTTACAAATCTGTGTCACCTTTAAAGGGTTATGTGTGTGTGTATCTGTATTTAAAAAAGGCGATTTTTGTGATTGACAGGTGTTGAGCCTTTTTGTACCGGTCTGTGGCATCACTAATGGAGCTGTGAACACAAGAGGTGGAGAGTGTGTGTGTGTGTGTGTGTGTGTGTGTGTGTGTGTGTGTGTGTGTGTGTGTGCACTTTAGCCCCCCCGGGGTTGCAGCTTGATGGAGTGGTCCTCTGTGACATACACACACACTTGGATGGGTTGGATGGTGGGTGGGGGTTTGGGACCTCCTCCCTGCTTGTTAATTGCCCCTACTCCATAACCCGCTGAGCCGCCAATGGGGGGAGTTGAGGAGAGAATGAGTAGAGGGGGAGGGGCGGCAGCGATGTCTGCCATCTGCTCTGACTCCTGACCCCCCCCACACACACACACACACACACACACGCCCTCCACCCTTCTCTCTTCGCTGTATGTACAGTGTGTGCGTGCATTTCTGTATAAGTGTACATGTGTGCACTACTGCCACCTTCAATGAATAAGTGACCCACCCCCTAATCATGTTCACACACTTTACAACTACAAATGATGCACACGTGCCTCTGTGTGGCATTAGAATAAACACACAATTCACAATGTACACTCATTGTTACAAAAATAGGCTATCACACACACAATACTTAAAACTCTCACATGCTCCTTACACAGCTTGTCTGTGTAGTTGTGTGCGTGTGTGTGTGTGGGGGGGTGACTCATGTACACAGAAGCACACGTGCAAACACACACTCATGGTTTGAATCAGGGCATTCAGTGAATTAAAGGATGGAAAAATCACCACAAAATACACAGCGGGAAGACGGGGGGGGGGGGGACTTAGGTAGAAAGAAACAAAGAAAAAAAGAGAAAAAAATGAGGGAGAGAAAGAAAGAATGCAGGAAAGATAAAAGGAAGGGTGAGGCTGAAGACACAAGATTCTCAGTGAGCGTGGTAACAAGTGTCTGGCTCTTTGTGTCTTGATGTATTGTTCCAGTAGCAGAAGGAGACAGCATGTCATGGCGTGTGATTGACAACTAGATGAATTGTGGATCAGCCTTAAAATAGGTTGCCCGGCTGTGTGAGTGTGAATACAAGTGTGTGTGTGTGTGTGTGTGTGTGTGTGTGTGTGTGTGTGCACATGTATGTTCCATTACAGAGCAGCTATTCATCCATTATTGACATGTAGTTGTCACTGTGGCTTGCTTTGAAAATGCTGAATTATATGTAAAGAATGTAATAGATTTTATACAATCCATTGTAGATCTTTAATATGGAGGCATATTGAGTTTGTCACAGGACAATCCTAAAGGGATTAAAGGGTTAATTCAGTGGTTAAATCTCTTACAACAGTAGTAGCTGTTTAAAAAGGTGACATGTACTCTCACAAATACCAAATAGCTTGTAATGTCCCCAAGAGAAGCATTACAAGCCTAGGCTATTCGTTGCTAGCATTATTCCTCTATATTTTAAAGGAAATTAATAATGTAATCAAGTTTGGGTTTTTAGCCACCCTTGCAGCATGGCTCTATGGATGGCAATAGCAGTAGGATGGGTTGTCCAGACTGAAATGTCTGAAAACTGTACTGTTGGTACAGACATTCATGTCTACCAGGATGGACTGTGATAACTTATTGTCCCTCAATGCTATCATTATGTCTAAATTTCAGTTTGTCCAATACTTTGGTTTATGACTAAACTGATACAGAAATAATGACCCATCAACCTCAGCTGTACTTTGTGTTTAATGCTAATTAGCAAATGTTAGCATGCTAGCACACTAAACTACAATGGTGAATTTACCTTATACCTATTAAACATCAGGAAAAAAATGGAACAACATACTAATGTTTTTTACTGGCCCATATATGAAGCTCTGCATGTACAGTATGACATAATGACATACACACAACGTGGGTCGTGGGGGCAGGGAATGAGTTTCAATGATGTGATCATCTAGAGCTAGACTAAAATGTGAGGGACAGCTGATGTATAATATGTCCAGCTTTACTGAAAATGCCACCTCAGCATCTCCTAGCTAAAGGTGCGTGACCTTATACCCCTCCTCCCAAACCACCATGCCAAAATAGCAATTACCAACAGTCCATCAGTGCTCTGGCATTAATGAGCTAGCCTTGTGTCCCCGTGGGTATTGTAGTATAATTACAGGGCATTCGCCCCCAGGGCCACTCTGATGTCCACGCCATGAGCTTTCTCCAAGAGGGACATCACAAAACACACTGAGTGGACCATTTGAAATCCGCTTTGGTTAAGCCAAACATTTGCTGTCAGTTGCCTCACACATGCAGGCCCGTGGGACTAACAGTCACAGAAAATAATTTAAATGCATTCACAGGGTGCATACATCACAATGACATGTATGAGTTGTAGCTGTGTGTGCTCCCTGGGGACGTGCGCTTCGGAAAGGTCTGAGGGCCAGTGCGGTCAAATCTGGCCCCTAAGGTGACAATAATAATAAAGATTTGGAGGGGGAAGCGGGTGTGTGAGGTGGGGGGATCCAACCATGATTACAGCAGAATTTAATTCCCATAGGGACCCTATATGTGAGAGGACGCAGGCTGGAATATAGGGCCACCATATGGATAGGCTGTGAAGATGAAAGACATTTCTGTGGAGGTATAAAATGTGCATCCCTCAAGCTAAACAATGCTTAGCTAGTCCTTTTTTTTTCATCACTTACTACATAAAGGCCAATGAGTTCATTTGCCATTCCACCACTGCTGCAGTGTAGCTGTAGTGTGTGGTGGCTGCCAGGGCGCTCTGCCAGTACTGAACTGTATATCCCCATATACTGTAAGGACTGGAATGTTGGACACAGCCCAAGCTGAGTCACAGGCTTGATTTTGCTACAGGAGATTGCCTGCAGGAATATAAATGTTCAGTAAAGCTTAAAAGACGGGTTTACATTTTTTTCAAGTCAGTCTTCAAACAGTACTCACATGGCGATATGTGCATTGAAAGAGTTGTTGGTCGTTGTAATCATACTGTCCATATTGGCTGTGAAGAGACTCCTTCCCAAAGCCATTTCTAAAAGGGAATTTTGTACTGATAAAAAGTGTAACTAAGGCATATTGTTTTTGTCTAATTCATACTGTTACAACCTCATATCCACTTTAACATGACTCTGGAATACATTTGAAGGGCAATTATGTATAAAAAAAGAAGGGAAAAAACAATATTAGACACAAATTGTAAGACTGATTTTTTTGTAGTATACATAAACATTTTTGATGAGGATACCTTAAATTTGGAAATTATTGTGGCCAAGGTATGTACTGAACGGGACTGTATTTTACAGTTGAAATGGACAACCTATGTAACAGACACTGCAATTTCTTGTGTCATAGCAGTCTACCTAAGCTGATAATAAAAATAAAAATAATCTGTGATGGACAAGGATGATGTATCAGTTGGGAAAGTTGTAGCATTAGTGGAAAAATTATTTATGTGTAAATCCTTCTCTTCATGATGGGCATGAAAAAAGTCCCATATGGAGGTTTCAGTGCATCTTTGGCATTGGCTTGGGTTTTAAGAGTAGCAGTATATCAGTGTGATGTACTCAGTGGTTAAAAAGCCAGGCTCACATAGCTGGCCAGTATGTGAGCCATATGTGATTACTAGCATTGAATTTCTCCACGGGTTGTGATGTATAGTAAGTGATGAGTGTGACAGGATAGCATGACATACCGTGTGTGTGTGTGTTTGTGTCATGTCAAACTTCACTTCTCCCAGTTGGTTTCTGTTTCACAATAATAATTTTGTCCTGGTCTGATTTTTATTTTCCTACTCCAACTTTTTCCTTTCCTTATAAGCTTCTTTTTCTCCCCTCTGTAATTAACCAGTTTCTCTTCTCAATTACTCAGTATTAGCCAACGCCCCTCCCTCATCACACACACACACTCTCATCTTTCTTTGATGGGATCCTGGTATCTTGCATAAAATATGACTGCAGTGGGCTTGCACTGACAAAAGCCATTGTGCATGGAGGGGTTGGCAGATCCCTCTGAAGCCATGCCAGTTCCTGTGCCAAGAGCGCTAACACACACACACACATACACACAGCAGTGATTATCAAGCAAAGCCCGACAAGTGGGGAGCTTATGGAACTGCAGGAAAAAACCTGGAACTCTTCCACCCACAGGCCTCTTACCCCAACCCCCACCCCCTCTGCTTAGCACACAGTGGGGGGTCACTCAGTACAAAAAAACAGCTTCTGTGTTTCTGTGTATTGTGTTTCCATGTTATTCTTTTTTTTTTTTTTTCAGCCAATCCCAGCTCTCACAGTGAAGACAGGAGCGGTGTGATTCGGGCCGAGCTTTCACTCTAACAAAGACTTCTCGACCGGATCAGTGTTTGTGGGCTGAGACACACAAAAAACATCTCCAATCATGTTGAATCACATACTTGCCTTCTTTGTCCAATTCCATAAGCAAAACACAATGAAACCACTAAGGGTCTTAATTTGAAGCCACTAAGGTTGGCGATTAAAGGGTCAGTTCACCCATCCATCATCAACCGCTTATCCTGCGTATAGGGGCGTGGAGCCAATCCCAGCTGACATCGGGCGCAAAGCGGGGTACACCCTGGACAGGTCGCCAGTCCATAGCAGAGCCACACATAGACGATCAACCACTCACGCTCACACCTAAGGACAATTTAGGGTCACCAATTAACCTAGCCTGCATGTCTTTGGATGGTGGGAGGAAGCCGGAGCACCCGGAGAGAACCCACACAGACACGGGGAGAACATGCAAACTCCACACAGAAAGGCCGGGGAAACCGAGGTTTGCTGTGATGTGACAGTGCTAACCACTTCACCACCGTGCCGTCAGTTCACTCAAATTACAAAATAATGTGATGTCTAAGTGGTATTTTGCAACCCAAGTACTTCTGGTTTATTGTAAGATGTTTAGGTTTTGAAATACAGCACATGTCTCTGAGATTGCTGTGGTCACCCCAGAACAATGGAGGTGAATTTCATCTGTGGGGCCCAGCGTTTAAAAAATCACATTCAAAGCAATATCTCTTTCCAGAACCAGTGCTTAATATTATCTATAGACTGAGCTGCCAACAGTTTTCAAAGGGAGAAGTTATACATTGTCAAGACTGTAGAGAGACACTAGCTGGTTGCCTGGCAGATATTGTCAACTTCACGGAACCAGGCTAGCTCCCTCCGGTCTTTTTGCCAAGCTAAGCTACATGTAGCTTCATATTTAACAGACAAACATGAGATTGGTATCAATCTTGTCATCTAATTCATGGTAAGAAAATAAATGTATAGTGGTTAACCGCCAAAAAATATTCCTTTGAGATAAGTTGTTAAAAAGACTGAATTTTAGGGCATTGGCAAGTAAAATCTGGAGTCACTGGTCAGCTGTATTTTGACCATGCAGTTTGCCCTCTCTTTCTGCAACAATGTTTGTGCTGAGTGAGCTCATTGTGTCCCACCGCTGCCTTTGCCTTTGTTTTGTTGTCTTTATAGCACCATAGTGGTACTCCTGCCCACCTGCCCATGTCTCACACACACACACATAAATACATAGGGTGTGGAACCTCCACAGCTGGCTAATCGGCACGTGGCTTGACCTCAGCTACTGAAACGTCAAGGGTCACAGGTTGCCTTCCAGCAGATGGACTCTCTGAGTGTGTATGTGTGTCGAGGGTTGATTGTTGCTGTGTGCTCACATGGCTTTAACGTGGCAACAAACCCAAATCAGAGGAGGGGCTGGAGCAGGCCTGGCGTGTGCCGGGGGCACCACAGGTCATAGGTCAACAAAGCTGACAAAAGGGACTCCGCTGAGGTCACTAGCCCAGGGCTTCTTTTGGCTATTCACAGCCTTTCTCCGCTGCGCTACCAGTGACCTGGCATTTATGGTGCGACCCCTGATGATTTGACCCAAGTGCTGTCGAAAATGAGCGAGGTGGCTGCTAATTAAAAAGGCAGGAAGTAAATCTAAAGGTTAGGTTTGATTACCGGTATATATAAGTGTGTTGGAGGAAGGGATAGATATTCATTCACTTTCCACTGAAGCATTGAATTGAGTCAAGAGATGGAAAGAATCGCTGCCACAAAATGTTGCTCTCCAATATAAACACTGAGTGGAGTGAGAGAGAGAGAGAGAGAAAGGGAGGGATTTGGAGAGACAGCAGAGGGGTGACAGAGAGATAGGAGCCCATGGAAAAGGCCTTGTTTGCCAGCTGGGAGAGGCATGAGATCATTGCCCCGTGCTACTCTGCGCCATTATCCCCCTAAACCCCTACACTCCTCCCCTCTCCGCCTCCTATTACCCCCCTCCAACACTCACACACACTTACACACTCATCTGACTGTTCTGTTTATTGATGACTCAAGCTTGCCGTTTCTTTCCGGATACACAGTCAACGCTGGAGCTCCGGCACCTCAGGGCCTAATGGACTGATCTCGACTGTTTACAGCTGTGGCCTTTCTAGAATGACTCACGAAGGAACAAAGAGACCTCTGTGTGCGAGAGAGCTTTTCCTATCCTTGTCAACAGGACTTACCAACGCGCACTGTAGTTTTCTTCAAGAGCCCTCCTTTCTCTCCTCCTCTGACAACCTTGTCGTCCTCTCTCCGGGCTCCCTGTCTGCTCGTCCTCTTAGTCTGACAATCCGTATCTTTCATTTCTTTTCAGTTCTTTACCTTGTCCTGTCGCCTGTCACCTCTTCGACCCACTGTACCCCCTACCCTCATCTTCCGCTTTTTGGCTATTTTTATTTGGTTTCCCATCCTCCTGTAGTCTTTACCTAATGGCCTATAAACACAGTAGCTCCCAAACATGCGGGTTTGGACCCTGCAATGCCTAAAAACTCCAGGTTTACCAGATAGAATGGTTTTCTTCAGCCAGTTCAAAAAGTCCTTGTAAATATTTATAAATATACAGTATGGATTGGTTTGAAGGCACACTATCCAAGTATTAAATACTTGGATAGTGGTGCCAAAGTGTGGGCAATTTTCCCTCGCCAATATGGAATCGCCTGCTAAATCTTCTTCCCATCCATCCTCTATTTTTCAAACCTTGAACCTTTCACCTTTGTCCCAGTTACCCAGCTCTCCTCATCTGTGTACATGTGTTTTTGTGGATATGTGTATTTGCATGCATACCTGAGGGCGCGAGTGTCTTTGTGTGTCAATACTTACCCGTTTGACATCAGCTTTCCACTTTCTGCAACTCCACAGGCCCGTGTTTGTATGTTTAGCGTAAAGCCCCGGCGCGAGCGCTGCGTCTGCACTCACCGATTAGCCCGCCCGGGAACAACACCCCATCGGAATGTCTGGAATTATACACAACAAGGATTAGCTCATCCCTGTCTGTTGTCTCTGGCCTCCCTGTTTGCCATTCTTTCACTGCATGGGCTTAGAGAAGAGAGACAGACAGACAGATAGAGACAAAGAACGAAGTAGTAGTATTGTTTTACCTGAAGGCTTTAAGCATCATCCCATGTGCCAAGGCAACTCTGAATGCTTGCTATTGTTATTAGTTCTTTCTGCGTTTCTAATTGTTTTCAAAGAAATGTCCACCAAAGACAGCTGCTGGCACCGCACCTGGTATTTTTATCCCCGTGGATAACAGGCCATGCTTAGACAGCATTACATCATGTTCAGATAATTCCAGCAAAGCTACAATAGAGTTTAATTTTAGGAAATGTTTCAACAACTACTTCAACTCTAAAACATCAAGGATAAACACTCACTCACTTAGACTCAAAGTTATTTGTAGGACTTACTCAGAGAAACACAAGTATAGATGTAAATGCCACAAAGATTCAAGATGCATTTTGAATATAAGGGTGCAATTCTCACTTTATCTTAATAGGAAAATTCTCACTCCTCTGCAAATTGTTGGAGTCCACATTTTCTATCCATGTACATTAGAAACTAAAGCGGAATTTAGTACATTTCCTAGAGGTTATCCAAAGGTATTCTGTGAAATGTAGGAAACCACTAATTGAAGTAAAACCAAACCAAGAAGGATAGCGTTTGCCTCGAATAAAGGTTAACTACAGAACTTTAAACAACAAAACAATGTCTCACCATCATTGTTTTACTTCCTCTAGGACTCTTGTTTAGAGGTTTCCTGTAAGGTTTAATTTTCTCATGAGTCATTAGTGTGACAGAAAAGAAACCATCCACATCTTGTGTGTTGCCATTTCCCTTTAAGTCAAGTGTTGGTAAACACTGCCATCTTGTGGCCATTGTAGAACAACATGCAGGGACTGATGGCCCCATAAGATATTGCACAGATGGTTAAATTGCAGTAAATAATATTATAAGGAGTAGGCCTATGGTCTAGACCTGCTCTATGAAAAGTGCAATGAGATAACTTCTGTTATGAATTGGCGCAATATGAATAAAATTAATTTCAATTAATCCTGAAAAAAAATCGAGAGAGAAAATGACATGTCTCAGACATGTCAAATTCAAAATTCAGTTGTACAAGTGCACTTGTGTAAAATTCATTGGCTAGAAGGCTCTGTTACAGAAAATATTTGTAGGCCTATATGAGATAAAGATAATAGTGACAAACATGTCTGAGCAAAATAATTTGAATGAAGGCTAGAAAATCTGCTGTAAGATGGAACTTCAGACCTCAATGAGTTTCATTCAATATGAATTGAAGTTTAGGACCCTGTAATCCTTAAAGCAGTAGCTATTTTTGGTTATTTCTTCGTTATTGTCATCCAGGTAATTTATGTGTGATGTGCACAATGTGCTGCTGTACACAATTTACTTACTTTTGATTGTATTTCATTTTTAATTTAGTAGTACTTTAATTTGTGGGCAATTTGGACTTTCCAATGAGGCTAACGTGCATATCTTTGGACTGCGGGAGGAAATCTGGAGCACCAGGACAAAACCCACGCTGACACAGGGAGGATCATGCAAACTTCACACATATTGCTGTGGGCCCTGTGGCAAAACTTTGTTCTTTCAGCCACTAATGTAACTTACCGCTACGCTGCGACAGTCTGTCTATCACGGCTTTCAGGCCTTCAATCTTCTTGTGCGCATTACCAAGTGCATTTCGCAACCGAAGGAAGTGTGAGGGAGATGTTGGCCGGTCCTGAGAAGCAGCACCAACAAATCTAACCCTTTTGTTTCCTAAATACATGGTGCTGTCTGATGCAGACTGTGGTCTGTGGTAGACTGAATTGTCTGTAATAGACTGTAAATTATAGCAGAATGTGGCTGTCTGGAGAGGATCGCCTCTGTAGTAAATTATCTGGTAAACAATACTTGTGTGCAGTTGGTAAAAAGTTACTGTGTTGTGAATGTGAGGTCCTTTTATAGAGTTCAGGCACCAGAGTTCTAGAATTCTGCATCTAAGGATCTAATAGGTTCCATTCTGTTGCTTTGAAGATGACAAGATGAAAGAACTGGAGCATTCTGACAGCTCAGGTGTAGCAGCCCACCTGCTCCATGGCAACACACTTCCTGCCTGCTTCCTGCAGTGCCAAAACTCAGGACGTTTATCCCAAATAGAAGGGAAAAGGACTTTGGAACCACTCAGAGCCGTCGCAAAGGGATAGGCAAAGCAGGCAATTGCGTGGGACCCTGAGCTGAAAGAGGGGCCCCGAGAAATCCTGATTACGTGAACACCCTTTGGCAGGCTGCAAACTCCAGAAAGTAGTATAAACCGAAGTAGTCCCCATCTGTGGTGTCCGCAAGGCTGCAATTCGCCAGAGAAGAAGAAGGGCTTTGTGATTTCAGAGCGGCAAGATGTGAATCATGAAGCACACCTGTGCTTCAAGGTCTCAGAAGAAAGAACAGATGAAGGAAGGTTGGATGTGCCATTTTTATAGTGACCTGTTAAAAAATATCTTATTGGATTATTTGTTGTAAGATGGCCACTCATACTTTATTTTTCACATTGTGTTCTCAAATGCATACATAGCCTATATGAACGTCACGGGTTACGTATGTAACCCTTGTTCCCCGAGAAGGGGAAAGAGACACTGCGTCAGTGACGACACTATGGGAACGCCTCTGGGCGTGGCAGGGCTGAATCATGAATGAAACTACTCCAATTCTATTGGTGTTGCTAAAACGGTAGCATGTGACGGCGTAACTGGAAGCGTATATAAGCACGCCGGCACACAGGACACATTAGCTCTTTACTATGAAGGAAGGCACTCCAGGCAGTGTGAGGTGTGGCGGACCGACACAGTGTCTCGTTCCCCTTCTCGGGGAACAAGGGTTACATACGTAACCCGAGACGTTCCCCTTCGGGGGAACTCAAACTGCGTCGGTGACGACACTATGGGAACGAGATACCCACTAGGCCGCGCCGAACCCCCCGCCTGCCCCCAGCGTGCAGAAACCTGTAGGCACGACTAAGAGGAGAGCGCACGGGTGCCGGGTGCAGAAGGAAGGTCCAGACATGACGCTCCCAACACGGGACCCTGGGACAGGAAGCAAGGTTTCCTCCATACTGACAGGGAACGAAGGCACCTGCTCATAACCCGTATCAGACGGAGCGGATTTCCCCTCGGGGAGAATCCCTTGGATTTCAACCACCACTGCAGGGCTCTCATGTGCAGCAGGCCAGACGGGATTATGCTGGACACTGCTGCCATGAGACCCAACACTCTCTGAAAGTGTTTCACAGTGATTGTGCGGCCCAGTTGCACTCTGGTCACTGTGGACAAAATGGACTCGACGCGTGCCGGAGACAGGTGGGCCCACATCATCATTGAGTCTCACACCACCCCTAGGAACATAGTCCGTTGGGCGGGCTTCACCATGCTCTTCTTCGCGTTGAGCCGCAGCCCCAAACGCTGAAGGTGGGCGAGGCCTAACAACTAACTCTCGAGACTGGGCTAGAATGAGCCAGTCATCGATGTAGTTCAATATGATGATGCCCTGGAGCCTCATTGGGGCCAGAGCTGCATCCATACACTTGGTGAATGTGCAAGGGGAGAGTGCTAGGCCGAACGGAAGAACCCGATACCGGTACGCCACGCTCCCGAAGGCAAACCTCAGGAACTTCCTGTGAGAGGGAGTGGAGATGTGGAGACATCGGATTTGATGTGACTGACGATGGCGGGGATGGTAAGCATCTTGAACCTGAATCTCCTCAGAGATAGGTTCAAGGACCGCAGATCTAAAATTGGACGCAACCCTCCGTCCTTCTTGAGAACTATGAAGTACCGGCTGTAGAACCTGGACTCCCTGACTGGTGGGGAAATAAGTTCTATGGCCCCTTTCTCCAGCAGAGAGCGAACTTCTTGTCCCAACACCTGGCTCTGCTCTGCGTGCACCGCAGTCCAGACCACCCCGTTGAATCTGGGGGGCGGACCCGAAACTGCAGCCTGTAACCATCCACTACGGTGCGCAGGACCCACGGGGAAATGTTCGCAAGGCTCCGCCATGCTTCTGCGAAATCCGCCAAGGGAACCAGACCCTCGGGGCTGGTGGCCGGTGTTATGCGTAGGTCCCCGATGGCACCCTGAAGTAGAGGACCACCAGGGAAAACTCGCCAGCGACCCACGGTGTGTGAGACCGATCTTCTTTCGGCTGCAACCCCTCGAGACGGGCAGATGTGGGAAGTTGTTATCAGCTGGAACAGAGGTTTGCAGGTGAACAAGGAAGTGTGGCACAAAAAGGGTCGAAAACTCTCCAAAAACCCACTGGATGTGTTTCATTTACAGTGAAGTGCTGAAGCACTACAGCTACAGACACTGGAGCTGCTGCAACCACAGAATGTTTGATATTTTCATTTAATAAGTGACTCTATAGCTAGAGCTCAAATGATTATTCCATGAGTAGTTCAACAGAAGATCAATCAGCAGTTACTATATTTTGATAAATTTTGACAAATACCAAACATTCTCTGGTTGCAGCTTCTCTAGCTCAACAATATAGTGCTTTTCTCTGTTTCATAGCATTATAAAATGAATATCTTTGAGTTTTAAACTGTCGGCAGGACAGAATAAATACTTTAAGGCGGTCACATCAGGTTTCAGGAAACTGTAGAGCATTCTTTCTTTTGGCCTGAAGATGGCTCTGTTCAACATGTATTTTAAGTACACCATTTACTGCCTTTTCACCATTTATTATTACTCTAAATTAATCATAATTATTATAGTTATAAGAATTTTCTCTTAGATATTGTGCAGTTAACATACTAAAACATATTTTAAAAGTTTTATAATTTTATCAAACAAGGACTACAGTTTTTTTTATCAATGCTAACAAGCATTGGCCAATACTGAATTATATATTTATTATATAATTATATATATAATTATATAATAATTTATATTTGAAGTTTGAATTATTTTTCCTTATAGAACAAGAATAACATATTTTCACATTATTGGCTGTACTCAAGTAGACCTATATGTAACAAGAATGAATCAGAAATGCAGAAATTTGCTTCATTATACTTTATTTTTTCTGTCATTGCATATAGTAATTTACAGTAATATTGTTTCCCTTTTTCAAAATGGATCAAATAGATACATTTTGCTTACATAGAAATACAAACATGATCTTGTACACTAAGTATGACTGCCTGCATGCATGGTTCGTTTTTGTGAGTTTGATCAAAATTTCAAATGTATCCGATGTTTTCTTTTACCGTACATTGCGAATCAAAATTATATCTGGGGAAAAACAGATTCCAACAGCATTGTTGCAGGGAATGAAATCAAGGGGCACCTGATTGTATGATGGCAGTCAGATGGAGGAGCCAATGCGTCATTCTGCTCTGACAGTACCTGTATGGGATTTCTTAGAAAGGGTTTGATTTAACGAAAGCAAAACAATCATCCTTTGTTATCCTCTTTTATTTTAGGAAAGAGTCAGTTGTGTCAGCTACACCTTCAGTCCAGGACTTTCAGAGATCTCACTGAAGCTTTAACATGATCTGATTTTTAACACAGAGGAAGATTGCCTGATGATACCTGCTGGTGCTAGAAATGACATCACTGGCTTTTTTTTCTCTTTACTGTTACTGTGTTCAGTTTAGTTGTGTCTTTCTTGCATCTTCTTCTCTTGCATTGTTTTCTTTAATTCTTGTTCTAGTTGCTTTTTTTCTTTAGTCATCTTGTTTACGTGCGCTGCGCAAATTGTATTTCTCCCTTTCCTTCCCCTTCCAGTGGTTTCACAACTATCCAGATAGTTTAAGATTTACTGCCTGTAAATAGCAGGATAGTGCACATTTTCTGTTGTCAACAGGATTGCTCCATTCACATCATCCACAAGATTCTCAAGAAAATAAACTCAACACATAAAAATCTGTCCCGACAAAATAAATTGAGGATTCAGTGTTTCTCCACCAGTTTATTCCTTGCCATGTGGAGAAGACTTACGTCTAGAGCTTCATCAAGGGAATTGGCTGCGCACTGTATAAATGAAATGGCTGCATGACTGCAAGGTAAAGCCTTGAAAGTATTCTAAATATAGTGTATACTGGAGCTGATTTTTTCGGTGGGCCTTCTTTCAGGTGGCTAAAATACACTTTGCTGCTAACCCTGTCCACAGCAGTAGGGTCTACATTGCTCAGCTTCCGTGCCGGTCTCTGCTCCATCTACTGCATACAGCCCCAATTCAAAAATCCAAAAATATTGCCTTAAGGTTTATAAGTCTGGATCAGAGTATTGGACTGAATGGCCAACATTGCTATCCGTAGAGCCATGCTGCTAGCGTGGCTAAAAACAATCTTGTTTATGGATTATCCTGGGCAAACAAGACATTTATTCTGGAAAGATAGTTTCCTGCTGAGTTGATCAAATAATCATCATTTAATGCTTTTGGCAGCACAAATTCACCTCTTATGTGGGCATGTATGTGAAATCACATGTAGTGATGGGAAATTTAAGTGAACTTACCCTTTAAGTGAGTGAGTAAGCATTTCCAACTTTCACATCCAGGATCCCTTCTGGGTTAAAGCACCACTTGATCTCTGCCGTGGGAGTTTTTTGCATTGTCACCATGAATCACAATGATAATTTACAATAATCAGATAACATTTACATTTTATTATTTCCTCAATGTGACTAAGCTATAATTAATACTGACACTGATATAATGCCAGTCAAAGGTCACTCACAGTTTCTTTAAACACATGTGAACGTGTGAAGATATCTTTCTACTATGAGGAAGCGTTCTCTGTATATGCAGGTTTTGGGAAAAGGCTACATGAGATGGCTTGGCTTTGTCATGCAAAAGGTTTTCAGTCCTGTGGTAAAGGATAAAATTAAACAGTGCTTATCACTTTCCTACTTCCTGTGAGGTGAGTGTAATTTCAAAGAGTTCAAGTTCAAGTTCATTTTTATTTATATAGCACATTTTATAGCAGCCAATGACTGACCAAAGTGCTTTACAGAACAACAAAATTAAAAGACACTAACACCATGCATAGCTGCACATCATAGAACAGTACAGCAAAGATAAGAACAGCTTAGAACGGGAAGAGAATAAAAGAGGACTTTATTTTATTTTCTTGTGTTGAAAATATGAGTATGAGTGGCCATTTGACTCAGCATGTTTTACATGCTTTCTTACTGTGCAGTGAAAAGATATCTAACAAGGAAATGTGTTTGAGCACATGCGTACCAAAAGACTGACCCATTTAGAGTTTTACAGTAACAAGTTCCTCGTGTGTGAAATCCTGGTCACAGGGTGGATTGTGTACTTGTGCATGCCTGCAGGCTGTCTGCGTCAGGATCTGCACAGAGAGGCGACTGTTCTCTTACTGGTACACTGTCCTGTTTGGAACAACATCATTTGACTATGTAAACCAAGCGGAAATCATTCCTGTTCAGAGAAAGATGTGGGTAGTCCAGTAAAGTGGTAGGGGAAGAGATTGTAGAAGGAATGGAGAGATGTAAGGGCCTTTGTCATGAGCTGAAGCTTTTCTCTATTCCTGGCAACTAGCTGCTTTCCAGACCAACAAATCTGGAGTACATGCCTGCTTCCAGCCTCTTCAAGCTAAAGCAGTGGGCTGGAATTGACTGGAAGCCTGACTTTCATGCTTGTATCTTACTTTAAGTCGATAAGAGCCAAAGCAAAGCAATACATGATAAGATGAAAACTTAAGATAACTGAGCTTAGACACATAGTACTGACTTCCTGGGTTCAACTCAAATCTAATATCCCCACCGAACTAAATAAAGGTGACGAGGTCATGGCTTAGTCTAGCAGTCTACCACTTTCATCCAGGCTGAAATACCGTTGCATTGCATGAATTGCCATGGTTTTTTGTACAGACATTATTGGTCCCCAGAGGATGGATCCTAGTGACTTTGGGAAGTCTTTAGCATTTCATCATGCCACTAGCAAGTCAAAGTTTCAAATGCTGGCATTATTTATGCATCGCTTATATTATTTAAACCTGTGTTTACTGAATTTCCTGCCACATTTGATCACCTTTCAGTTGATATGGCAAATATGTTAGCTTATAGTTGCTTATTTACACATTCAGCAGATACAGCACAACATTAGAATTCATCTTGAGTCATGCTTCTGTCCACCTGATGAATTTTAGGCCAATATTCAGCCTCCTTCTATCTCTGTGTTGTTCTTCAACAACAGCTGAGAAAAATATCTGTCTCTTTTTAGCTAAGAGCTCGTAAATACCCCCACACAGGTGCATAAGTCGCTGAGCAGAATGAATACATGCAAGGCAGCAGGGCCAGATAACATCTCGAGACAGGTCCTCAGGCTGTGTGTTGCAACTTTGCAAATGACATCTTTAACCTCTCCGCTGCCTGGACACAGTTCCATCCTGCTTCAGAAACACTACAATCACCCCTGTTCCTAAGAAATCAACAATATCCACCCTCAGTGACTACAGACCATTGGCTCTCACTCAGACTGACCTCCTGTCACCAATCCATCAAGCTCCTGAAGCTTGCAGATGACCCCACCCTCATTGACTCATCTCTAGTGGGCTGACTCAGCCTACAGGTGAGAAATGGACCATCTGGAACAGTCTGGAGCTCAATGCTCTTAAAACAGTGGAGATGGGAGTTGACTTCAGAAACAGCCCAGCTCCACCCTCCCCCATCACCCTGACTGACAGCAAGTTTCTCGTACCTGTAAATACAACTTGGCAATAAAGCTTATTCTGATTGTGGTTTTTATTCTAATGAGTATTATCCCAGCAACTCAAGATCCTCATCAGACCAATAGATCTACAGCTGACGCCATCTCACTCACCATGCATACAATCCTCACTCATCTGGAAAAAAGGGGACAGTTATGGCAGAATTCAATGCAATCATTTCATTTAAACTCATGGCCAAGCTGCCCAACCTTGGCTTCTCTCCTGCGTTGTGCAAGAATCATTCCAGCACCCTCATCATGAACACATGCCCTCCTCAAGGCTGTGAATTCACAATTCTATTCACCCTGTTCACACATGACTGTATTGCTGCCCAGCCATGATAACATAATTATCAAATTTGGAGATGATACAGTCATTGGCCTGATCACTGGGGGTGGGGAGGCAGCATACAGACCTCGTCACATGGAGTGATGCCAGCAACCTTATACTGAACATCAGCAAGACCAAGGAGATGGTTGTGCAAGTGAGAACATCAACATCAACCACTGCTGAGGTGGAGAGGGTGGAAGTTTTTGGGTGTACATATCAGTGAGGATCTAAGCTGGGCAAAGAATACGATTAAACGATAATCTGATTAAGAAGGCGCCCTGGGTACACCCCTGCCTGGACAGGTCAGCTACAGTGTCAGCTGGGATAGGCTCCAACCCCCCCTGTACACAGGATAAGCGGTTGACGATGGAAGGATGGATGGATGGATGATTAAGAAGGCTTACCAAAGATTGTACTAGCTGAGGAAGTCTGGCATGTCACCATCAATCCTCAGCAGCTTCTATAGGTGCGCTAAGACTAAGACCACGCCAATTGTGAGGTACAAGAAGTTTATTTCGATAGTGAGAAGTTTCAGGAAGGATTGGATGGAGGGGTTGAGAGGGGGGGATGAAGGAGTCAAGGGATGAAAGGGTCGAAGGGGGAAGGATGAACGGGTTGAGAAGGTAAGGATGAAGGTTTTAGAAGGTAGGGATAAAGGGGTTGAGGGATGGGTTTAGTACAAGAAACAACTTTCACATTACCTATAGTCATTTGATATATTTTTAATATAAATTTATTGATGACAGCAATAATTCACATGTCCATGTAATGTACTCATTGCCACTTGTGATGTTTTATGAGCTTTTTAGTAAATAAAATGTTTGTTTTTTTGTTTGGTACATGGGAGTTAACACACTCCACACCAGGAGATGTGTATGTGAATCTAAGAAGAGTAAATGTAAAAAATATTCATAGGATAAACAAAGTGTCTGAACAAGTCTGCAAACTACACATTGCAGGGGCTCCCATGATCTCATTTCTCGGAAAGGCTTATACAGTATGTAAATACCAAAGAAGACCTGTTGCCTATGGGGGCATGAGGGAGGCTTCTACAGGGTATAGGCAAAATAGTTCATAGTTTAGTTTAGTTTTAGTTTTAGTGGTAAATAAAAAATTTAAAAAAAGGTTTTGTTTCATATTTTGCATTTTTTATTGAAAATATTAATTTAAAGACAGGAACTGGCCATTTAATTCGAGGCTGAATTAATATTTTAACTTAACAAATTATACTATATATTTTAACCTAAGCAGACAAAACCACACAGAATACATCAACAGCAGCAAATAACATAAGCATACTAACCAGCACATACACAGTAACATACATAACATTTGAAATGTCTGTCCCATCGTGGTACACTGCATTCAACAGAGAACTTATTTGGTTTGAGTAACATCTTTTTAATTTTATACTGCATATTACAAGTAACGCTTATAATGAGTGTCGTTCCTTGGTCAGTTGGAGATCAAGTTAGCCTTTTCATTGTTCCCACACTGTGGCGAATCAGGTATGAGGACCCCTCCGCGGACAACAGGTTGAGTTGGCAATGCAGGGACCACACAGTCAAAAGCAGGATCTTTCAAACCAAAGTATTAAAATCAGGTTTTAGGTATTTGAAAATGCATATGCTATACAGTCCACAGAATGAAAAAATATTGTGATAAGCTTACCTGTTTGCTTTTTAGAGGTACAGCCTCCATTTTTCCTCTCCTCCTGTCTCCTCCTCTGATACACTAAAATAGGATACGGGGGAATCAGATGAGGAAACAGACCAATATTATGAGAAATTCTGTTATTTTCCATTCAAATGAGTTGTACACTACCCAATACATCCATTATACTTGCAATTTTAGCTTACTATAAGTCATTCATTCACAGAGAAAGTCTTGATTGAAGAACACAATCAAACAACTGATGCTGTACACACAAATTTCCTAAGATACAGTACCACAAGTTCAGGGAAGGCCGCAAAAAGTACAGCAAGCATTATGCAAGCATGTGCAGCAGGCGAGTGTTTAATTATCTTTGACATGGTGTGTTTTGTACCTGATTACAACCACAATTATATGAGAATATGTTACAAGTTCAATAAGATACCAAGGAGAGGGAAAACAAATGTAGATAACAACTAGTTTTAACATTCAACACAATTCATTGTGGTTAGTTCCATCAAGTCTGCAGCATTGAACCCTTAACCAGGCCTGTGCTGACTGGGCTCTGGAAGTCCAGAACCCTTGCGGACTTATCAATTTAATTCAATTCAATGTTATTTAAATAGCTCCACAACCACAGTTATGTCATTGCACTTTTCATACAGAGCAGGTCTTGACCATACTCGTGACATTATTGACAGAGACCCAACAATTCCCACCATGAGAAAGCACTTGGCTACAGAGGCGAGGAAAAACTCCCTTTTAGGAGGTAGAGAAACCTTGAACAGAACCGTGACTCAGGGTGGGTGGCCATCTGCCTCGACCGGTTGGGTGTAAGGGGGAGAGAGAGAGAACGAAAGCGAGAGATAGCAAGAGAGAGAGTGAGAGAGGGCTATCAGGAGTGCGCAACGAAGTCAGTGAGTTTGAAGGGTGCACACTTTAACTGGGTCAAAATTAACTTTGGCACATGTGTTTACAAAATGTTACATCAACCGAAAAGACAGCACTGCAGGCCTGAGCTTGATAGTGTAATTTTCTACCTACCACTTAACAGTATGTGGAGGAACAGAGTGAAAATTATGATGCTAGAGAGGCAAACACCAGCTGGTACAACGACCCAGGTCAAGATCCAAGAGGCTCGACTGGAGATGACAAGTCTGACAGGCAATGTTTGATCTGTAAAGAGAATTTACAGATTATAGAGTATAAACTATATCATTTTCAGAACATGCAAGGCACAAATCCAACATACCAGCTTTAATAAACAAGGTGACGGTGGGGGGATCAGTTGGAACTTGGCTGAACTTTAATGTGCAGTGCAGATCCACACGCCCACAATAAATCAAATTGTTGGCTAAATGACAAGGGGCATGGGCATAAATGGCATACATCACTTTGTTGTCCTAAATAGTCATATGGTCCCCAGTCGCTCCTTACAGAGTACCAATATATTCAAAAGCTGTCTTTTATCATTCACACTATACTTCCATAAATATGAAGCTGGTGAAAGTTAGCTTAGCGTGGAGACTGGAAAAAAGCTTTTGTATGTATTAAACAAAGCAGACATGAAGTGTTATTTAATGAGCTTTAAAAGTGCTGGTGGGTGTATTTTTTAAGCTTTGGAGTCAGCCAGGTTAGCTGTTTCCATCACTCTAGGCAAGAAAGCAAATAAGCATTATTTCCTATAAAACAGAGCCTTGAGGATACTGAACAGATTATCTTTGTTTAGTAGACTTTTGAAAGATTATACAACCAGTATAGCTGCTCACTGCAGTTTCTTAATATTTTGAGTTCTCAGTTACATGTAAAGAAATTTGAGCTCAAATGTAAACAGTGCATCAAAGACTCTTCACTTTCTTCAGAGCCCTCATGTTTATACATAATGGTTTCAACCACCATTGCACATAGCATTTAGGTGGAGTACATTATGCTGATAACAAAATTATGCCAAGAAACCACTTCAGAGGCACACACACATTTATGATTACCCTATTGGACATTCTGGAAACAGTCTATTACTGCTTAAAACCACATTTTAATAAAAAATAAGTAGTGAAAACCATTTGCATTTCAAACTGATGTGGCACCTCACATCGTGAATCTTTTAAGAGTAATGCAGGAAAAAGACACAGTTAGTAACGACACGGATTAGACAACTCTAGTTTGTAATGTGCAACAGGCCATACTTACTGCATTGCTCAAGACAGTGAACAATAGTGGCAGCAAATTTCACATCGAGCCTCTTGACCTATCCAAATACAAATTGTGTATTCAAAGTCAATGTCGGTTTAAATGTGATAGAACAAGCAATCAAAGGATCTATTGACTACACAAACATACCTGGAGACAAATGTTGCATCGTTCCCCTGCCAGGTTTAAGCCAACAGCTTTATGCTTCTCCTGAGAAAGGGACAAAAGATACAACAAACCCTTAGAAGCACAACAATCCAGGCATCAAGGAAGTTTTGCTTTTGTAACTGTTAGATAGAATAGATAGAAATAAATAGAAATTCAGAAGAGAGCTGATTGAATGGTGAATCATTACAGTTGAATAACAAATTAGGAACACACACATAAATGAGCAGCTTCCTGTAGCAGTAGCAGTAAACATGTTGATGCACATTTTATGTAGCCACTGTATTGGCAAACCTTGTATTGGCAAATTTAAAGGTGTAATTACTTGTAATTGCTTTGTTGATTAAAGATTGTTGTTTGAAGCTTAAAGGAAACCCTAGCTCTGTAGCAGCACAAAGGAAATCTATAACAAACAGCTCAGATTGACAAGAAGCTGGCATACAATCATTGCAAGCATGTTGTGACAGTTTCTTCACAGAATAAACAGGGCAGTATGAAAATGCATTCACAGCAAATGTGTGATACCTACCACCTGCATGGTGTGTGTTTCTGTGACTTGGCACACAGTAGACCTTTCAGACTTCACACACAGGCCCACAGAAAACGTTGCAGTGATCTGTGACAACATCGTCACGTTTTCCTGACCTTGTCTTCTCGTCACAATCACCTCCCATGCTGGGAATTATTGCAAAGCTATCGTTATTTCTAAAATTCTACAACACCACATAAAATAATGTCTGTCATTATTGTCAAAATAAAAAACAAATGTGGCTCTCAAATGCCATGTGATGAAAAGTGGTACCTTGGAATCTTGTGTCAGTGAAGGGGCACCGGATCCAGGACTGAGAGCCTGCAGTGAACTAAAGAAAATAGTATATATAGTTTATTCTCTTCTCCACCAATTACATAAAGCTCATAAACATAAAGGAATCTAAATGTGAGAGCCTATTAAACACATTATACCATACCCACAGAATAAAGTATAAAACACTGCAAATAATAAACAGTGCTTCTGCTTTGTGGTTAGGCTAACCAGTTAACTCCCACTGCTGAAATGATATGGAAAAATGTTCTAGCACTAAAATTACATGAAAGTATGTGTCTGATAAAGTACTCATACTCAACTTTTAGACATTTTGGCAAGTATGTATTTCACTTTCTTGCAGAGACTTAGTTGAGAAGCCTGTTCATGTCTGTACGCTTAGCTTAGCTTACCAGCTAACTGGTACCGGCTAAGCAGTGACCTAAGCTACCCAGATGCTGGTGTTAGCTTTTTATTTGTCCTACAGATGGTTGTCTTAGCTTTGCTTAGCACAAAGACTGTAAACCTGGAGTAACAGCTAGCCTGGCTCTGTCCAAAGGTAACAAAATCCACCTACCAGCACCAATAAAGCTTGCAAGAAGCAGAGACTCAAGGAAGTTGGCCAATGAAGTCTGGCACCAAACCCCCGTAAACATGCAACATGGCGTTTTTATACTTTGTCTATTGTTTAATTTAAATAAACAAGATATGACATGTTAGTAAGTGAGCCATATAAGTGCTTTCATGTGGATTTTGTCACCCTTAGACACAGGCTAGCATTTCCCTCTGTTTCAAATAACTATATAGTGTAGAGCTAAGCTAACCAGCTGCTGGCTGTGGCTTCATATTAAATATACAAATATGAAAGAGTCAATTTTGTAATCTACCTCTCGGCAAGAAAGCAAATATGTGTATTTCACAACATGTCAATCTATTCCTTAAACACAGAGCTAAGTTATTTGAACTGTAGCAACAGTTGTATCTGAAACTGTAATTAGATGTGGACTGCCCATCGTTCTGATAATAATTGTGCTGATTCAGCACAATGGACAGGGCCAGCAGTCATTGAACTAACAACGTCAGGGAGAGTGTGCATTTTCTGAGCAATGGGCGTATATTTTCTGGATAATTGGCTGATAATTGCAAGAAATTGGTATGTTAGTTTGACACAGGGAAACACAATCTGAACATCTGACCAAGGGAAATAAATGCTGATAACAAAGAACCCTTTAAAATGTCTCCTTAATGTGCCATATAAAGAGGATATTAAGCTGGGGAACATAGTACCCTGTGAGCACAGGACCCTGGGAGCATATATACACTACCCATGTCGGCTCTATTGTTTCTCTACAGGGCAACTCCAGAAGGCAAAGTGATTATTACCTTCATGCACAGTTGAGGATGCGGATCCACTTCAGTAAATCTTATCTGAAAAGCAGAGATTGATGGAATAATTATCTTCATACAGAGGGTAGCGTTGCAAATAATAAAGTGGATACTTTAAGTATTTATTTTTGATAGGACTGACTAAAAGCTACACTACTCGTGTTTTGTTTGGGTTCAGACTAAATATTTATATTTTAGGTTATCAGGATTCAGCTTTCAGATGGGATTCTCTGCATCACTGGCTATTTTTATGGAGACAGAGAATTTCCTTCTCCAGTTTTGTGTCTCAGTTTTGTCTATAGATTTCCCAGTGCACTAAGCAAGAGGTTAGAAAATACTCATAGTAGCTCTGAGTCTTTAGATGTCTGGCAAAGTGACACATTACACCATTAATTTTTCTTTGACATCATCCACGCAAGATGATACTCGTAGTGTTCCTGCCAAAAGAAACTCCCGCTGTAGCCATTCCTTTCTCCCTCACTCATTGAGGAAGACATCAGCTGAATAATTTCATATTGTGCTTGTTGTGTAATCACTCAGTCATGAGACATTTACCTTAAAATAGGATCCTGTGACCTTGCTGTTATCATTCAGCTTGTCACAAAGAATCACAATGGTGGCTATTTTTAGAGGCAGTGACTAATCTATGACACACATTACCAGACAATCTGGTTTTTTAACCTCTTTCTCAAATCATCTCGATCCAGTCTATACTTTCATGCCTAGTGTGCCTGTATCTTCACGTGATTTGTGACCATAACAAGTAGCCAGAAACTTTGCACAGTAAACACAGCTGCTGTTTTAACATGTCGGAGACGTGTACCTTTTCTCTGCTAACATTCTGGGAGGCGTGAGGCAGATCCACACAGACGCTGTCCTCTCTTTTCTGACACAACCTAACCACAGCCGTAACTGGACATGAAGGCTCCCATGATAGTGTCCCCTCCAGTGGGTCAAAGTTAATTCCAAACCACAGCTCCTCGAGACCTGCAGGCAGGTGAGATCACAGTATCAGTTCTGAAGTGCCGCAGCCCACGCTCAGTTTACTAAGGAATTCATTGTGACTAAAAGCAATCAGGTGACTCACGGTCTTTGAAAGGGCAGACCTGGACTCTTGGGGCATCCATCACAGCAGACCAACCCTGTGAGGAATTTATTGAGTGCCAAAGTTCAGTCCCTGTGATGGAATTTACTACTATTAGTGGTAAAAAAACAGAAGTGTTTACAGAAAATTTACCTCAATGCAGAGGCAGGGCAAAGGTCGGGAGTATGGGAGGGTGGTGCTCTTTACAGGTTCTTCCTTTTTTATCTGGAAGGTAAACAAAGCTTTATAACACATCTCCATCTTTTTTTGGTATGTGTGTATGTGTTGTTTTGTGACAGTTCTTGGAAATTCCAGGGTCACATTATTTCACAGGCAGAGTGTCGTATTGTACACATGAGCTGTGAGAGTTTTCAACTTGAGCATCCTTACTTAGCTTGTTCTTGTATGAAGTGGAGAACACTTCTTAATATCGGTTATGCATAAGGCAACAGCACTGCATTAGAGGCATTCACTTTTTCTCTCTTTAAAGTGGCAGAGATTTAAAGAAAGTGAGTCAGTGAGTTAGTATATTTGAACTCTAAAACCGGTTAGTCAGTAACAAAGGCATCCAAAAATCATTTGGAAGGATGGTCACAGTGCTTGTATTTATAAAAGAAACTTTACTTTCATTGAAAACTGTAGGTGAAGATAAACTATTACCACATCAGAGGCAAGTATTTTGGTATGTACAAAGTATTAAGTATTATTAAAATTCATCTAATCGTCCATCTGTCATCTATACCAAATGGCCAAATATAATCATCTGTAGTCCTGTATTCTGTTTTCACCTGAAATTATCTTTTTTATTCCATTATCTGTAACACACTTGCAAAACTTCTACAGAGGCAACCATACTTTATGAAGGCAAAAATGTATACATGTCTGTTGTGTAATTCTAGTTTTCCGGCACTGTTCTCTGGAACTAATGCAAGATCCTGTAGTCCCTCTGTCCCACTGAAGTTCATATTCAATATTATGCAACGCAAAAAGTCATTCCGATTTTCAGTTTCCAATAAATAGAGGAACATACCAGTTTATTGACCCCTGTGTCGATGCAGATGAAATCCTTACGGCACAGACGCAGATGGTAGTTGTAGTTTTCTAGCATGTCTGACACACTGACTCTCAGCTCCCTCCTCTGGGGGATTACATCATATGATAGCCTCCCAGCTGAAAGAGACAGAGTTGAATGTTTCTCTGTTTCATCTCACTCATAGGCACATGTGAGGGCCTACATTAGACAGCCTATGAGAGTGACTTTCAATCTGAGTGTTTGGACCCCCAAAAGGGTTGCTAGATAAATCTGAAAGCCATAGAATGAAGAAAAAAAAACCTGTAACAAAATGGTTTTCTCCAATCTGTTCTTTTTCTTGTTCTGCACTTCTTCTGGCCTGTAAAATTCATCCAAATAAAACAATCTCAGAGGATAAAGTATCTATGTGATTAAACTGCTTAGGGCTAACTGACATATACAATCTCAGAGAGGTTGTGATTAGATATGGCTTTGTTTTACAGGCTACAAAGGCAAAAAAGGTTGGGAAACACAGGCTTATGATACTGTACATTAGACATAATGATGCATTGCCTAGTAAGAAAAAAGATGTACTTACTGATGCATTCTGGGACGTGTTGTCGCAAATCTTTACTGATGCATTCTGTGGAGAGATGTAATAATGTATAAACTACTAATATAAGGGGGGATTACAGCCTGTATGTGTAACTTTTACATAATATCCACCTACTACAGTTTTCTCCTTGTGAATCATTTACCTTCCTCTTAACGTAATTGAGGACTGACAATGACACACCTTTAATACTTGACAATTATTTACCATGTCATACATCTGCAACCATTGAATTTCCTGTTTGCATTAGATATTTGCGCAATTATGCAAGCATGAGCGTGTTCTTACCTGGAGCTTCATATGTGCCTGTCCAGGTTACGCCACAGTAGCTTGGCACAGTTTTCAGCGTTACTTGCACTTGCTGGCTCGGGGAAATGTTGGTGCAATCATTCTCGACTTCCACCTTCAGAAAATAAAAACACATCACATCACTTGTCATGGAAACAATTGTGCACGTTTAGAACCATATCAGCAGTTATGTCATGGTGCCCAGAAAGTGCAATGCGTGATTTGGAAACTTTCGGTGTCAGATTAACAAATGTTCTAGTCTAGAGTTTAGAATTAATGGCTTTCATATAATATGGAAAAATGCGCCTCAAAAGAAAAGTATTTGCCATTTAAACTGGAAAGTCAGGACTGATCTGTCATCTGACATTTTTTCTTACTTTATCTGGAAAAATCCTCTTTCGTGTGTGCGCAAGAATTTGTGAAATGGAACCAAGCTTATTTCAAATATCACCTAATTGTTGCAGAAGACAGAATATTCCAGATGTTACAGAAAAATGTTATCTTCATAAATCTGCCCTTTTGAAATTACATTTCATCCAGGAAACTCCTATTTGCTAAATGCATTTGCTTGCTCGCAACGCTGGCGAGACATGAAAAGTCTCTCTTCCGTAACGCTCTGGATTCATTTATACCGAAATGTCCAAAAAGTGTCCACAGATGTCAACGGTGCAGAAAACAGTACCTGCAGCCCAGACATTCTTTCTCTCGACGCTCTCGTGAAGCTGAAGATTTGGCAGTTCGCCATCATGCCCGCTGTGACGGTGCAGATGGACACACCATGGGTGAACTCTGGGGAGAAAATTCTATCAAAGTCAGAAGCCAGAGGATGGCATGGGCACAAAGCACAGTTGTCAAACATTATCAGTAACTGTTAACCAGTCAGTTAACCATTAAAAAACTGTTAATAGATTCCAGTGTGAGTCGACATTAGTTTAGGTGTAGTACAGGAAGAACAGTATGCGTCACATTTATTGAGTGAGTGGAAATAAAATGAGGAACTGTAAGTTTGATTAAAGGGATTTCCCCACTTCAGACCTGTCCTTGAGGACATCCATAATGATTATATAAGTTTATTATATTGATATGATTATATAATGATTATAAGTGTGTGTGTGTGTGTGTGTGTGTGTGTGTGTGTGTGTGTGTGTGTGTGTGTGTGTGTGTGTGTGTGTGGGTGTGGGTGTGTGTGTGTGTGTGTGTGTGGGTGTGTGGGTGTGTGTGAGCGCGTGTGCCTCCATGTGTCCTGTGACTCACACTGTATCAGATCAGACTCATGGAGTGGAATCAGGAACAGAAAATGTCAATTGAGATGTCCATTATGCAAAAGCAGAAGTTTGATGATGGAAAGTTAGACTTCCTTCACTGTTAATCTGTGCAAATGCATGTAAATGTGTCGTAAAAAAACATGACTATGACTATCTAAGCTATGACTAGTTTGACGTTGGTTTGACTGCACCCTAGGAATTGCATTTGAAACTTCCTCATTAAGACAAAGTGAAATAAATCACAACTCCTGTGGGTGAAAAGGTCAGTTATAGAGAATATACAGTATTTCTATATAGAATAAAGACAGTGTGGTCAAAAGGCAGCCACTGACAGCTAAAACATTACATAAATACTGTCGAGATTGAGGGCTAATCAAAGGTCAACTCAGAGCCAACTGAATTGCATTTTTTTTTAAAAAAGCATCTAGCAAATGTGTGCATTTCAAACCATCACATTGACATACCAGTAAGATGTAACGCAGTTTTGATTCTGAGGTGTAATGAGCACTTCTGTCTCCCCTCACACCTCATGACGGTGGAGAGGCTGATGTTGTGAAACACGGAGGAGGTGTTGAGACCTTCAGCAGGGGGCTGACATGGAGGAGGAAACAGACCTGTGCAGGAAAAAGACAAAAACTGTAACTGTAATATTATCATATTACTTCAGGGCGCATACTGGCAGTTGTAGAGAAAAATGCTGACGCCATATTATTTTCTTTCACTTAAGTCATACACTTAACATTTAACACTTAGTCAAAGTTATCACTTTACGTGTGTTTCCTTATAAAGAGGCTGCCATGTCAATCGTGCCATTCAAATGTGCCTCCATGAAAAGAGCTTTTTGTTCTTCCTTTGCAAGCAGCAACCTTTCCTCTATCACTGTCTGTAGCACTTTGTGTTCTTCAAATGCACATGTTTTGATACCACAATGAGTTCAACCAAAGTCCATGTAGGCTATAAAATGTCTCTGGTTCAACTCAGTGGTTTAATTTGACTCCCAAAAACCTTGCATTGCATAGTATTATGTCACAGGGATAGAATAATATATCATGTCAGTTTCTCATACCTAATGATGGGTGAGGCACTGTGCTTTCAGATCTTTAAAAATGACTTGCGCGTTTCAGTAGGAGGTTTTAGAGTCACATGCTTTGTTACACTTTTACAACCCTGCCTTCAGGGTGTATGTATTGTCCTTTAGCAACCTAACAGTAAAATACAAACATAGAAAATGCCAGCAATATTGGCTCTTGGCAGCAACACACAGGATTAGGTGAGTTATTTTGCAGAATTGTGTCCTGTGTACATGCATGAGTGCGGATGTGATGTAGCAAGCACAATACTCACTATCTGGCTTGCTTCTGCAGTGAAGGCCCTGCAAGGAGAGAGGGGAAAAGGCACTGAAGTGTAACAGGTTGTAACTCTTTTTTGTGAATCTTGTTGACTAGAAGTTCCTTTAATAGAGTAATTCTTAACAAAGAGTACAAAGGTAGTCGCTCTGCAGAACAGGGAGTTCCCGGACAATAAGGACTTTTCATATCCTCATTGCTCCTTCAGGTAAATCTTAAACTGTTTGTTTATGTTGCAGTGTGTTATGGTCCAACATGCAGCAGCCAAATTAAAAGGGGGAATCTATCTAATAATCTAATAATCTATCTCTCAGTCAATTATTATTTTGATTTAATTGGCCATTTGCAACAAGAGTCTGTGCTGAATTCATATGAAATCAAATTGACGCCAACATTTCGCAAAGTGATGCAAAACATGCAAAAACAGCATGCATTACTGTGCAAGTACAGTTTGCCTTGGCACCCTTCCATAACTGCACCACTAAAAACATCCTTGTTTTATTTTCGTCAGCCAGGAAATATGCCATGTGTCCTACTATCCCAGGTATTCTTATTTGCACTATTCCTGCACCCATTGATGACTGACAGAGTCAGAGTACGTCTTCACTTGTATGACGTGGAGAATGTAATTCATCACATCTTTCAAGGGTTTTTCTTTTGATTAAACTGACATTTCTTTAGGGAACATTGCTCTGAGCTATCCATCATTCATCAGTAAACTCAACAGTATCCAATATCTCACAGTAAACAAAGCAATCCACAGTACCTCATTGGTGCAAATTATTGTTTGAAAGTCACCGCTTATGTTTGAGTATCAAAATGGTGACACAGACATCTGGAAGAAACTTGGAATTCTTGGCTGCTATAACAAGACTTTGCTTTTGAGTACATACACCTGTAGAAACTTGCAAAAGAGAAACGGTGTCTTTATTGTTGACTTCCAACAGTGAGCTAAAATATTCAGAGTTTATAAGCCTGTTCAGGTCACAGAGAGAAGTAAACATGCTCCAGTAGATAGATAAGTGTTTCTATCCACTCTCTACTCAGCTAGATTGGCAACTGTTTTAGTTTCCTCCTTTGGCTTAAGTATATGATAAAGTCAGTGTACTATATGGGATACAAAAATAGACACTTGGCTCCTTAACATGGAGCTCAGCAGCAGATGCTTGTCCAGCATGCATGCTTGCAGAACCGTATGCAGGTTCAGCTTTGCATGAGGTATGAAAATGTTATATTATTATTTTGAATATTTAAATGTTTAGTTGGTTATTAGGTCAGACATACAGTTAGAAGAAATGACTTTACAATAGTGCACAATAGCACTGTCATCCTCACTAAACTGATCGAATCCAAACTCAAGGTTCACCTCATAAACATCACCAAAAACTGTGTAGAAGGACGGGCAGTAGTAGTTGTCTGTACAGGTGGTGGTAGTAGTAGTAATAGTAGTAGCACAGAAATTATGATAGACATAGGTGTATTTCTTTCACATGCTGGAAACCATACATTAAACAGCAGTATTATTAGTTATAGTAGTAGAATCAATCACCACTGTTTCCCTGTATTGTTAGCAGTAGTAACATTATCAGCAGTAGTAAATAGCAGAAGTTTATAATAGAAAACAACTATATTTATTAGCTCGTGACAATCTTTAAGTCAGGGTGTGAGTATGGTTTTATGTTCCTTAGGATTTAGTTTTACCTGAGAACATCGGGTGTCACATTTCTCTATCCTCTCCAGTCCTGTGCTTTCTGCTGAAGCTCCATTCAGACCCAAACTACAGTGAGCCATCAGCAAGGCCACCCACAGGATCATGTTTACTAGCCAGCCTTCTACTGCTCCGCTTCCTCTGGATCCTATGTTCTGTTACTTTTTCTTCTTGTTCTATATAGTACTGGCTGAGTGGTGGAGTCAGTGGAGGCTTGGCTGGCAGACTGCCTGGTATATGAGTTGGATGATGAGAAGGTCCTCAGTGTGATGATGTCCAGTGTGTAGTGTGCTGGGGCAGATCCAAGCACACAATGTGAAAGACAAGCTGCTGAAAAGAGTGGATTTAAATGTTCCCTTAGTGGAGGCGGGGCCTCTAGGTTGTGGGTATATTTGTGTGTGGGAAAGGTTTTACTGTAATGTGGCACATACTGTAGTCCCTCTGTACTCTTACTTTCTACATTTGAGTCGTATAACTCATGACACCATTTTCTATTTTACAGTCAAAGCAATGAACCTCAATTAAGTGGAAATGGTACCCCTGCCAGCACCGCAACCACCCACACCAAACACACACATACACAATTGAAGTCTGTTTCAAGATTTACTGGAAAAGATTCAAAAATCACAATATTTCACAGGTTACTATTTCGTCAATTCATACTGTAAACACCATTCCAGAAAAGAAAAATGGACCAGGCACTTCTTTTTTCTTGTGGAAAACATTTACTGCTACTACTATTAAATCCTACAAAAGGTCGTTCTTTGAATCCAGTCATGGGGGAGATGATACAGTTGTTGAAACTAGATACAAACATGATGTTCATTATGTCATGTTTACCCTACACAACCTTACCTTTGTGAAAGCCACGGGGCAGGGAGTGCTTTGTGTAAAAACATAATTACTTGAATAATTTTGGGGGGGGTTGGGGGGTGGGGTACTTGTAACGCAGGTCATGTTTCGACATTTGGTTGAGAATGTTAAAACAAAAAAAGCGGTCATCCAAAGCATCAGTTAGTCAAAATAGTGGCCCCTGACATTTAACTCCCCAATGATGGTATGAAAAAACTTCCTCTTGGCTGTATGCTACAAGTGCATGTCCTTAAATGGGCAACACACTGTAGGGTTGAAAGAAGCTGGAAGGGCTGTAAAATCTGAGGATTTATTTGCATGTTTTAAAAAAATAATAATTTATTTAATTTGCAATAGCTGATTTTGTTTGCTACTTGGAAGCAGCAGAAACAAACAGCGAGGAAACCACTGACATATTGTAACCTTCAATGTTGATGTGACAAACTCACAGTTCCTCTTTTACATATCAGTGCATACAGATTAACTCCATTAGCCAGTAGACCAATTTCAATATTCACTCTCCTTTTAGCTTTTAACCAACTCCTGAGGGAAATATTTGGCTCTTTAGCTGCTAAATGCTCCACAATGTTCACCGGCTAGCTGCTAAATGTGTCTGCCTGATGTTGTTGTTGAGGAAAACAGCATCTGGCTTTGGCTAAAAACTACACTATGACAGCAGTAGAAGTGAACCAAAACAGAAAAATGGAGGGCCCACAAACTGAGCTGAAAGAAGCTATAAACTCTGTAGAGCTGTGATAATTCTCTGTTGGTTCATTACTACGAGAGTTCCCTTTCACATCATACAGAGGCATTATAGCCACTCTACGGTAATCATTCAGCATATAAACAAACTGTGATTCACATTTATGGTTCGTTTACACTCTTTATATTACAGCTCTTGTCCTCTAATACTGAGCAACACTGAAGCACATCAAGCATAAACAATCCTCACACCATTTTCCTTTTCTTACATTCATTCATAACAACTACTCGTACTGCCAGGGGCAATATGTGCTACAGAGAGAAGTCGCTCTAACAAAACTAAAAAGATGTTCTTGCCACTCTTGGGAAAAAGCCTTCAAAGAGATTACCAACATAAATCTTTCAAGTACTTCCAAGATGATCTCAGGTTATTTGATAGTCTTGATGGCAGTTCATCACTGGTCAACACAGGTAAACCGGGGCATTCTAAAAGTCTGCGTGGCATGTACCAACAGAGACCCTGCAGTGCAGCTGCATGAGCAATACTTCTAATTGTGGATTGCTTTCAGGAGCTTATCTTCTTCTAACAAGAAGATAAGCTCACCGTTGTGTGTTGTGCAATGCCAACAAAGCACAAGACCATGAAAGACAAGAAAACTGATTACTGCCACTCTCAGTTTCAGTCTGAACAAAACTGATTCTTGGAGTTCATGGCCTTAAAAACAGATCTTTTCATTATGTAAACACAGAAGAGTTTAATCTCAAGGATGAAGCCTCTGAAAAAAGAAAAACCACCACCCAGTTACCCTTGTGCCACAAATAGAGTATCCAGCTTTATTATCATTGTTGTGACAACCAGAAATCAATAGGCACACACAAACGAACAATTGGCAATGAACTAGTTTGCATTAAGCACTTCCTCTGAGCTTCCTCTAAATGTTAGTGAGGTAGAACTTTACAGTATTGATATGACCTAGACCTGGAGCAAATATTAACAAATGACCAATTGATAAAAGAGCTATTTATTTTCTTCAGAGTTCTTGTTAATGTTTCCCTGAGGAGCACTATGTGGTTTCCTGAATAAAAAATCCATTGGTACATTGCAGAGTCATTGGATTATCAGTTGGTAAAACCATCTACCTTTGTGTAATGGCTCTATCTACTGGGATTCAGTGTGTATTACAGTAACTGCCATTTCCCCACAGTCACGACATGTACTTTGCTGTGTTTCTATGTGATGATAATGGCATTATACAAGTTAGTAAACCTTCAATAATCAGTAGTGGGTTTTCAATTATAGTGAGCTACCAAGTCTGCAGTCCTAATTGTTGGTAATTCGTTAATAAAGACACACAGTTGTCATTTTACGGCCATATAAGTTATCAAGTCTGCAGTTTTTACTCTAAGAGATTCCTTCACTGGAATCTTATGTCATGCTACATTGAGGGGTCTTCCAGGTACAGTAAAGACACTTTCTGAAGTTATGCTGCAGGGTATACGTTATAAACCCTCTATAAGTAGTTGCTAAATAAACGTACACTCATTGGCTTTTGAAATAGGCCAAATTAGAGTGCTAACAGCATTATTATGTTGACTTCTCAAAACGTGATTAATATCCTAGGGCCATAATTTTAAATGTGTCCTCTTACCAATAATATCCCTCTTGGCTGCACAAGTCCTTTCCTTCCAGTTGATTAATTAAATCCCTGTTGTCATCAAACGGCAGTAGAAATGATTCTGCGCTCTCTGCACTCTATATTTGGATGGATGTGCTGCGCGTAATTACGCACGGGTCAGCTCATATCTTCAATAATTTATCAATATGTTAATATCACAAAATAATAGCTAACCCGATCGTGAGTTTGTCTCCACACCAGACTGGCGAGCTATTCAGAGAGTGAAATAATTTAAAGGAGGCTATAATGGACGCCCTCTGGGTTTTGTTTCATGGCAACCGTTATGTAAGCGTCCAGGGTCAAGTGATATGTTGTAATATCTCGTTTAGATAATTTGACAGTATAGTGGAGGCCTACCGGACATCTCAGCAGTGACAGCGCAGACTGCAGAGCAGGAAATGCGTCTCTTTCACTGTGAGCTTCTTGGCCCCTTAGCCCCAGGAGATTTCCGTGGGTTTCTACAGCCTGTATAATGCACTAGGCCTGACTTATGTTTAACCTCCTGTCAGCCGCTGTAAGCTTCTCATGCTGCGCTGTAAGAGTTATCAATCTCTGCACAGCCTGCACTGCAAAAAATATCAGCCTCCCCGAGTCATTTAGCCCACCGACCCTCGGACATTCCGTTAACAAAGTTATAGCAAAGTTATAACAGAGTAGCAAAGCAGTTTTTTAAATCTCACATCACTAGACATTTTTTTTATTATTATTTTATGATTTTTAAATTCAGTCTTTAAGTAGATATTGACCTATGCTTGGAGACCACACAGGGAATAAACATTTCTTGCAGTGTGCATCCATGGTTGCGTCACATGACCCGTTAATCTTGTGTGTATTTCCGCGTTCCCGACGATCGCGCCGTTATCAATGACTGTCCATGGGGTTGTGCAGGGCTTTATCTAAAGCATCATTGCTGTTTTCAGCGTCCTCCCTTGCAGCTGCGGCTGTTGTCTCCCGTCTGAATGAATGACGCTTTAACCATCTGAGGGCCTCCTCCTCCTGCTGCGCCTCTTATTCTCCATCGAGCCTGTCGTCGACCAGCTTGGCCGAGCTGGGGGGCAATCCGGGGAAAGGGAGCCGCGGCGCCGCGCACCGGGCGACGGACGCCCCGCCGCCGCGACGCGCCACCAACATGCTCACCCGGGTCAAGTCCGCCGTGGCCGGGTTCATGGGTGGAATCGTGACCGGGGGCAGCTCCGGTGGAGGGGGGAACACCGGGTCCGAGCTGCCGCTGAAATTCCCATATATGAGACCTCAGTTCCTTGGACTGTCCCCGGATGAGATCGAGTGCTCCGCGGACCACATAGCCCGGCCAATCCTCATCCTGAAGGAAACCAGGAGATTACCGTGGGCCACCGGATACGCTGAGTAAGTAACCCGACGGCAGCTGCCCTCAAAGCTGCTCCTGTTTTCAAAGTTGTCATCACAGTGGCATTTAATGTAAAGCATCGGCGTTGAGTCTTTGGATTTGCTCCCTATAAGGTACAAACATACAGGTATATCTGCACATTCTTAGGTCTCTTTCAAATGAAAACTCCTTTTGCGTGCAATTGCATACATTGCATCACATTCACATTGCGTGCTGTTAGAAATGGATGACAGCATTCATGGTTGTCACGTGCAAGAGGATGATGCGTCTTGTCCCAGCAGCAGCTGGGTATTATCTACAACTTTGCTCTACTTATGGCTAGCTGTGTATCAGACTGTGATTGCATGTTAGTAGCATCTAGATATACTGCAGCAAACCAGTTCAAAAAGATGCAAACTTATTTTCTGGCTTGGCTTACCTGACTCCAGATTGCTGACTAGTCCTAAATGCAGTTAGGTGAGGAGTTTGTGGCTGTTTATGCTGATTCCACAAGCATTTACTGTCTCTAAAGCTCGCCAACAAGCAAACTATATATACTGTCTCACAAGGTAATATTTTAGCATCGTTGTACAGTTTGTGTTGCTGAGATGTGTTGTTCAGATCTGCCTTGAGAAGAGTGCAGGATGTGACAGATAGTTACAGAAGTGCAAAAGTCCTAAGTGAGATTTGTTTAGCACTTTATTTTGGATGGAGTGGAATGACGGTGCACCACCACTGTCACATTCATTAAGGGAAGTTTCAGTGTGAGGCAGGCAGAGGTTCATTAATAGCTTGGGTATATGATAGTTGACTCCCCATAACAAAGGCACAACATGCAACCTGTAACTTGATGTTCATTAGCATACAGCACCTCTACTGACTTCATCATTAGTAGAATTAATGCACAGGGAGTTGCCATGTACTGATGAAAGGTCATCTCAGCAGTGAAGTGAATCACCAGGACATGGGCATGGTGCAAGACATACTACTGTCACTTACTGGGCATGTAAGTGACTGCAACAAGAAGTTAAAACGACTTTAACTTAAATGCCAGGAGTCAGTGTGTTTCCTATCATTATTTAACCACTACTGTACATGGCACATGGCATAGCAGGGATCCCATTGTGTGCTACATTATTTTTAACACAGTAACTCAAAAACAAAACATGACAGACACATAAAACCTGCACCACAGCTTCGCCTACACAGAAAACGTGGTATGATTCGATTTGTTATTGATTACTGAGGGAAAACTGTCAGCTCAAAAGTGTTGTAAGTCTCTCTTTCCACCCTGATACCAGTAATGGTGTGTGCTTAACATTTCACAATAATTTACACTGAATCTTGAGTAGTTACCAAGGAACAAATCAGGAACCAACTTCCTAATTAATCAAGTAGGCCTAGATAAAGATAAAAACCATTATCTGATAAGTGTTCCTAGATATCTGTGGATCAACCTCCTTTACGTCCTCATTATGTAAATATCAGCTACTATATTTGTGGCCCCTTAGATACAGTGGTGTGTCATACTGAGTTGCTAGTAGAAATATTCCATTTCTTCATGATTGCTATACCAATACATGCCATTTCTGTGACCTATAGTGCATCGTACATTATGAACCATGGCAGAACAAAATCTTTCATATTCAGGTTGTAAACACTGGGTTATGTTGACTTTTTCCACTCTTGATGCAGTTTTGTATTTTTAATAGTGAGAGCAAGAGTTATCCCTCAATATGTATTTCTGCAAGCACACTATTCCCCAATCACCATGAATAACAGGCTTAAAATAACAGTTTAATTAAAGTGTTTACATGGAGTTTGCAGGATTGTTTGTTAATCGGGTCAGTGGGCACATCTTCCTTTCTTTCTCTCTCTTTAGCACACACGCACATTCACAGCACACTGCTACTCAGAGCAGGGAAGGAGTGCCTCTTTGGGACCGGTGTGGTTAATGAGTTCAGCTCCTATCAGCATTTATCTGTAATTAAAGCCTCCTCTGTTGTCATTACAGCTCTCACTTCTTCCACCTTTCACACTCTACATTTTTCTGGTCACAACAAAAGCAGCACAACAAAAGTCAGGAATTGACTACTCAATACATTTTTTTAAAAGGTTGATCCAAGACCATTCAGAGTCATAGTCAAATCTTTTGTTGTAGTGCTGATAATTGATTGCCCAAACCCCTCCCTGAACTGTGATTGTTCAATCAACCACATCTAGTTTATACTTCAGCAACCCCAGCCATACCCGTTACGAAAGAAGGCATCATGTTCGTTCGGTTCGACTATATCCTAAAAACGTTCTCTCTTGAAACTGTAAAAGCGAAACATACTGTTTGAATATGAAAATATAGACAATAAAACATTAATCTAACCACTATCTGAAGTATTTAAGCTGATAAGCAGACAAAGATATACAGCTTTAGCCTCAGCGTTTTAGCACAAAATCATGCATGTAGCCACCAAGTGCTTATTTACCATTTTACAAGGTTCTCATATTCTCGGCAAGCGGAATCAATAAAACAGTCGGAGATTGATTGTTTTCAACCAATTATGGAGCTAACATTAGCTTAATTAGCTAGCTAGCTATAGCTGATAAAATCTGCCTGCGACCGTTGTTTTTTCAGATGGCAAAATTAACATCACACAAATTAGTAGGTGATTTTGTCTACCCCAGTCTGAAACCAACAAACCATTGTTTCACTTTAAACAGTTCCTTTGTAACTCCATATTGAAGAAGATATCTAAACTTGCCATTCTTACATTCTATTCAGACTCTCCCATTTTGCTGTTGTATTTCTTATCTCTTATATTCAGGTGGCAGTCTAATCCTGACCAAAACCTGCAAGAAAAAATACAAAATTTGGACTTTTTGAATGATGCTTTTAGTATTTCACTCATAACCCTTTCACTGTTATTGTTCCTTTGATGTTCAGAGAGGCAAAGCTATGAACCATTGTGCTTCGCCAAATAATTATCACATCCTTGGGGCCAATGTCTGGACCAGAATCTCTTGCCGAGAGGGTAGAGAAACAAAGAGGGCATAAGATGTCTGACAATGGAGAGGAAAATTAGGTTTTGTTCCTAATGGGGGAAAAGCTAATTGTTTTGAATGAAGCAAAAATTTGATTGGCAGGGAAATGAAATGACTCTTGCAAATGGTGAAATGAGGACAAAATTGGATGCAAGAGCACTTTCAACCACACACACACACTATAGCACCAGCTGCACCTACCATGGAATAGAACACAGAATGATCCGCAATTGATTTAACCCGTTAAATCCATTTCAGTCGTGAAGGATGATTATTGTTTTTGATAATAGTTCTTACATTCAGGGTTCAAAAGTTCATATGAACATTGTAATCTTTGCGTACACATTATTGTGTTCATTGAAAGCAAATTAGATGAAGCAGACAAAGGCTTCCTGGACCTCTGTGTGTCAATGTAGTGTTTTATAGCCGAGGTCATTTTCAACTATAATTGTGGGTGCAGCTGTACCATGTTAGGTTTGAAAGCAGAGCTGAGTAATCACGGTGAAGACCAGCACTCTGGACGTGATGGCTTTTATACTATGCATGTGTGGTGAATGACACATCATTACCAAAGCAGTGCCAATTTTAGCTCAGGAGCCCTCGATACCGCAAGACTTAGCATGGCGTCCAGTTCCATTGTTGACACAATATTGCTTATGGGCGTTATTAGCACTTGAAGTACTTCATCAAACGTTGCAGTGCTGTGTGAAGCTTCTTGCCTGTTGCTGCCATTAGTAGTTGTCAGTTTGCAAATATGTATAATGCAGGTTTCTGATTTATGTACAGAAGAGAAATTGGATTTGAAGTGCCGTATTATCCCCACTGTTCCAAAAACCCCAGCAGAGGCTAATTAACCATGTTTCAGTGGAGCGTTTTAATAGTCTGAATGTAGTTTAGAAAGACCTTGTTTCTGCATCCTGTAAAATGTTTACTGATCAGACAAGAATGCTGTTCACATTTTAAAAGATATAATTGACAGGGGTCCATGGTTATGGGATTTCCACTGCAGTCCATAACAGCAAAATGGCCAAACAAATGTACACTTTAAAATACAACAGCCTTTATTGATTTGGTAGTCTCTTAGGTACCTTCTATCTCTCTTTCTTGAAACCTGGAGAGTATCCACTCAGTTGCAAGGCTTTCAAGACAATATCTCTCTCTTTCTCTCACTCACCCCACCTCTCTTTGTCTCTTTCTCAAATTCAAAAATGCTGTATTTGAGTAAATGGTTATTGGCCATTTTTACAAAAGCAAGTATGCAGCACAAAATAAAAACAATGTAAACAATGAAAAATTAGACTGTACATAAATATTTACATACTAATTTACAAGCTGCCAGTAATGCATAAACTGTCACTTTTGCTAAGAATCTCTGTGCTATGTCTTGCTGTTTCTTCATGACCCTGTCCCTATCTTTCTCTTTCTATATACGGTTATCAAGCATCTAAGGCAGAAAACCAGACGTGCTGCCTAGTAGAAAACATCCACAATCTGTGTCTATAAATAGGCGTGCCAATTTCTCAACTCTCACACGCGTTCACAACACCCTCCAGAGATGTCTGACAGACTTGCCAGTCTCATTGGAGCTGTCTCCAAAATCAAATTTTTTCAATATTTATTGGTAGCCCAATTACATTAGCTATGTAATTGGTTTGGAGTTTGGTGGGGTTTAGCAACCAAAGATAATTACATCTTACAATTTAAAACAAGACTAAGAGACTTAGTATTGGGGGGGTTGTGTACCAATCTGCCCCCCTCAGTGTATAAATAAAATATATATATATATATATATATATATATATATATATATATATATATATATATATATATATATATATAAAATTGTATCTGGTCACAATGCAGGCAGAACAGAGAGACAGGGGGAGGGAGAGGCATGCTGAAAGCAATGGCCAGACAGGGACATCATGCTCTGGAGATACAGATGACCAGGCGAGAACTTAGGCCAACATGTCAGGGGTAAAGACATCTGGTAATAAAAGCAGAAATTTCAAATTAAATTGATCATCAAGGTCAGTAATTGTTCATCTTTTTAAAATAATGATATCTGGTCACAATGTAATTGTCTAATTGGTTGGTGTGTTTAACGTCAGTAAACAGTAAGCGTGGCAGCTAGCTACTGTCTTGGAGAAATCACAGGCTGTTTGTTTAGATGTCAATTTACATGGTCATTGTAGTTGTCAAAAATATGTTCTTAATGCGCAAATTTTCATGTACAAATATATGGAATTTTTTCCCAGAGGGACTGCGCTCATCTGGACCCCACCAATGTCTGTAGGGTTAGGGTTAGGGGTAATGCCCCTGATACATCCATGCTAGTGGCTCTGAGAGTGGTGCTTTGAGCTAAACGTTAACATCAGCATGCTTAGATGTTAAGCAGGTATTATATTTACTATGTTAACCATCATACTAGCATGCTAACATTTGCTTACCACTAAACACAAAGTAGAGCAGAGTCTGATGTAAATGTCATTAGTTTGCAGGTATTTGGATATAATACAAGGTATTGGACAAAACTATTCTTGACCTGATGATGGTGTTAATGGCATTGTTACAGTTCATCCTGTGGGACATAGGGGTGACTGATAATCAGTCAGGTATTTTTGTGATATTGATGTTCTTGATGATATGACAAAATGCTGAAAAAAGAACTCACAATAGCCATTGAGCTCTCCTCGTGGGATTTTTGGTAGTTTGGGAAGTTTGTTGTATTTCCCTCTTTTGTTGTTAGTCTTCTTGCACTTCTTACGTATTACTGTGGTTTGCTGGACATATGATTTCATATATATTTTATAACCAGACCACTTCCACACTACTGAAGTCGCTCCCCTTTTTGGAACAAACCCCCGAGGTGTCAGTAACAAGGTTACTTTCGCTTTTAGCCTCACTTGTTGTTGCAGTATGTACGAGAATGACGTCTATATATCAACAAGCCATTATCTTGCCATAATTTTGCTATTATCACGATATGATTTTTTTTTATCATAGTAAAAACTATATAAATATATACAGTATATATCAACGATTTGACATGTCACACCCTAGCGGGTCATATACGCATGTCCATACCAAATTTTGTGACTATTGAATACTAAGAACACATATAGCCTCATGGTGGTACTAGAGGACTAGAGGGTATCTGATGAGGGATGGGGTCAAAATTGTCATCAAGTGGTGAAATCTGGAAAATAAAAGAGAAAATAGGGACATCACTTTTATAAAAACCACACAGTTATTGTGTGGCTGTCCTTAGTCGTTGCTGGGTTACATGTCTTCTTGGTGCCATCTCTCTCTGTGATCTGTCATAAGGGACAAAGGATGAATAAGACACACACACAGATTTGGGCATGCATGTATAGTCACACACTAACAAAGACTTCTAATTTACCCAGAAGCGACTGTCCTGATGCATCAGGATTGTCGCTTCTCCCAGCAGAGCAGTACCACAAATGAGCTCTTCTGTTTCATCTTCATCAGGGACATGAAACATGCAACGCCAGCTGCTTTGCTGGGTGTACAGAAACCTCAGGCTGTGGTTCTGACTAATTGTTGGGATCCTGCCGTGAGCCATAATAACCATGAAAGACTGCAGTACTGTTTCATCCAACAAAACCACAGCTGTCAGACTGCGAAATCATAGCAAGTGGTACATCTGTTGCTTGTAACAACATTTTTAATGAAAAAAAATTAATGCCAAAAGTATGTTGCCATATGTTATTTTTTATATAATACGCTGAATGGCTCTAGACAAGCTAACAGTGCAAGCCTAAAATATGAGTTAACCTGTATACATCACGCTCCTGTTTCAGGGTGATTAATGCTGGTAAAAGTGCGCTGAATGAGGACCAGGCCTGCTGCGAGGTGGTAGTAGCGAGAAGGAGGCCAATGAGCTACTGCCCTGCCTCCACGCCAAGCAAGACCCCCACGGCCAAGAGAAGGAACTCCCTGCCCAACGGAGAGGGCCTGGGCCTCCGTATGGACCACGGGAAGCTGGGAGAGGTAAGAAAACACATACACACTCCATTGTACTGTACATGATACATTTATAAACAGTTTTGCTCACAGGCATACACATGCATAAACAGGGAGCAGTGACCTAACTAGTGGAGCTACTCGGCAGTAAACAGTTGGAGTGTACGTTCACAAGTACTGTATACACAGAGCTGGATGTGCAAACCTGTGGTGTGTTTAGTTGTGGTATGTAGCGTGAATCTCATTTTGAAAACAGGAATGGTAGAGAATGATGGTCTGCAACTAACATTTATTTTAATCACTGAATAATCTCCAGGTTATTTTCTCAGTTGATCAATTTGTGAAAAATGGCCATCACACTTTTCCCAAAACCTGAGGTGACATCTTCAAATCGCTTGCTTTGTTTGTTGCACCAATAGTCCAAAACTCTGTGATATTCAATATCTCGGACATTAATATCGATTTAATACATGCAAATTGTGACAGCCACTCTGGCCAGGATACAACACACAAATGTTTGTCATGTACATCTATTCAGTGGCACCTCCGCAAACAGGCCAGCCATCACAAAAACTGTGAGAACTGTTGTATCAGAGGAAGCAGTCGAGACAGATTTTTGAGCACTTCATAGTACTGAATCTGCCCCGTTAAAGGTACATAATGACATCGTTCGGTCTGTCGACTCTGGCTAGTGCCATTTTAGTCCTATTTGATTTGGAATTTTATTAAATCGCCTGGAGGGAAAAGTTGGTCTACAGGGCACAGTGTTAAAATGATGTACCTCCTACCTGAGAGAAAGAATTTTTACTGTTAGAATGGGAAATTGTTCATCTTCTCCTGTTGCTATTAGATGTGGCAATGCTCAATTTTAGGCCCTCTCTTATTTTCACTATAGATGCTTCCCCTTGGTACTATTTTTGTGAAGTACAATATTTTCACTGTTACGTGGATGACACACAGTTCTACATACCAGTTACACTTGACAGCACACACTCTCTGAAAAACCTCTTAAACTGTCTGAACGATATCAAAGGCTGGATGGCAAGGAACTTCCTTCAACTTAATGAAAACAAAACTGAGGTAATTCTATTTGGCCTTCCAAGTTCTGTCACTAGCTTGAGCAATTTGCTTGGTCCCCCTTGGTCCTTCTCACGCCTTACAACTAAAGGTGACCGGCCCTTTTCTGTCGCTGCCCCAAGGCTTTGGAATAGTCTTCCATCTAATATCAAGTCCTGCCTACCACTGAGAACTTCAAATCAAATTTAAAGACCTACCTTTTTTCTCAGGTTTTTATCTGATCCTGTCCTTTATTTTTAATTTTTAATTGTTCTCTCTCACCATTTTAACCTGATGTTATTTATTTCTTTTTAGCTTTGAATAAAATTTTCACCCAGTACTCCATATTCATATTGATTTGTATTGGTGTACTAGTGTTGTATTGTGTATTTAGAAACACAATGGTATATACTTTCTGTTCTTTTGTTCGTTTGTATTTGTATTTGTGTGTGTCGTGTACTTGGAAAGCACTTTGGGTCAACTGCTGTTGTTTTTTAAATGTGCTATTGCTATATAAATAAAGTTGACTTAACTGGACTTGACAGATTGTAACTAACCCTGCCCTAATGTCACTGGAGAGTTCATTCAGAAATCCATAAAGTTGTGTCCAAAGTAATTTGTTTCCGAGGTTACACCCTCTGCGCTTCGTGGGAAAGCTTGTAGGTGATAAGTTTTGCTACAATTTTAATGGGGAAAATCTATCTACACAAACCCAACCTAGTAAACGTATACACTTTGCTTCGAATAAGCTTCAAACTTAAAAACAAACTACATGTAACTGACGTTGGTTTTGTGGTTAAGTTTGCTGCCAGCAAGCCTTAGCTGAAATTACAGCAGAAAAAAAACAGCTTTCAAGGTCAGGTAATGACGTGCAGAATGACGAGCAAAGACATGACAAAGGTGTGAGAGGGAGCATTGCCTAGGGAGAGAAATGAATAGAGAAGGAGGTTCGACCGCTGCAGCTCCCCCACACCACTGGACGGGATGAGTCATGTTGTTTTCTCCTGGGTCTCTTCTCTGGGTCCCAGAGATGACTCATGTACTACACATTCAGCAAGCAGCATAAGTCATTTAGCTTTATGTTTTTCTTTGCTTTCAGATGTGTATTGTGATTTTTTTTTTTTGCCCTTTTTGGCTCTTTTGCTGGTCCTGCCTGTAGTATGCAGACTTTCCACTGTAAATGTCCAGTGTTTTGATCAGTAGGCGATAAAATGAGAGGTGCTGCCATCCCCCTTGTTTGCAAAATCACCCCCTTGTTAACCTGCCATCCCCCCTCTCCATCCCCTTGTAGCAGGGAAAGTGCAGGGGCAGATTAGTTGAATATGTAAGTTTTGTCTGCCTGACTTATTGATCTTTTATCTGACTGAGGTTTGTGCAAGTTAGAATCTATGGCCCCCGACCATGGCTCTGAAATATCATTGCCTAACTGTGCTGTGTATTGATAAATCCAAGGCAAGTCCGTGGTGCTGAAGTAGTATTTGTAATTGCACCTTTTTCTCTCAGTACAGTACAATACCCAATTATTGTAGCCTATATACTAATAGAGTGACAAGTAGCACTGTGTAAATTAACTTAAAAATGAGCAAATCACAGACTGGTTTTGGCTCCTGTCCCTTGTAAATACATGGAAAATGTATTTTGTTGCTAATGATGTAAAAAAATATCATGAGTTAACAAAAAGGCCAGCTTATATGTCATAAAGGGAATTAACTTTTTTCCAGTTACAGACAGAAAAAATCTGTTACATCTGGATGTGGTTTAAGTTTAGATGTTTCTAGACCACAGCCACAAATTTATCTTTTTCTTCTTGTGTATGTTAAAATGAGTCAGATATTTTTAAATAATATTTTTTTATATGTAAGGATTTCTGTGGCACGCTTCAGACTCCATGGAGTCCACAGACTCTGTTTAACCGAAACTCCATTGGTGAATTCGGCTTCACAGTAAATAACTGATGCTGAGTGCTGATCTTCTTTTAGATCCTCTCTATGGAAACTCTTATCTGACAGTGACAGACAAATGGTGGGTGGTATACTGTATGTGAAGAAATGCTAAAAAGATATATTCCCTTTATCATTTTTGGCATGATTGTATGGTCAGATGTAATTATGTTTAATTCAGCTGTTAATTTCCTTTGTAACTTTGTGCTGTTGAACTTGATATGAAATCAACATTCTTTTTGTATATGTGTCTGCAGGACAGTGAAGGACTTGTGTTCCACTACTGGGCCTTGTTCGACGGCCACGCTGGTTCCGGTGCTGCAGTTGTCGCCTCTCGCCTACTACAGCACCACATCGCCTGCCAGCTCCAGGCCGTCATCGAGATCCTACGCAACCCAGCCTCCCTGCCTCCAACCGTCCTGGGCGAGGAGCCCGACAACAACCCCTACCTCCAGGGAAACACCCCAGGCCCTCACCGAGCCCTGAACCGGGCCGCTTCGCTGCGTGGGGCAGCCGGTGCGGCAGGTTCCCCGTGCAGCACCCCGCCTCCACCGCGCTTCTTTACTGAGAAGAAGGTCCAGCATGAGAGCTTGGTGATAGGAGCCATAGAGAACGCCTTCAAAGAGATGGTGAGAGACAGGTGCAAGGTTATGTTACCACTCATCCTGACTGATTGTTCCTGAAAGCTTTCACACTCACTGGAAATCACTCTGTATTGCATCATTACTTAACATTTTAGGATTTTGGCTGAGACTCTTGTATAGAGAAATGTACTGTGAGGTTGCAGAAAGGTGTTCATTGTCCTCCTGCAGGGATCAGCGGTCAGTTACAGACTGTCCTGTCATCAACCCATTATCAGCGTCTGTAGCACCAATACTATTTTCTCCTCTAGTCTAAGTTATTCAGAAGCACAGGTGTTATTAATAAGAAGCTATGGATGCATTCCGTGTTACGATTTGTGGTGTGGAGAAGGTTGGTGGACCCAAATGCAGGACGCATAACAGAGGAGGTACAGTTCAAAAGGGTTTATTAACAAACTAAAGGTGAGCACACTTACAATGAGTGGCTGAGTCCAAGTAATCCAAAACAAACACAGCCCAAGCAAACAAGGTAATCCAACTGAAAAACCAGAACCAGAAACTACAGAAACAACAGGGTACAGTAGTGATGGCAGTGCGACACTGAAGCTTTGTTACACACTTCAAACCCCTGGACTACAATCCTATTGAACCACTGCTTCAAAGTTTGCTTTGGTGCGAAAACAAAATCACGTGATGTGACATTCGAAGCAGCAACTTCTTCACTTACTGAATGAATCACCGACTGGTTTGCGGTCCAGTCACGTGATTCACTGGGCACTGCCTCGATCATCTCGAAAGCTTTGAGTGTTTGTGCACCCCATCTAACACATTCACCCCCTGTCATAGTTACACAAGCACATCCAACCTGCCATATTTCCCAGCACTCTCAATAACAAAATACATGCATTCATCAATGTTTATTTGAACGTGATGTTCAGTGTTAATGTGTGTGCATCAAAGAATTTTCAAAGTAAATATACTTTAAATCCAAGGGTGATTAAAGCAAAGATGCTTTATAACTAATAAAGTCTTTTCTACAAAAGTAAAGTAGTTTCTCCAGCACTGCTCATCAAGGGGCGTGCGTGTATGTATTTAAAAGCCTCCTGTCCACCAGCTAGCCTGTCTAATTTGTATGCAGCCTTGAACTTCGCCAGGAGAGGTCACTGTAACTGAAGCTTTGAGTAATGAACCCATTTCCGAAACAATTGGCTCAGGTGGTTCGATGCTTCACAAAAGCTTAATTTGCCCATCACTAGGGTACAGGCAGTGAATGACGAGCAATAACCACAACACGAGACAGAGCGTCTACACGTTACAATGACCGGACAGGAAATGAACAGAAACACCAAATATTTATACACAGGGATAAACGAGCAGGGCGGGAGCAAAACAGGTGACCGGGATCAGGGCTAACGAGGCAGAGAGACAGCGGGGGAAAACAGACAGCAATAGGGCCATAGGGAAACTAATAACCAAGAAGAAACAGAATATTATAAATAACTAACCCAGGACATAAGTAGACAGATAACAAATATACAAATAAACTACAACTAACGGGGAAAACAGACCGAACTACAATTAAACAGAACACAGAGCAAACATGGACAAAACAACACAGAAGTTTACAGACCAGAAGTAAACATGAATTAAAGCATAAGACTAAGAACTAAGACAAAGAACTAAAACACAGGACTAAGAACTAAGATAAAAGACAAGACATAAACAACTAAGGACATGGAACAAGAGAAACAGAGGCAAATAGAAAAACACATGAAACATGGCAAAAACAGATAAATGCAGGAAAAAAAAATACAATTCAAACATAACCCAAAACCAAACTTATAACATTCCGATTACATGAACAAGTTTCACGGTCGTCATATTGTGCATTTTGACTGACTGAATGGCTTTCTGGGACACTAAATGTAACAGCACCATTGTTATGTTTAGGGCTGTCCCCGACTAAGGATTTACATACACAGAATCGTCAAGTCCTGCCAACAGTCGACTGATAGTCGAATCATGTGTGTTTTCCAGCCAAACTGAGGCTTTTTGGAGAGCTCTCTCTCTCTCCTCTTGCGTGCATGCCGTGCGGCCGACAAGTAGATGCACGTCGCGGTTCCTCGTGGGTCTATTTCAAGTTGCCGGGTATTTTAAAAATTTAAAATATTCTTTGTGTGGTTCATCAATGGTGATAAATTATCCGAAGGTCCCCCGGACGCAACTCAGCACAACACCAGTGAAGATGGGGCTCAGTATCTTCAGCAAGTGTTCCTCTTCCGCCACCACACACGCTAGCCTACACATGCTCATTGACGATCCAGGGTTAGGGTTACAATTTAGGATATATTTACGCGCATTTAAAAACATTTATTGAAAGTTTTATTATTTTTAAATGTTTATTTACAGCATTAAACGTTGAAATGTATATTGTAATAGGCTGTATATTAACTTATTGTGAGAAAACTGGTAGTTCTATGTAAAATCAGATGTTGGGCACCCCCATATCGGCAAAATTGCATGATCCTTGTTTCGCTGCGAAGCTTCGACTGTGAGATTGACAGCCAATCTTCTGGGAAGGCTTTCTACAAGATTTTGTAGTGTGTATGTGGGAATTTTAGTTTGCTGTCATAACATGACGTATGCTGCACTTGTTCTCACACTGATATTCTGACCTGAGGACTAAAAGGCATGTATATTCACCAGTGCACACACACTTGATGCACACAAAGATTTTCAGACCACAGCCTTTAGCATCTCTATTTACACTTTATTTAGACATCTGGCCTCAGAGAGCTGGCTTATTCATTGATGACTCCTGGCTAAAAGCCACTCAACCATACACATGCACATTAAACAGTGGATTTCTGTTGCTTTATCTAATTCAAAGGCAGCATCTGACTAAATATAATTTGCTTTTTAATTAAAGGCATTTTGCAGAATTTCTTGTTCATTATTGTGGAAACACCTGCAGGGCAATCTACCTTTTTATGTTACCTAATGGATCCCAAATTTTTTAATTCATACAGGAATCTGCAGTCCATATCTTATCGAAAAAATACTCTTTTTTAACATTGAGTTGTGTGTGTCCTTGTTGATATCCTCCACTGTTTTGTTTTGTATGCTTCTTTTAAATTGCTATGAGGAAACATGCCTGTAGCAGCCAAAGTCTGTGCAATATTACCACTAGATGGCAATGGAAAACAGCCCACACTGTTCAAGCTAGACCCTGTGGTACCCAGATTCTAAAGATCACTGTAAAAGCGCCTCTTAGATCAATCCCCACCACCCTCTCCATATTGAAAAAAGAAGCACTTGCACTGGATTTAAAATTGTTATGCTAGGAGATTATCACTGCATCAGTAAAGCTGTGGCCTCTGTAGAAGGAAGACGACCTGCAGTAAAAAAAACTGCTCATCAGAGTTTTCTGTCTGCAGGCTTTCTGAAGAAAAATTTATATATTCCTGTTGTAGAAGATTTGAGAAAAAAGCATAAAAGGTGGGGTTTGAGTAACAAATTCATAATAAAAAGCATCATGAAATTGAGGAGAAAATAACCCAGCCCCCAAGTGTGTGCACTGTGCATGTCTGCATGTATGATCAGTGAAGACGAGATACAAGCCGTCTCACATATCGCAGTCTGCATTATTCATGCGCAACAAGTTCTTGTTTACTGACACACAGTCAACGAGAGGTTCAGGTCAAACCGATCGATAGTCTACATCGATGCCCACACGTCGCCTGTCTTTCTAAAATGCTGATCAGAATTTCTGTATCCGATTATTTTCCTCTCTCTCTTATGGTCTTATAATCATATTTGTGAATGTTATTGAATAGAAGGCTTGCAGTGTGGATTTTGACTTTACTGACATTTCTTAATTTTTACTGTCACATGTGGGTAGTTTTTTTTGTTTGTTTGTTTTGTTTTTTTAAGCTTTTTTTCTGTTGTCTTCTTAAGCGATGTATCATTAAAGATTGACAAAACTCCCTCTCTGTATCTGTCCCTTTCCCAGGATGCCCAAATTGAGAAGGAGAAGCAAGTCTGTAACATCACAGGAGGATGTACAGCTCTCACTGTGGTTTACCTGCTAGGGAAACTGTACGTTGGGAATGCAGGTGACAGCAGGTGTGTATGTAGTATATGTAATAAATATGTTTTAAGTGAAGCTCTTGCATGCACCCCCTCCTTGTTACATTCCCTGAGCCAAGAAGAATGAAAGGTTGCTTGTATATTACTTTTCCAATGTTCGGTGTGCGTCTGCAGGGCTATCATCATTAGAAACAATGAGATCATTCCCATGTCGACGGAGTTCACGCCAGAGTCCGAACGACAGCGACTCCAGTTCCTGGTAAGAAAATCTGCATAAGTCTTTTGTCTAGTCTTTAGTCAACCTGCAACCTGTGCAACTTGAATCTTGACAAATATATATGTAATAAGGTTAGTCACACAAAGACATGTAAGCCTAGCTGAAACTGCACACTCTGTACACACAGTCAGGTTTAGACAAAGATACATCAAAATTTATTTTAAAATCACTTAATTTAAGTTTTATTTAAAGTGCAAAATCACCAAAAGAAAAGTCCTAATACACTTTACAAAGTACACCGAAATAAAATACAAAGGAGCATGATAAAATCCAACGTAAATATAGGAAGCACATGATAAAACATAAGATAAAATACAATCCGAATAATATCAACCAAATAAAATAATAAAAACGATTTAATAACGTTTAAATTCGATTTCTCAGGGAGCCAGTGTAGAAAGGCTAGAACAGGAGAAATATGCTCTCTTTTCCTGGTTCTTGACAGAGCACAATGCTGCAGCATTCTGGATCAGCTGGAGAGGCTTAAGAGAGTTAATTGTGCTGCCTGCTTGTAGAGAATTGCAATAGTCATGCCAGGAAATAATAACTTTATTTATATAGCACTTATCAAACAAAAGTACAAAGTGCTTTGCAAAAGACATAGGGTGAATAAGGGCACATAACACCACTATAAAGATAAAATAAGTGAGGACAATGCAAGATACAAAATACAAATGAAAAAGAAATGGAAATCACAAGTAAGTAAAACAGATTGACTATAAACATAAGACTAATAAATGCGTGTTTTTCTGCAGCATTTTGGGACAAGATGTTCCTGATTTTAGCAATATTATGCAAGTCAAAGAAGGTAGTTCTTGAAGTTTGTTTAACGTGCAGGTTGAAGGACATGTCCTGATAACTCCCACTTCCTCATGGTGGTGCTGAAGGCCAGGGTGATGCCACCCAGAGTAACAATGCCATTAGATAATCTCAAAGCTGTTTGGGCCCAAGTAAAATAACTTCAATTTTGTCTGAGTTCAGCTTTAAAACATTACAGGTCATATAGGTTTTGACATCCTGAATGCACTGTTGAAGTTTGGTTAACTGATTGGAATCATCCAGTCTGATATAAATATAGCTGAGTATCATCAGCATAGCAGTGGACATTTATGGCGTGGTTCCTAATAATGTTACAGAGAGGAAGCATATATAAGGTAAAAAAGGATTGGTCCGAGCACTGAACTTTGCTGTACTCCATGATTAATGCTTGTTTGCATGGAAGACTCATTATTAGCTTGTACAAATTGAGAGTGATCGAATAAATAGGACTTAAACCAACTGAGGGCCGATCCTTTGATGCCAATAAAATTTTCCAGTCTCTGTAATAGTATGTAGTGGTCGATGGTATCAAAAGCAGCTCTCAGATCTGACAAGACAAGTACAGAGACAAGTCCTTTGTCTGATGCCATTTGTAACTTTCACGAGTGCCGTCTCTGTGCCATGATGTCCTTTAAACCTTGACTGGAAATCCGAATTTGAATAAACTACCAAATACTAATTAAATTTTAGAGCTTATTTTAAGTGTATCAATATAAACTACAAAATACAGCAGCCATGACATGTATCAAAATAAACTACTAAAATCACTGCCATGAAACCATTTTGCAAACCTTGTATCTATCGGCTTATTTGATCTATCCCTTCACCAGTGCACTGACTCTGTTGCTTAAGTGGACTGTGTTTGAGAACAACAGCTTTTCTCTGCTTAATTAGTCATGCGATAAATCTGACAAACAGTTAACAGATGAAATATTCACATATCCCTGTGATCACCAAGAAGAAGGTTAGTTTTAAAGTCACCAACAGTTTAATGTTTAGCTTACAGTTTCCTAATGACTCATAACTGAATCCTGATTTAGTTAGTTGGCGTTTGGTGAAGGGCCTACTAAGCAACATCTGAGCTAGAACAAACATGTGTGGTGGATTGGTTGACATCCTGCAGTTTAATTGCATTGCAGCACAACATTGTTAATGACAATAAGGTACAGGTGTGTGTGTATTAACAAGTTACACCATCTCATGGCATTACAATGTTGTACAACAACTCTGAAATGCATTTTATTTTGTGCACAACCGACATTATGTAAATTGGTAAATGTTTTAGCCTAGGCTACTAAAATGAACAGGACTTAACAGGAACTGTTGTGAATTTATTCCAAGAATCGATGGAAATATGACAACCTACACGTTTCTCTCCTCAACCTTTTTCTTCAGGTCTCGATAAATTTTTTGTTTTGATCCCAACACATCTGGGCAAGTTACTGAGTAGGCACCAGTAAGAGGCAGCATATATGATGTCATCACATAGAAGTATTTTACAGTATTTTTAAATGTGTATGTGTGTATATGTGTATATATGTATGTATGTATGTATGTGTATATATATATATATATATATATATATATATATATATATATATATATATATATAGTTGTCTACTCCGCAGTAACAGACGATTTAGCGAAAGAAGAAAGTAATACAGACCAAGAACCACACAGGCTTTTTTCATTGACCGACAACGAAGTTACTGAAAGTAACACGGGAGTACGAGAGACGGCGGCGGAAAACAGACTGGGAGTTGTCGCAAAGTAAATACAGCGACATGCACAGTAGGCTAGGCTAACTGTTAAGTGTTATTTACACAGTACTTATATTTTAATAAAAATACCAAAACTAAAACTCTGTAAATCATCGTGTTTTTGCTTTGCATGACTGATAAGACCGACTCACAAAGCCAAATGTGAGTGTGTGTCATCGTTTTATAAAGTCCTTTGTCCACCTGGTCTGTAGCGTTTTCAAACAAACATCTTCTGATTCACCGTTTTAATCTGGACGGGAGATGGAAACGTAGCAAAAGGTCTCCATTTTTGTAACGAAAACAGAGAGAGAGATGCAGTCAGCTGATTGAGTGGCACCGCTCTTTGCATTAGGAAACTCACACTGAAGGATCAGTCTCTCTCTGCCTGATGCGCTGTGTCTATTAAACTCCAGTTGCGGGTGGCATGTGAGTGAGATGAGCACAGCTGCGACAGTTTCACATGATGGCTCCTGCGTGTTGCTCCACTTGTCTGATTGCTGCTCAACTGTAATTGTAAATGAGCGTAGTGAAATCATTTTAGCTGCCGTTGAAAATTTGTCTGGCGAGTATTGCATCATCTGATCGGCTTTTCATATCGGCCTTTTTAGCGACCACCGATCAAACTAATTAAAGCCATTATCGGCCGATTATGATCGGTGACCGATCGATCGGAGCACCCTTAAAATATATAGATATAGATATAGATAGATATAGAGATATACTCTGCTCAAAAAAATAAAGGGAAGACTTAAACAACATGGTGTAACTCCAAGTCAGTCACACTCCTGTGAAATCAAACTGTCCACTTAGGAAGCAACACTGATTGACAATCAATTTCACATGCTGTGCAAATGGAATAGACAACAGGTTATAAATTATAGGCAATTAGCAAGACACCCCCAATAAAGGAGTGGTTCTGCAGGTGGTGACCATAGACCACTTCTCAGTTCCTATGTTTCCTGGCTGATGTTTTGGTCACTTTTGAATGCTGGCGGTGCTTTCACTCTAGTGGTAGCATGAGACGGAGTCTACAACCCACACAAGTGGCTCAGGTAGTGCAGCTCATCCAGGATGGCACATCAATGCGAGCTGTGGCAAGAAGGTTTGCTGTATCTGTCAGCGTAGTGTCCAGAGCATGGAGGCGCTACCAGGAGACAGGCCAGTACATCAGGAGATGTGGAGGAGGCCGGAGGAGGGCAACAACCCAGCAGCAGGACCGCTACCTCCGCCTTTGTGCAAGAAGGAGCAGGAGGAGCACTGCCAGAGCCCTGCAAAATGACCTCCAGCAGGCCACAAATTTGCATGTGTCTTCTTAAACAGTCAGAAACAGACTCCATGAGGGTGGTATGAGGGCCCGACGTCCACAGGTGGGGGTTGTGCTTACAGCCCAACACCGTACAGGACGTTTGGCATTTGCCAGAGAACACCAAGATTGGCAAATTCGCTGTGCTCTTCACAGATGAAAGCAGGTTCACACTGAGCACATGTGACAGACGTGACAGAGTCTGGAGACGCCGCGGAGAACGTTCTGCTGCCTGCAACATCCTCCAGCATGACCGGTTGGCGGTGGGTCAGTAATGGTGTGGGGTGGCATTTCTTTGGGGCGCCGCACAGCCCTCCATGTGCTCGCCAGAGGTAGCCTGACTGCCATTAGGTACCCAGATGAGATCCTCAGACCCCTTGTGAGACCATATGCTGGTGCGGTTGGCCCTGGGTTCCTCCTAATGCAAGACAATGCTAGACCTCATGTGGCTGGAGTGTGTCAGCAGTTCCTGCAAGAGGAAGGCATTGATGCTATGGACTGGCCTGCCCGTTCCCCAGACCTGAATCCAGTTGAGCACATCTGGGACATCATGTCTCGCTCCATCCACCAACGCCACGTTGCACCACAGACTGTCCAGGAGATGGCGGACACTTTAGTCCACGTCTGGGAGGAGATCTCTCAGGAGACCATCCGCACCTCATCAGGAGTATGCCCAGGCGCTGTAGGGAGGTCATACAGGCACGTGGAGGCCACGCTGAGCCTCATTTTGACTTGTTTTAAGGACATTACATCAAAGTTGGATCGGCCTGTAGTGTGGTTTTCCATTTTGATTTTGAGTGTGACTCCAAATCCAGACCTCCATAGGTTGATAAATTTGATTTCCATTGATAATTTTTGTGTGATTTGGTTGTCAGCACATTCAACTATGTAAAGAAAGGAGTATTTAATGAGATTATTTCATTCATTCAGATCTAGGGTGTGTTATTTTAGTGTTCCCTTTATCTTTATTTTTTTGAGCTGTGTGTGTGTGTGTGTGTGTGTGTGTGTGTGTGTGTGTGTGTGTATGTATGTATGTATGTATGTATGTGTATATATATATATATATATATATATATATATATATATATATACACACACACAAAATATGGAACCATTTTCATCAACCCTATTAAATACAAATAACAAATGTTTTTGTTTGTTTTGTATTTTAAATACATGTATCATAAATATTGTCCATCCCTGCACTGCACCTGAACTCTATTTTGTTTACCAGAGAAACGGGATTGGCCAGTTTCTCACTGTGTTCACACAACAAACAACACAATCAGCCAGGCATTTGAAGTACCATCAATTTCCTATAGAGCTGTGCAACAGCTCAAATAAGCTTATCAGCTGAGAATAGCCGGCTGTGATTGACCTTTTTATAGTCAGTGGCAGTAAGCAGTGACTCATATTTCTGCACTTTCATGTTTCCTTTTGATTTCATGAATAAATGTCTCAAAGATGTTTGGATAAACAGTTGGCTCTTTAGTCAGAAGACATGGAAAGCTTACTACCAAATGTGTCTTTCTGCATAGACATCCTGTGCAGATATATAGGTACAGAATCATATATTAAGAAAGCGTGAAGTGGAGCCTGACCGATACATTGGCATGACTGATTATCAACCCATTTTACCTTTTACCAATCACTGGTTTCTGCATACATGTCTGACAGTAAATAACAAGACATTGCAGCACAGAAATGTGGAGATATGTGTGAGGTAATAATTGAACAGTGTCTCCATTGCATAGTTTGTCCACTAGAGAGCAAGTTTATTTTTCAACTGTATAACATCTGGCTTAGTACAATCCTTAATGACATGTATTTGTGTTATGTAAAAGAAAGCAAGGAACCGGCCCTACTAGTTGCTTTTATTTGAAGTTTCCAACCTAGAACACTGAATGCACATACAGGACGAGCACTCACGCATTTATTAAATCCTTAATAACAAACACAGACATTTTAGGCTCTGTGTGGGTTTTTTATTTCATATACTATCAGCCTCAAAATTCCCAAATGAGTCAGGCTCATACAGAGTGAAGGGACACTGGGCCAAAACAACAAAGTGATGGAAAATAACTTTCATTTTATCTGCAAATCTGCCACACATTAAGCTGCTTGACTGACTTAAAGATCATTATTGTCTGTCCTCCAGGGTTTTATGCAGCCTCACCTGTTAGGAAATGAGTTCACGCACCTTGAATTTCCCCGGAGAGTTCAGAGGAAGGAGGTGGGCAAGAGGATGCTCTACAGAGATTTCACCATGAATGGATGGTGAGTCTTCCCCCATCTTTGTAATTTTCTTCTTTACACACACTTTCACTGAGCATCCTCAAAATGTGACCGGCCTCACCATGAATCATACCTGTCAAATCATGGTGTGAAATGAAAACAGCTGATGTTCTGGGTTTGCAAACTCCAGCCCTCTCCAGCTGCATCCACCTAAAACGTAACAATCTGATGAAGATTTCATTAGTCCGAATCTCTGCTTCTCTCCCTCCCTTACTGCTGCTTGCACTCTTCTATACGGTGAGAGCTGAAGAGACCAGCAGAGAACTAATGAGGGAGCAGCTGAACCTGATATGATATAATGATACAGCAGAGATGGTTCTGTATGTGCGGCATTATGTGGGTTAGCAAGGCACCATGCTGTTTGACTGTGGCTGCAGTGGAAGCCAGTAATGAGATGTGCTTTTACTGACACTCTCACTCTCACTCACTGACACACAGAGGCACACATAGCACTGTGTGTTGCAATGTGTGATTTATATTTCACCATAAGACCACCCCTCAGGCTCTCAGGAGCATAAATGTGCCAGCCAGGATGTGCCACTGCATGGACTACTGTTTCTCTTCCCATGCAAGCAAGATTGAAGTTCATTACAGGCACAGATACAATAAAAAAGTGTTTGCAATGATAACAAAACAGAACCTTTTAAGCTAGCACTAGAGAAAGAGCTATCAATCTGTCAATCCTTTCTGTGTCCAGGCCGGGTGAGGTTTCCTGTGCTGAGTCAAATTAAGATATATCTTTCTCTCTCTCTGTGAGAGAGAGGAACTGCAGAGTTGGAAAATAATTCTGTGTGTTTGTCACAACGAGCGACCCATTTTTATTTCCATTGTTAATGTAGACTTAGGCCTACTTATAGGAATATTGATTATAGCAGCTTTAAATGTGTTTTTCATTTAACAAAATAAACCAAAGTTCTCAAAGGTAAACCAACTTTGTGTTGAACCACCGAATCTTTTATCTCGGCTGTCCATCAGACTCTCTTAAACCTTTATTTAGGCTATGTTGACATGATACCCTGATGTATAGACCACTCTGCATGCGTGTGTATGTGTCAAATTTAAATCTCAGATTTCCTCAGCTTGTAGATTATCCTGGGGTTCAAACTAAGGCAGTTGGAGAATACTTTTGAGGTATTTGAGAAAACCTAGAGATGAATAATGATTTTGCTTTTGGTTGCAATGTTTTGTTTACTGCAAGCAGTTACTTCTAAAATACCCTTAAGCAAGGACGTATTCATGTGGAGCTCCTCAAGGGCCAAACTGCTGATCAGACTTTCTCATAGCCCAAGGTGATGTCTTCAAATTGCTTGATTTGTCCAGCCAACAGTCGAAAAGATGTTTAAATACTTAAAAGAGACGAGCAGTAATACCTCACAAGTGATTAAAAAGTGAATAGTGAATGTTTGGCGCTTGACCTCCCAAATAAAACAGTGGGAAGATGAATTAGTGTAGTGCGTTGTTGTCTCTCTATCAGAGGTGCGATGTTTAATGAGCAGGGAGGATAGGATGGCTGACGAATGAAGAGGTTGTGTCTCCACCTCTCCAGCACAAAGGCAAAGAGCCAGACAGAAAGTGTTTGGGTCGGGAAAAGTACACATCTCGGGTAAGAGACCAACAAATTGGCGGAGAGAGACACGGACTGACAGACGTGGCAAACCCTGTTCAGATATGAAGCCGTTTGAAGTTGATATTTTCCACTGACTGGTGATGCCAAGTCTAATCTGGCTAGTTTAAGTACGTCAGCGTCAGGCATGGAGTCTTTCAGTCTGACATCAAAGCTGTGTGTTTTCAGATCTTCTGCTTCCATTTGTGCACTTCTTAACTCATATTTTGCTGTTGCCTGCTCGCGTTCTCTCGCTAAATTTTTCAGTAGCTAAGGCACTTGTTATTGCACTCCAGAGAGACACTCTTGCAATGAGACACAGAATCAAAACCTACAAGAAGAATGGCAGTGGCTTTGTTTCCCACCTATATGTTCATGAACAAGGGTTAAGCAAGAACAAGAACAGATGGCATGGGGAGGTGGGGTAAGGAAATTAACATTTGTAACATTATATAACATTTGTTTAATGCAAAACTGACAAACACTAAACCTTAAAAAATAGACATGTAATATTAAAAGGATTTATCATGAGGAGTACTACTCAGCCTATGTAAATGTAAATTCTGAGAAATATAACCCTAATACTCATGGGCTTTGCAAACAAACATTTTTAACAGAAAACCTGCCTTACAAACTGCAGTGTGGAGATTGAAGGTTGTGGGCATTTTCAGGACAGGGAGTGCATTATGGGAAGTGTATGTTTGGAGTTTGTTCCATACTAGGCCCTAAAAGTCAGGATATCTCAGCCCCTACTGCAATAATTTTGACCTTTTTTATGTAATCCAACAAGTCCCCCACTTTTATGAATGTTCTTTTGTTCTTAATCACTGGAGTACACCATGTAAGAAAGCACATGGAAAAATATGTATTTATACATGTGTTTTTTTTGGCCTCTTGGGGGCAGTAGAACAAGCGGCAAACATAACGTTGACATATTATCACCTATAATCAATTTACAGTGGGTACGGAAAGTATTCAGACCCCTTTAAATTTTTCACTCTTTGTTTCATTGCAGCCATTTTCCAAAAATCAAAAAAGTTCATTTTATTTCTCAGTAATGTACACTCAGCACCCCATCTTGACAGAAATAAACAGAAATGTAGAAATTTTTGCAAATTTATTAAAAAAGAAAAACTGAAATATCACATGGTCATAAGTATTCAGACCCTTTGCTCAGTATTTAGTAGAAGCACCCTTTTGATCTAATACAGCCATGAGTCGTTTTGGGAAAGATGCAACAAGTTTTTCACATCTGGATTTGGGTATCCTCTGCCATTCCTCCTTGCAGATCCTCTCCAGTTCTGTCTGGTTGGATGGTAAACGTTGGTGGACAGCCATTTTCAGGTCTCTCCAGAGATGCTCAATTGGGTTTAAGTCAGGGCTCTGGCTGGGCCATTCAAGAACAGCCACGGAGTTGTTGTGAAGCCACTTCTTCGTTATTTTAGCGGTGTGCTTAGGGTCATTGTCTTGTTGGAAGGTAAACCTTCGGCCCAGTCTGAGGTCCAGAGCACTCTGGAAAAGGTTTTCGTCCAGGATATCCCTGTACTTGGCCACCTTCATCTTTCCCTCGATTGCAACCAGTCGTCCTGTCCCTGCAGCTGAAAAACACCCCCACAGCATGATGCTGCCACCACCATGCTTCACTGTTGAGACTGTATTGGACAGGTGATGAGCAGTGCCTGGTTTTCTCCACACATACCGCTTAGAATTAAGGCCAAAAAGTTCTATCTTGGTCTCATCAGTGTCTTGCACTGAGGAGAGGCTTCCGTCGGGCCACTCTGCCATAAAGCCCCGACTGGTGGATTGCTGCAGTGATGGTTGACTTACTACAACTTTCTCCCATCTCCCGACTGCATCTCTGGAGCTCAGCCACAGTGACCTTTGGGTTCTTCTTTACCTCTCTCACCAAGGCTCTTCTCCCCCGATAGCTCAGTTTGGCCGGACGGCCAGCTCTAGGAAGGGTTCTGGTCGTCCCAAACGTCTTCCATTTGAGGATTATGGAGGCCACTGTGCTCTTAGGAACCTTAAGTGCAGCAGAATTTTTTTGTAACCTTGGCCAGATCTGTGCCTTGCCACAATTCTGTCTCTGAGCTCTTCAGGCAGTTCCTTTGACCTCATGATTCTCATTTGCTCTGACATGCACTGTGAGCTGTAAGGTCTTATATAGACAGGTGTGTGGCTTTCCTAATCAAGTCCAATCAGTATAATCAAACACAGCTGGACTCAAATGAAGGTGTAGAACCATCTCAAGGATGATCAGAAGAAATAGACAGCACCTGAGTTAAATATGAGTGTCACGGCAAAGGGTCTGAATACTTATGACCATGTGATATTTCAGTTTTTCTTTTTTAATAAATTTGCAAAAATTTCTACATTTCTGTTTATTTCTGTCAAGATGGGGTGCTGAGTGTACATTACTGAGAAATAAAATGAACTTTTTTGATTTTTGGAAAATGGCTGCAATGAAACAAAGAGTGAAAAATTTAAAGGGGTCTGAATACTTTCCGTACCCACTGTAATGTTATCCGGTGTCTAGCAGACAACAAGTAACATTAGGTCCAGTATTCACACTCCTTTTAGATCTGCGTTGCTTTAGATCTGCTGTGGATCCAAAATGGCTCCCAGGGCCAATGTGACACAGGGAAAGCATTTAGGATAGTATAATAAAGAGATAACTCAAAGGTCTCCCTTTGCTCCTCTCACTACACTTATTTTAAGTGTATGCTTATTATTCGTGTGTGAATGTATGTGTCAGAGAGGGAGAGAAGAGATCCATTCACTGTCTGCTTTTCTTTTCTTTTTCCTCAAACACAGGGCATACAAGACCATTGAGGATGAAGATCTCAAATTTCCACTTATATATGGGGAAGGGAAAAAGGTAAGAGTGTGTGTCTACTCCAAGCCCTGTCTGCCTACTCTAGAATTCAGAACTGCAGAGAAATTCACTGGCTCTAACAATGTCAGTCTGACATACACACACACACACACACACACACTACATGCCTGCCAGCCACCCAGAGAGTGGGCGAACACTTGGTCTCTGATGTGCGAGTAACACACTGTGCGTGTGTGTGTATCAATGTACATCCTCGCTAGAAGAGACAGCAGACGGTCCATCTGTTTCACTCCAGTAGCTACATCTAACACACACACACGGACATTCAGACAGACACACACCACTCAGAAGATGACGGTCGTCTCTCTGAGAAGTGAAGTTTATCCCCACTGGGACAGCAGGGGAGAGATGAGAAGAAAAGCCCGAAACTGAAAAACACCAAATAAATTACACAAAATGCTTCAGATACACAGTCGTGTCACTTCACTTTCATATTTTCAATCAATTCAGTTTGATGCAAAGAGAGACACAACGAGGGCCTCTCATCAGGGAGGAAAGCAGCATCTGACGATCAGAACAGACAAAATGAAGAGTTTCCACACAGGGTTTAAAGAGTGGAAGAATGTTGAAAAAGAATTTGATAATTAAAGACATAGCAAAAAAAAGTCTCAGTGCACCTGCAACACTTCTCAGACCACAGCATACTGTATTGTGATGTTAGTTTAATGCACCACCGAATGCTATTTTCCAAAATGCAAAGCCATATTGCAACTGTACTGTGAGCAATTACCGGCTCCACCGTCCACTTATGTTGTAAATTCTGACTGGGTGGTAACAGGGTGAAACACTACTTACTGGCAATATGGGACCATGTTTACATCCATATGCCCATCATCAGCTAACTGACAAACACCAGATCATTTTTAAAACTGACAAAAAAAAAAGCTCTGTGAAAATAAAAATGTGTAAGAAACCTAAACAAAACCAGTCTACATTTTCAGGCACGGGTGTTGGCCACCATTGGTGTGACCCGCGGGCTCGGTGACCATGACCTCAAAGTTCATGACTCCAACATCTACATCAAACCGTTCCTTTCCTGTTGCCCTGAGGTAAGAGCCAGCACTTCTAAAAAAAACCAAAAGAGAGAAATGTATATTTTATAGTTTTGGGTTTCATTAATTCGGCTGAATACCGGTATCTGTTTACATAGATGGAGACCTTATTTCGAAACAGCCGATCAAATCTTTGCATTTAAAGCAGTAAAGTCAGCGTTAACAGCCACAGACTCTGAACAATCCACATTCGCTTTCCTTCTTCTTATCTAACTTAGAACACACATCTTGTCCTGCACCTTAACTAGTTGAATGAGTAACCAAGCAAACATTTGCCCAGGGAACGTGAACTGCTAACATCCGTTTGCAGGCTAGATTTCTCAGCTGCAGCACATTCAACATAATGTAAACATAAATGCAAATACCACTTGTGTCCAGTTAGGTGCTTGGATAGTCCTTACTTCAACACCACTGACAGCACGTCATCTACCCATGACATGTAGGCTACACCGCAAGTGTGTTTACTTTATCTCTCGCTCACTATCATTCATTCAAACTAACTATCATTTAAAGTTACTGTTAAAAAAAAATATCACATTTTGGGAAATTCTCTTTCTTGCCAAGAGTTGGATGAGAAGATCAACACCACCCTCATGTCTGTACAGCAAATATGTCACCAAAGTGGTTTGGTTAGCTTAACATAAAGACTTGAAACAGCTAGACTGACTTGCAGAGTTGACGTCATATTACACAGAAATTATTAAGTCACATATTATATATACATTTTTTGCTCACATGTAATTTGTAATATAGTATTAAGCTGTAACCATTAGTTACTGGTGTAGAGTGACCTAGATTAGTTATTTATTAGCAATAACCCTTATAACATGTCAGTAAAGCAACATTTGAATGGTTTTAGGGAACGAACAGGTGCAGCAACAAATCTGGAATATAATCACTAAGCCTTATACTGTTTCAGTACACTTGGTTAGCAACATCACAGGCATCATCAGGGGGAAGTACAAAAAAATGTGATTCCAGTCTCTGTAACTTAGGCTTAGAACATAGAACTTGTCCTTTCTCTGGTGCTTGTAGTCAAGAGCACACAAAGAAATACAGCAGATATCAGCTTACATCTGTGTTTGCCCTGTGTTTCATTTAGTCATGCTAGGCTTTCCAAACACGAGGAACAGTGGGATGACATGTCAGCATCTTGAACCTGTTAACCTTTCTTTTCTTTCCTCCATTCATTCTAGTTCTTCTTGCCACCCCCATTCCTTCCTTCCTTTTGTCTCATGAATTACGTCCTATATAAAAGGATAAGTCGGTCACATGGCTTATCCTGCTTCTACCCCTGTCATATCTGCACTACAGTCACTGGAGGTAGTGTTTTGCTGCATCTCCGTCTGAACAAGGTCCTCTGCTGCAGGAGAACTTGAGCTCACCTGTCTGACTGCCTGGCGCTGGTTTCAAAGCGCTTTCATCTTGTGATGAAGTTTTGTCTTAAAGAGTTTTGCATTTTTTCCTCCCACAGCTCTCTGCTTGATCTTTAATTCATTAATACCCGGGTTCATAGCAGGTTCACATGGAAGACTTGACTCGTCTCAGCACTCTATGTCTCTGTCTCTATCTTTCTCTCATAAACACAGATCTCACCCCTTGCCAGAGCCTCTCAAGAGGTTTCTCGAGATGCTCTCAGTGAATGAAAACTGCATTGAATTCATTAAGTAGTGAAAATGTACTGTGCTGTGTGGTGCTAGGTCAGTATTAAAGAAGTCTTAAAGAAGTCTTTATAATTTTTTGAGTTCATTGTTGCTGTCTCTGAGCTGTCCAGCCATTGGCATCTTCTTTAACTAAAATGTGTTTAGTTTCACTTATTTTTTCTTACATTGTGTAAAATGGGGAGACTATTAAAGCCATGCTTGTTGCACAAAAAACATGAAAATGACCAATTTGTCATTATGAGCATGTTAGCATGCTGGCATTAGCATTGAACTCAAGAACAGCCTCACAGAGCCACCAGCATGGCTGTAGACTTTTTTTTTCAGTAGTTAAAAAGAAAGGGAAGAGGGTAAAACAATCCTGACTTTACCTGGTGAATACAGGAGCAAAGTAATACATGGCAAGGAGGTAAATTAGTTGATAAATGTACAAAAGTAATTTTGTTGCAACTTCAGTTTGAAAATCTGAAGCAGCACAATATCAGTTGACAAGGAGTGTTTTTAATGAAACCCTTTATGTTTTGTGGTTTGCATGCAGGTTAAGGTATATAACCTGACGCAGTACGAGCATGGGGCTGATGATGTCCTGGTAATGGGAACCGACGGCCTCTGGGACGTCCTCTCCAACCAGGAAGTAGCCGAAGCCGTCACCACATTCCTAGCCAACTGTGACCCTGATGACTTGCACAGGTCTGCTGCTTTTTTTCCCTTTTTCTTTCTTAATTTCTTTCTTTCCATTGTCTTTCTTTCTGTTTTATTACAGGTTTGTTGCTTTAAATCTGTATACCTAAAGGCTGGTGCTTTGAGTTTCCCAGTAAATGTCAAGTTTTTGTGCCACTGTGCTACATATTTATATTTAATGGGCATTGGTTCCCTTTTAAGGATAAATTACACCCTTGGACATGTACCATTATTTTCCACAGTTTTTAATAAAACGATAAATGTGCAGTTTTTGGATCTTGCACGTGCATAAAAATAACTCACTTGAATTCACAATTAAGTGGCGGGGTCCTTCATACTGTGGATTGTAGGCTTTATTATTGTTTGCTGTTGTCCAGGTATACAATGGCAGCCCAAGACCTGGTGATGCGAGCACGTGGTGTGCTGAGGGACCGAGGATGGAGGATCACCAATGAGCGTCTGGGCTCCGGAGATGACATCTCAGCCTTCATCATACCGCTGATGTATGGCAACCGTCAGCCCTGAGGAGCCCGACAGAGATGCTGCAGTTCAAGGACCTGTTGGATCTTAAACCAACAGGATTGATTCATCATGAACTGAGAATCCCCTTCCAGTTTCCTCAGTGCCGTTTGCACATTTCTTTTCTTCTACAGATATACAAATATTTGGATATTTAGATTTCTTGGTGTTTCATATCTCTATAGGAGTTCAGACATGGTCAGTCACCAGATTTGGCTGCTCAGGGAAACTAGTTTATTTATTATATCTCAAAAGTCAGAAAAAAACATGTGTCATGAATCAAGCATGTCAACAAGGTATTTGGCTTGTTTAAAGTTGATAAAAATTATGGAGGTAAAATCTTGAAGGTTAGTGAGAGCAGCTCCATAGGATGATGGAGGTTGACTTCCCCTGAACTTCTGCAGAGATGTGAAAGCTGAACTAGGCGAATGCTCTTCCAAAGTGAAGAAAAGCGCTCTTTGTGTCCTTCTTACCTCTCTTGCAGTGCTCTACATGCTCCTCTTCCTTCTATTTTACTCCCCCTCTCTTCTCCTATACTGTACAGTCAACTTGTTTATAAAAAAAAAAACTCCTTTGTCTTGTGACCATGGACCGAGCTGACAGGTCAGCTGCGTTTTCTGTTTGGCCACAGTGTGGCCTTGAAGGATTCACTTGCTGATGAACTGCTTCTAGATTGCTTTTTTTGGGGTTGGTGGTGGGGCAAGGAGATGAAGTTAACCAAGGCAGATCAAGAATTAGTTTGACTGTGGAGTGAGAACATTTGAGCCTGTATCAACAGTGGGGACATAGCTTGATTTGGTTTAAACTAACGCATTATATCTCATTTGTTTAATCTGTACGAAAAAACATCGGCAAGTGGTGTTTTACGGGGTGGTTACATACACTGTAAAACCACAAAAAGAACCACTCCCATGTCTGTACGAGTAAAAATGAAGCTACAGACAGCAGCCGGTTAGTTTAGCTTATCATAAAGACTGGAAAAGGGTGAAACTCTGTCCAAAGGTAACAAAATCTGCCTACCAGCACCTAAAGCTCACTAATTAACATGTAATATGTCTGTTTAATATGTACAAAAACCAAAGTGTAAAACAACATGTTTTATACAACATGTTAATTACAGCAACTTCTAAGCTAACCTACTGTAAGCTAACCTACTGTAAGCTAACCTACTGTAAGCTAACCTACAGTAAGATAATCCTGGCAGTAAAGATTCTGGCTGTTGCTACCTATTTAATGTACAGAGAGTGGCATCAGTCGTCTTATCTAACTCTCGCCAAGAAAGTGATTAACCTTGTTTTCCAAAATGTCAACCAATTCCTTTAAGGAAATTTTTTACACAGGCTAAACTGTACACTGGGGGACTTGGCATTTGTGGAAATCGAAGTTTTTCAAGAAATCCCTGACACGCTTAGCTAAATGCCTGTTCTGAAAAATAACCCCATAAGACTAAACATTAAATTAGATGACTTGTGTACATCAGTTCTCGCACTTTAGGCTGACCCACATCATTAACCAAGGAGCTATATGATATATGAAATGATGATGATAATATTCCCTGCAACAGGGAGGATTCGACTGAATTCATAATTGTATTTTTTAAATCATGAAATACAATCAAAGACAAGGTGAACAAAACGTTTCACAGTGGAAAAAAACTGAAGGCTTTCTTTTGCGTTAACATGTTTAGCATGTTTTCATAAGCTTTAGATGCTTGAAAGGGGTCACATTTGTCTTCAGAGGGACAGGTTTAGGAGTAACAATGTTAGTAATTTACTGTGTGTCAATGCATGCAGTGACAAATTGTAGGCCTGGGAATATGAGCGACGGTGCAATGGTTACACTGCTGTTTGTTTTTATATTGACTGAATTTGTGTTTCTGTAATTGATTCCAAGAGTTAGTGATAATGTTATTTGTTTGTGGTGCATGGATCATGCAGATATTTAGAAGCTTGTTTTTCCTTTAGAGTTATTAGCCTTCCAGACATTTGGCGTAAGAGCTAAAGGTATGATTCATTGTGAAGGTAGGGAATGAAATTAAACAAAAATGTTAATAGCCAGACACAAAACCAAATCATGTGTTTTTTGCACTTTGTTCATCTAGGTGACTGGATTTCAGAAAGAAAAGTGACTATTTGCATCAAAGACAGCAAACTGATGCGCATGTGTATTTTTTCACCCCTTCCCAACATTATTATCAGGGTACACTACTTGGTCAGGTTAAGATGCAGGAGATGAGAAGTAGATTGGACGAAGGAGAAACTTAAACTTCAAAGGATCAATGAAAAACGTCCTTTTTTGAAAAGTTTGATTTCAAGCTGAGAAAAAAACAGTTGGTCGCATAAAATTAAAATAAACTGCATGTTGTTGACTGACAAAATAAGTAGTGATAGATAGCTTAGATTTCATGTTTTGTTTCTCTTATGGTTGGTATGTAGAGTTTGGAGTAGCACTGGTTTCCTTTAGGCTTGTCTGTAAAGTGAAAAGGTGTCTCCTTATTTTATAAAGCAGGGTGTCCAGGCGAATGACTGAATCCAAAAAAGTTCATTTGGAAATGGTGCCAGAATGGGGAAGCCATTGGTTTTGGGGAAATACCTTTTTATATACAGTCTATGGGAAATACACTCCCTCGCGTTTTGGTGGAGACTAACATGAGAAGAGTGATACCACTTTCATTTCAGTACAATAAATGTGAAGCTTCAGCTAGCAGGTAGCTTAGTTAAGCTAAGCTTTTGTTTGTTTGATATGTACAAAAACTGAAGTGTAAAAACGACAATGACTGTTTAATAGGAGCTGGAACTGGCACATAACACATCCCAACCCATCCCCTAGCTAGCTGTTTCCCTGTTTCAGGTCTATTCTAAGCTAAGCTTCTGGCAGTAGCTTCATATTGAACATACAGACATGAAAATGGGATGAATCTCACTCACTGCCAGAAAACGGAAAAGTGTATTTCCCAAAATGTCGATCTGACTTTAGATCACATGATATGTGCCATTGTGTTGCATGGGCTATTTATCATCTTAGCTTGGACTTTTTTGCAGTTGACAATTATGTATGTTCCTCCAAGCAGCAGTCATTTACATTTGCCTGAAGTTCATACGGTGCATTTTTCCTCCTGTACATTCCATGAAAGAAAAATTTCCTTTAAAAATTTTGTAGTACGTCATAATTATTTGCTGTTGCACCTCTTGAGTTGCATCTTGTTTTCCATCAAATGAGCTATTTGACAGTTACCAAGTTTTTTTTTTAAACTTCTCTATTTAATGTATTGAATGTCTGAATGTTCTTAATTATTATTTTACTTTGTTGAGTCAGAACTGTCCTGGCCCCACCTAAGCATTGTCTTAACATTTATCCAAGTTCAGCAGAGTGGTTTCAAACAACCTGACATCCAGCTCAGAGAGGTGAATGTTTTGAGCTGTAGACATGTTATGACAACGTCGGGGAATCAGACTAAAGTGTTGAATGTTCATCCTTATACCTGTCATCAAGCCTTTTTCTCTTAGATGAATGTCAAAGAATGAAAATATGATTTATTTTTTATCATCATACTGTGCCACCCAACTGCTGCACATCAACTCAGGTTCAATTATCATGTGTAGTTAAAGTGGACGAGCTGTTAAGAGTGATTTTCTAAAGGCAGGGAGTCCTCCAAAGGGGTTTATTAGTTCCACTGCAGTTGTAAATGCATGGGAGGGGATTTGTGTTGGGGAAGCTCTTAGACATGAAGGTTTACTTTGCCCATTCAGCCAATCTGTAGGTTTCCCTTTTTGAAGTTGCTATATTGTAAAAGTAGCCTCTGCTGTTGTTTTTTTGTACCTTACACTATAAGGTTAATTATGGGAACATAAGAAAAGCTAGCAGGTTTCTTCTGTAGCAAAGAGGTAGTTTGAAGCCCAGTGGGGAATCATTTTTAAGTGACCATTGTGGTACCCTCAACCTCTCCTTTTGTGAATGTGAAATGTACATTTTGTATTTTTAAAAAACTGATGAAGTCAAAAAGAAATATTTTTAATGTTTGTCCTTGTGCAACTCTGACTTTAGGGGGGAACGGGAGGAAATGTTTACCTTCAGTGTTTCTTTTCCAGAAATGTAAAAAAAAAAAGAAATAAATGTTAAAGATCAATGTAAAAAAAAAAAAGTAGTTTGTGTAATTAAAAAAAGGAAGAAGTGAATGTCAATTAAACTTAAGCTCAGTATGTAAGTGCCCAAAGAGTTCCCCAGATCTTTGTCCAAATCAGTTACCAGACCAAATCAATCTGAAGGAGTAAGAAACCAAAGAGAAGTGCAGAGGAGCTGATCAATATTGTTGCTTCTTCTGTTCCCAGGGTTCTCCTTGTGGGAAAGCAAAAACTAACAAACAGGGTTAACTGGCCTCCAAAAGTTAGACTTTGAGAGCAGAGGGATTCATTAGTGGAACTACAGAGTGCTCACAGAATCTCAAACATTTACAGGAAAACACACTAACAGAACTGTGGAGTTAGTTTTGTGTCCTTATGATCCAATCAAAAGAACAGGTCTGAGAGCACAACTATCCACACTTTTTAAATATTAAAATCTCATCCAAAAGATTTGCAACTATATCTATAAAACAGTTGTTATTATTCAGAGCAAAGAATTTGGTGCACTGAATACATTAATGACAATCATTTTCTCAGACACCAAATCGGCAGTGGGATTAGCAATTGCCAAAAATTATGACCAAACAAAATAATGCATATTTTTTACAGAATATTCCAGCCACTCTTTAATTTGAAACCAAGACATGCGCCTGTCACTTTATTGGACACATTTACAGTTTTTTGACACATGTTGTCACTTTCTGTTAACATGCATGACAAAGTGAAGGCTGGAGCTGTTGCATGATGGTGCCAAATGACCTGTTCTCTGGAGAGATAACTTTCAATCACTTAAGACCCTCCCGTCATTTTTCCAAACAGTTCCATTACCCTCAGGGGAAAAAAAACAAAAAAAAAAACATTTGCCCCTCCACCCTAATCATTTTTGTTCGATCCAAATACGAATTCCAGTGCATTGAATATTATTTGCATATTAGATTAATTAAAACAAGTTAAAACAAAAGTCCATGTGATACATGCCATTAAAATAACTTTATTTTAAAATATATGAGATAATTTAGCTTTTCATTTGTTAAATTTAAACATGTATGTCCCGGTTCACACCTATTTATTTACGCACAACAGTTTCACAGGAGACGTGATTATTTTGAAGGCATATTCGTCTCTATTCATTTATGCTGTTTACAAACAACGCAGTGGGCTCAGTCCTTCACGTCTGGTGTGGTTCCTCTGTCGCAAGTCACCAGCGCCGGCAAGGCAGTAGATTGCGCAGTCATCTCCACAAGGGGTAATATGACAACCCGACCAACAGCACAAACTACTACCTCAACCAGCGCCTGGCCCCCGGTGCTCTTTGGCTTTTCTTTTGTCCTCCTTTAAGATCTCTCCACCCCACTTCCAATGCGAATCTCCGTTCAGTCTGTCTAGCTGTGCGTAAAAGCGCACGGGAAAAATGGCGTGCGCGCAAAACGTGGCCGCAATAAAGCGAGACAAAAACCCCACCCAAGGAAAAGGAAAAAAATCCTTCTGCACCTTTCCCATATTTCCTGCACCCGCTGCTCTCCTCAGATGACCTCAGTGAAAATGACATATGGCAGGTGAGGACGGCGGGCGCTCCTTCGATTTCCTGAGTGCCATATATAGGCGACATTCATCAATATGTCAGACCATAAAAAAGGATTGTGTTATTAATGTTTTTTTTTTTTTTACATAATGAGATTAAAATTCAGTCCGCATAACATTAATGAGTCTTACGAAGACAACAATGTATGATCTGTACAATTAGGCTACCAGCAATGCTGTCTCCAGACATCAAAACATCAAATTACTCGTGTAAAACTCACCATAAAAAACACACTGTATAATGTATCAGTTTTAACTGACACGAAATGTTAAAATTCAAAAGTATTGCAGGGAAAAAAACACAGCTTCTTGTCTGCGTAATGAAACCACTGAGATTAGAAGTAGATTCTAAAAAGTCACGATAAACTCATAGCTGTATATTTATATAAATATTACCAGGGTTTTTGTTGGATCGGAGAAAATGCAAAAAAAAATCCACATCGACTCCTTCACCTTGAAGCTGAACTGCAGCAGACTGTTTTATAATCTATTGTTGTCTGTTTCTGTCTCTGCGTCGTGCGAGAAAGTTGTCCCGGTATCAAACCCACTCGATTCCAAACCCAAAACATGTGCACAAATCCATAGCGGAGCGATGCGCGATTTTTCTTTTCCCCTTTTCCTCCCCGCACATCCCGCATGTAAAGGTAGGTGTGGAAAATGAGTGCATTTGGCGGAGCGGCGTGGATAAAATTCGCGGGGAACGTCAGGACGGGTGTGGGCACGACCGGAGATTAGACGAAACACAGAGGCCACACTCTGACGGGTTTTCCAAACACCAGCACAAGAGGGGAAACTGTGCGCGTGCGCCATCAGATGGTTGCATCCAAAAAAGCACCTTCATTTCTCTACCGGGAGGTTTTAATGAAGTACAGCCAGAGTCACTAGCTGTCAGACACTTTGCAACAGTAGCATTAGACAAAATCTTTATGTGATGGAAATTATCATGATTAAAGCAGCAAATCATGAATACAGGTAAGCAAAACGTGTTCGGCCCTCCCTCTTTAAGGTCAGTAATTATAATAAGCTTATTGATGTCAAACAGGATTTCCACAACAGCTCTGATATTTTGGAACAACTGGCAATGATGATAAATGGCCATAGTTAAGTTAAAATCAGAATCAATCAGAATCAGAAATACTTTTTTGATCCCCGAAGGGAAATTCTGTGTTACAGTTGCACACATTGCACAAGGGCAAAGGAATATAATAAAGATAGTGGTATATAGAGAAGTATATAAATATTGAGTAAAAATATAAAATAAAATAATATAAGGAGTGTGGATCTGTACAATATTTACATAGTTAAAGGAATTGTTATGATACAGTATTTACATAATTAAGGAATTGTTATGGTGACAACAGTAATAAGGAATAAATAGTAGCAGCAGAGTATTGTACATTATAATTTAAGCAGGTGTTATTGCACAAAACAGATAATAATGTCCAGTTTAAAACTAACTAAGTGTCCGTGTGTCAGACACACAGAGGGAGGAGTTGAAGGAGGCAGGAATGATTTCCTGTGGCGCTCTGTGGTGTATTTGTCATATCTGTGGCACTGACCTCCTCATGATGTGGGAGGTCAGTGCCACAGGTCTGTAGTCCTTGGAGTTACTGGGACGTGGCGTCTTTGGCACAGGAACGAGGCAAGATGTCTTCCACAGCACAGGGACCCTTTGGAGACTCAGGCTCAGGTTGAAGACGTGGTGAAGGACTCCACATAGCTGGGGGGCACAGGCTTTGAGCACCCCGAGGCGGACACCATCAGGGCCTGCAGCCAAAAGGGCAATTTATACTTATGCGTCAAATCGACGGCGTAGCCGTCGCCTGACGTGCACCTCCTCAAAAATGTAACTACACCTCGAGTCGACGCGGACCGTAAGCTCTGTGATTGGTTGGCTGGGTAGCCTCCCTTATATACAGTCTATGGTAGCCACGCAATGCCTCCGAGCCGACCGGAAGTGCTCTGCGCTTTAACGTAACATTTACTGGCGGCCAAAGAGCTCACAGAGCTTACGGTCCGTGTCGACTCGACGTGTGGTTACATTTTGGAGGAGGTGCAAGTCAGGCGACCGCGTAGCCCCATAGCCTACGCTGTCGATTTGACGCAGAAGTATAAATTAGCCTTTAGAGTCTCCTCAGCTGTCTTCTCACCTGGTCAGCAGTGAGGCACACAGACGTTACAGGTGGGTGAGGGGGAGAGGAGGAGTCGTCAGGCTGGAGAGAGCTGTTAACCTGAGAGCCGGAGGAGGGAGGATCAGGGATCTCCAAGGAGGAGGGCAAGGGACGGTGAGGAGGAGGAGGAGGAGGAGGAGGGGGGGGGTGGAGTAGTGGGGTTGGAGGTGAGACAGCAGCTGAGTTAGTGGGGGGGTGGGCAGTAGCCATGGCATCAAATCTGTTAAAGAACAGATTAAGTTCGTTGGCCCTGTCCAAGCTGCCTTCAACTCCTCTGCTGCCAGTCGGTCTGAAGCCAGTGATGTTCCTCATGCTGCTCCAGACCTCCCTCATGTTGTTCTGCTGGAGTTTAAGCTCCAGCTTCCTCCTGTTCTTAACCTCCCTGATCTTCACCTTCCCTCAGGTCCCCCTGTGGCTTACAGAGTGCATCCCAATATGTCACCTCAAAACATTCCTCATAGGCCTCCTCTGACTATCTCCTCACTGTCCTTGTGGTCGCAGGCTGCCTTTTCACCAGAGGCACATAGCAGGGATTGATATGAACCAGGTTGTAGTCGGACCTGCCCAGGGGGAGGAGGGGGTAAGAGCTATATGCATCCTTAACGTTAGCATACAGCAGGTCCAGGGTCCTCTCCTCTCATGGTGCATATGTTTGAAGTCACTGCGCAACAGTGCGTGAGTTACCAAAACTCTCTCAACTAGCATGATTTGAGAGAGTGTAGTTTAAATGACTTATAGTCCAAGAATCCCAACAGCCTCAGGACAGCAATACCAACTCAAGCAGACCAAACCAAATTATTAGCAAGCAGAAAGAAAAATATATCGAATACTGGAAAGAAACGACCAAAACACAAAGTAAATTACAATGTTATCTGACCCTAAAAAGAGAATTCACACCGGCAAATTACCTGAGTACAATAAAATGTCCCAAACTAAGAAAAATGTTGACAACATACAGACTGAGTGAACACAGCCTGGCCATAGAAAAGGGTCGCCACAGACAGAGCTGGCTACCACAAGAGGAGAGACTCTGCTCCCACTGTGACAGAGGACAGGTAGATACAGAGCTGCACTTTCTAACCTCATTTCCCAAATATACCCCGAATTCATATCAGACACACAGAAACTTCCCTATTTACTGGGAGAAATGCCCAAATGTGAAATAATTGCTGCAAAATATGTCTCCTCATGCCATGAAGTGAGGACAACCAGTGGAACCTCAGACTAACAAATAATTGTACAGATTTTCAAATTATTATTATTTTGATCGTTTGATATTTTAGTAATTGTTTTGTTTTTACATTTGACACAGATTTTTTTTTTATTTAATCAATTAATTATTTTTTTAAATTTCTTTTGTCTATTAATATATATACACACACACGTTACTGTTTCATTTATTTATTTTATTTTTTTATATTTTTATTTTTTAACACACACACACACGCTTACTGTTTTATTTATTTTATTTTTAATATATATATTTCTTAAACACACACACACACACTTACTGTTTTATTTATGTATTTTAATTTTTAATATTTCTCTTTTTTAACACAAACACACATATGCTTTGATTACTTTACGCTTTAATTACTTGTTTAATGAAATGTATGGGGTTGATTGTTCTTATGTTGTATGTATGATGCTTTGGCAATATTGTTGTTACACATTCATGCCAATAAAGCTAATTTGAATTGAACTGAATCACACACGTGAGAAATAAAAAAAGTTAGTAATAACAGGGCGAACGACAAAGCAACTGCAACAGGCTGCATACACGCATAAACGGATTAATAATAATTAGAAAACAAACTATTGAAAATTAATCTCAAGCCTTAGTGTCTATAGACTCATGTCAATAATGTTCAGATAGGTTAAATATATGACATTTAAAAGTATTTCTGTTTTAATGGTATTGTCACGGTCACTGAGTGACAGGGATTGGTTTCCGTTTTCTCCAAAGGAGTGATCTACTGCTCTGCACACAGTCGGCCTCTTCTTCTACTTCTTCCTATTGGCCAGAAGGATGAGCCGCTGCTCGGGGAGAACCTCCCAGCCGTAAGCGGGCAGAGAACCTGGTCAGAACCCGGAGAGAACACCATGTTCCTCCTCACAAATCTGCCTGCAGCTGCTGCACACACTGGTGAGTAAAGAGAGTAGAAAATAAAATGGAAGGCAAACTGTGAGCCTCATTGAAATCCCTACAAAAAACAACAACCCAGACATGATTCAGAGGGCTGAAAGCAGCTTCATGTTCATTCTCTACAGGGGAACTGAAACGTAAACAATTCTTACTGCGGTGATCAAGATCTGTACGTGCTATTGATAAAGGTGAATAAAGGAATTGCTGAACTGCACACCAGGTTAAGTTTTTACTGCATCATTACTTTAACATTAGAAAAGACTGATTTTTCAGCCCAGACCTGATAAAAAAAAACTGGGACTATTTTAGCATTTCCCTTTAATTTTCATGATGATTAGGATAAGCCTTTTTTATGTCACCATTCAAAGACTGTACATTTGCTTATATGTGACAAATACTCAGTATAACACATAAGAGACAGAGATGGGAGTCTGCCAAGAAAATGACAGCACACACAACAGATAGAGGCACTGCAGTGCACAGTGAAGAAAGCCAGAGCAGGACCCACAGGAAGCTTTACACAACTTTATTGAAGATTGTGTATAAATACACATGCACATTTCAAATGTAAACCCAAGTGAACTCAAGTGCAGCCAAACCTGGAAACCCCCGTTATGTTGTCATGCAAGGATGTTATTTTTTACAAAAAAAGTCCCAAAACAACATAACCATTCTTCTTTAAAAATATTCCCTCCCTGACAAGAGCACAGGCAAGACTTTGCAAACTAGTGTGTATGTGAGGACTCGAGACACACCGAACCCTGCCCTCCCCCCCATTCCCCTCGCCAACATTTCAGACCTTGCCAAGGTTTTAAATATATTGTCTGTTTATTATTAAATGCTTACATATAAATAAATAAACTTTATCAAATGTGCACTCACAGAGTGAACTCTTATGTACAGTATTGTATAAGCCTATAGTAGCAATCACATCTCACTCAGTCAGGATGGGGTGAGTCGCCCAAAAAGCAAGGCAGCGCTGAGGCAATAAAGCCCACTGAAGTCAAAGCACAGAGATGCTCATAAAGGCATGGTACACATCTAATATTCTGAGGCGACAACAGGTACGCTAATGCTGTTTACAATGGAAAGAACAGGTATAGAAAAAGAAAACACTCCACCATGGAGAATAGTTTTTATCATGAGTTACATCGATGGAGGAATATCCTGCAACAATCTGCCACAAAATATTTTCACTGTATCATGATCCCAAAAGCTGAAAGGCCTTTTAGGCAGACTCACCCCATAATTTTTAGTCCCCCACCACCACCAAAAAAACCCCCTCCAAACTCAGGACCACAAAGACGTATTTAATTTTTCCCCTTCTGGAAAGGGGTGCATTCAGCAGTACTCATGAATTCATATAGCTAATAACCCACATTCAATCAAACCAAGAAAGGGAGCCATGGAGAAAAAAAAAAAGGAAGGGAGAACAAATCTTGCCCTATAAAGAATCAAAAAGGCATCAACCACATACATCTGGGTCAGTGTTCATTTCATTCAGCATACATTCTGGCCCTTATGTGGCTTTAAAAAAAAATTGAGATGACGTGGCTCCGATATAACAAGCAGGCAAATATGGACATTCGTAGACGTTAGTGTCTGAAGGGGCCGCACAAGAAAGACAGTGCGATAGTGATGTGCAAAGAAAAGGCGACTGGTCTGAGATTAAGAGTTAAGGCCGAGGTGATCCAAACAAGAGATGACCCATCTGATGTCAGTGAAATCACCGATGTTTCTAATCTCACAGTGCCTCGAATATGAAGAGGAGGAAAAGGAGGAGGAGGAGCGCAGAGCCTCAGTAAAGCTTTAAACACCACCTATGAACAACTTAAAGAGGGAGAGGTAAAGAGGAGATCTGTGGTGTAGGATCTACAAGTCTGCCAGCTACCTTTTAAAGAGATGCGTCTGTTGCAACCCCTGCACACTATGGTGAGTTGATTTAAGACAGAGTGCTTATATATTTGAACACTAGGAACTTCTGAAACACCATTTACCAATTCATTTTTTGCAGATATAATATGCAAAGTTAGAATCCATTTGGTTATTTTGCTAAGTTAGCTGGAGAACTTCTCAATCCTTCTGTTTAAACATTTTAGGTTTAAAGAAATAGAAGTTATCAACAGAGGAGACCAGAGACAGCAAAAAGCAGGACCTTAAATTGCTAAGGTTCATGCTAATACACAAATAATCGGTCTAAAAATGCAAGATTTGCAGCACTAGCAGCAGCAGCGGTAAAAAGCTAGGACAGTTTGGCTGTTCGACACTTTATAAAACCACATAACTATGAGCATCACTTCTCTACGTTGAGTGTAGGCAAGTCTCACCACTGGCTTGCTAAAGGCAGCTTCCTAAGCTTTTATTGTGAGAAAAACCCTCTGAGAGACAAAGTCGCTGTTAAACACTTGCAGTATGTCTGGCAATAGTATATTTTTAAAAAAAGTGGATGGTTGGTGATTGTGCAAGTTCAAAATGTTTCAGCGCATCATGAAAACCCGATATAATTCAGTGTTTAAAATATTTACACGGTCTAAATGATAATATGCCAACAATGCATTGCTCTCAAAATATATAAAACAACAACAACAAAAGGAACACAAAAAGCAGAGGGCGATTCAGAGTGCTGCACTGGAGTACTGTGAAGCCTTGAAATCGTTCCCCAATGTCGTTCCGTGAGTCTTTCACAGAGCAGGTGAGTAAATCCTAAACGAATGGACATGGCGACACACACACACACACACACACACACACACAGTGCTCCAAACACAGGGGAGGGCCCTGATTTCTTAGAGTTGCGTACCGCGGCAGCTCCCTGACCTTACAGCCGCCGTCCCCGCAGTGGCTCCGCCTGTCGAGTGGCCGAGTCCGAGCCGCTGGGTGGGGACCGGTGGCGCCCGCTGCCATGCTGTGTGTCCATATGGCTTTGGATGGAAAGATCCTAGTCTCTCTCTCTCTCTCTCTCCATTTACTCTTGTCCTCGTTTGCCTCAGTTGGTTTTCATGGTGACGTCTCGATTGGGCGCCCGCTCCTCCTCACCTTCCTCTTCGTGTTTCTGCTCGTTGTCGTTCTTCCTGCGCCGGTTCTCGTTCAGGTCCTCCTCGTCACTCAGAGCAGCGGCGGACACAGAGGCAGAGGCGCTGGCGGCGGACAAGGCGCCCTGAGCAGATGCAGCAGCCTTCCTCTCCTGCATCTCCTCGCCGTCGTTTTCCTCCTCCTCCTCTTCTTCTCCTTCTTCTTCCTCCTCCTCCTCCTCCTCCTCTTCTTCCTCGCGGTCGAGAGCGAAGTAGCCGGTGCCTTTCACCGTGTCCTGGCGCTGGTAGAACAGCACATAGCCTGCTTTGGACTGAGAGCAAGACAATATAGAAGAAAGTTACTCAGCTACACAAATAACTCACTGCTCACAACTCCTTTACATGTAATCCTTTGATAATGAGGCAACAGGATGCTGTCAAATCTGATATTTTTTCCCAAAGTCAAAGCCTTTGTCAGTCAGTATAATCACCAGGGCTTGACATTAACACCCACCAACCCGCCAAATGCTGGTGGATTTCAGCCTTGGCGAGTAAACACAGTCACTCTCACTAGCCACTTTGGCGTGTCGAAAAATTGTAGTCTTTCAAAAGGCATCTGAAATAACAAATGAATTTCAATTTGACACTACAACTCCCATGAGTACTATCTGCACATAGTCTTGACCGACAACACTGTAAACAAGAAGATCCTGTGGAGATTAAACTAGCGGACTGGCCATCGGACCCAGGGCTAACCTGCCGTTAATTATCAACTTAACCAGCGGCAGCGATGATATAGCGTTATTTTTTAATAGCAGGAGAATTCAGACCACAGGTCGGTTTCACTCTCTCCTGCCGCCGCGCGATGGTGCACACACCGAATATGACATCCAGACTTTTGTCAAACAAGAATAAAAGTTGAATCTGTCACAGGGCCGCCACAGCCCATCAGACCGTCAAGCCTCCCATCTTGTCTTAACCCGATGGTGCGACTGGTCGCATGCACACACATCAACTCAGCGTTCTGTCAGTGCGTGAGTGTGCGCGGCTGACCAGTGTGGAGATGAAATGCACAGGAGAATGAGAGAAAGAGAAAAGGCAGGAGGAAAGTGCCTTTAAATGCTGTAAAATTACAGATAACTTCATGATTAAGGGATTTTGTGGTGTTTAAAAAAGAAAAAACAGAATACTAGCAGGGCTGCCCTTATGTCACATCATATCATCATATCAGAACTACCTTTCCAGAGTTAATTCTTTTTTAATAAAAGTAATCATGCCATGTAGGAAAGCAGGAGATGCATTTGTATGGGAATAATCTGAAAAAAGTATTCTTTGCTTTGTTTCTAATGCAGATACTTTTTTCTACTATGTACTACAGTATTTAATGCTGTTAAAAAATGCAGCATTTTTAGTATATCCAATAAGAAGCTACACTAGCCACATTGGCTAGCCCTGATCATCACAAATAGTGCACCATGTTTTTTCAAATCTGCAGGTGTCTGTTATCTACAAGTGCATGTCATTAAAAGTAATTTATTCATTTCATTTATTTTATTTTGTGTGTGGCTACTGGAATCACGAGTGTGGGCTCTGAGTAGTTTGAATGTGCCAATTACTGTGAATCAAGAACTGTCCAAAAACATAAACAGCAACAGAAAACCCCAGAAAAGAGCATTATAGTATTTAATACCAATTTGATAAGACAACATGAGAGTCACATTTTTTCAATTGTTTTTCCATCTTTGATTAAATGAACCTTTCTAGTTCGCGTCCAGCAAAATTGCCTATGATGAATACACAGTAGGACTGTTGCCTGGCTTTCGCAAATAAGCAAACTCACCACTATTTGATCTTCGTTGGCAGGAGACACGCTGCTGTCATCAAAGTTGTACCACTTCCCGTCGTCTTTGTTCTTGGCGTAAGCAGTATCTGAGCGGGGCGAGGTTAAAAGACAGGAATATAGTATTATACAGGTGTCCCACTCTGTACTCACGCTGTTTGTATTATAAAACACTTTGAGAAGGACTGCTTCATTTCATGTTCTTAGAGCTCCTGCATTTTTCAATTCCATAATTCAATTCAGTATGATCACTATTTCTTGATACATTTGACAAGCAGATTTCCTCCACTGTTTAGTCTTGCTTCTTTCCGTTAAGAATTATAGCCAAGGTAAAGGCCTTTTTCCCTCCTAAAAATTTAGAGAGGGTGATTAATGCCTTCATAACTTCCTGACTTGACTATTCTAACTCTTTGTATGTTGGCTTAGTCCAGTCATCCATTTAAAGCCTGCAGCTAGTCCAAAATTCTGCTGCCTGGCTCCTGACAGGAAAGTAGAAGAGGGACCACATCACACCTGTGTTGCGCTTCCTCCACTGGCTTTCTGTTCATTACAGGATTGATTTTAAAATCTCAATGTTAACTTTTAAATCCCTTCATGGATTGGCGCTGCCTTATCTTGGCTTTTCTGTCCAGTTAAGAAGGTTATTATCCCAGGAGCTGTTATTATCATTAAATATAATTTATTCCAAAATATAGTGTGTACTTTATTTGTTGTACTTCCACCTTCAGGTGCACCTTGGTCAACTTGTTTTAAATGTGCTATATATATAAAATTTACACTGACATTGACGTTTTATGGACATCAGTATTATGTGCAAATAAGAAAGTCTCTAGATTACAGATGTGTGCAGTTACGGAGAGTAGTAAATTAACATAATATGTCTCCACTCCTGTTCCTGTCCCTGACAACTTTTGTTGGAGACTAAATGTGAAAGGCATATTCAGAACACTGTACAATAACACAAGCATCTGGTTGGTTACAGTAATAACAGGATGACAATGCAAAATGCAGCAAACCCCTGCTGTAATGCCTGTGGTGAGCTTCAGACTGAAACAAAGCTCTGTGTGATAAGGACCTACAAACACTGGTCACAGCTGACGTCAACATCAAGCTTGTGAGCCAGCTGCAATCACTGAGTGTCAGGCATATGATAAATACTATATTTGCACAGCATGATTCCTTATTATTCTGCAAACTGTTGGCGCATAAAGGAATGCATTGCTAGAAAAAAAGGGGAAGGTTAATATGTTATTCAGCAAACTCCCAACAAAGCAAATCAACAGCACTTTCACAGACCTGTAATTGTGTCCTGATTTGCGGTTTACATTTAATAACAGACAAAAATTCAAAAGGGTATTGTGCCAACGTGGCATAGAGGGCAGCAGTAAAATAATACAAAGGAGGCTTTTTAAACTGCAGTGACATGTGTGGTGAATCTTACAGTGGCCGCCACCCATCCCGCCATAGTGGTTGGACACAGCAATGAGGTCGTACCGACAGGGCCCGGCATTGGGATTGATCAGGAACTCAGACATGTCCAGATCTCTGCAGGAAACACATTGTACATACATACTGTATGTTTCAAACATTGCATAAGATCCAAATCCAAACAATGACAAAATATACACTCTGGAAGCAGATTTGCAGGTATGGCAAAATACAAACAATGGATAAATGGCTGGTGTCATGCTGCAGTGGCTTATTGCGTGTGTGTGTGTACCTGAGTGGGAAATCAACAAGGGAGTCCAGTTTGTCCCTCATATAACGACTGTAGGAGAAGCGCTTCAGATGGACCACCAGGACCGGCGGCAGAGACCAAAGATCCAGCTTCTTAGTGGCCTGCTGGTGCTGCTTACAGTTTGGACAGTACCTGCAAGACCAAACGTGCATTTCATGTTAGTAAATTCAGTTGATCCCATGTGTGTGCGGCATTCGGTAGACAGCTGGTCTAACTTGTTTGTTTTCTCTCACCATGGGTCCTCGGCTCCCAGTTTTTCCTTTGTGGTAAACAGTTCGATGCAGTCCTTCAGCTTGAAGAAAGCTTTCTTCTGAGGCTTGTACTCCATGCTCTCATGCTTGTCACAGTCCTTCTCTCAGTCACACACACACACACACACACACACACACACACCTGTTAGAAAACACTTCTCACAGCACTATGTGTCTCACTGGACATGGATTACGTCCCTGTCCCAAAATAGAATGTGAATAGAGTGTACTTTACTTTGAAGTGGCCTTATGTGTTTTGTGTACTCAAAATACTTTTCCACAAGTTAAAATACAGACTATTAAATTGTCATATGGCCATTTTAATTTTAAAGGCCATACAAATTCATTCATTCAAATTAAAACCCATTTTTACAGGACAGGCTTGGTGCATGGAAATATATTTATATATACATTTTCATTTTAGCCACAGACAGAAGTGCAGGGAGCAAGGTGGAGGTTTAATACCCTTTTTATAAAAGGATGCGGTGCCTTGCTGCAGGCGGCAACTCTCTGACCTCGATTACAAGACTGCTGCTCCTATCTGAGTCACATCGCCATATTTTACCCTGGACAGTTACGCTAAACGCTTATGCTAAAAAGTGAACCAGCTGTATCAGAGAACAGCTTCGGTCTGTGATAGTGGCTTTACCTCGACGACGGTCTCATCAAAGTACTTCTTCTTGATGTCTGGTTCCCAGTCCAAGGAGAGATAAGAGCGGTCTATAAACACAGTGTAGATACACAAATTAATTTTACTCACCACTCATCAATTTATCCATGTATCTGGAGAGTTATATATTCTGGTACAAAATTATTCATTTACTTTTCCGTACTGTGATTAAATTATATTATTAACGGATTCATTAATACACAAAATAAAATTTTAAACTGTGAATACATAGTTCCTATAACACTAGAATAATACATGACAATTTAAATTATTGTATACTAGATGAGGAGTCTGAAGGTATTTTGCTTTGAGGACATTATGTGAGGATTTATTTTCCTCCTAAAGTGGATTCTTCATTTATTTCCCGCTCCACCCTGGGTCCTACCACTGAGTCGGAGGTGTCCCTCGTCAAAGCGGATCTGCCTGGTGTCGTCTTTAATGAGGGAGAAGTCCGTTTTTCCCATGTTATTGAACTGGAATGTAAAAAGTCTCTTTCTGTTGTGCCCGGACGTCTGCTGGCCTTTGGTGGAGTTCTGTGGACCAACCACACCGTTCTCTAGTTCGTTGTCCCCGCCGACAGAGTCCTCTGACTGGCTGTTGTCGTTCTCGGACGGTAGCTCCTGATCCTGACTGGACTCGTCGTCCTGCTCGTCGGTCTCCATCTCGCCTGAAGGCAAAGAGAAAGGATTTTAAAGCACATTGGTTGCTTTTAAATTATAGTGACTTTAAATAACAACTGCTATGTTGAACAAATAAAATAAGATATTTCAAAAGTGTTTAATTGTAACATGTCTGTCTGTGCACTCACTAGGCGACCCCTCCTCCAGCAGTCCATTAGTGGCGTTACCATTGACAGTGTGTTGTTTGGATGGCTGCGTCTCTTCAAAATCCTCTTCCTCCTCCTCTACTGAAGATTGCACAAACCGGCTGAAAGCACAAAATCATTTTTATTTTCAGCAACTGAGTTGGGTTTTACTTTTTTTAACAAGCTAAATTCCTTTTTCTATAGTTCTTCTACCAGAGGCGCAGGAGCAGCATGTTGTAGAGTTTGTCTTCACTGAGGGTTCTGGGGACGGCGATGAGGAAGGGCTGTCCGAACAGAGGTGTGCTAGTGTGGTTGTATCCCGACTGTTTGTACTTCTCCCTCAGGTGCACTGGGATCACTACGTGGTCCGTATCCTCCACCCTGTTCACCGCCAACTCAAACCTGCAGAGAGAAGTGTGCGGTCACTTTTAAAGTCAGCCTGGATATGTTAAGTGTTAGCAGCAAGAGTGAAAAGTAAAATCCTAATCCCTACATATTTACGCCCTTGGCAAATACAGCAATTAGGGCTGACCCAGAAGAGTCGAAGAGTCGAAGATTCGATGCTTCGATGGGCGGAGTCTGATTCAACTGTCAATCTCACAGTTGAAGGATCATGCCATTTTGGCGATATGGGGGTGCTTAACGTCCGATTTTACATAGAACTCTTTGCAATTTAAACTGGTAGACAAAGTTACAAATACAAACCAATAATTTATCAATGAAGTCTTCAAACTAATCAGAAATTAAGCTGTTTGACAAGACAGGCTGAATGCAAATCCCGTTTCAAACTTCAGATTATACAGCAGGCAAAGCGCCACACTCACACGTAGATATCGTCTCTCTCCATGATGCTGCTGAGGTTCTCGTTAGTGGCGAAGATCCGGTGGAAACGGTGGTTGTAGATGTCAGTTACAATCATCTTGGGGGTAAAAGAAAAGCGAAGAGAAAAGTCAGATGTGTCTTGGAAATGCAGGGTGGTTAAACAAATATATACCAGTGTACTAAATTCCTAAGAATTTATGGTATAGCAGAGTTTTGGTCAGTATAATTCAGTATACAGGAGAAAAACGTTTTTGAACTCAATTAATTGATCTTGGTTGGGTGGACTGTTGTTTCATTTGCACCTTCTATATTAATTACCCTCTCTTATTTTCCATTTTTATCCAGCTACTTATCCTTCCCTTGATATAAAAGGAAAAAGAAGTTTTCCCCCACTAGCTGCTGAAGCTGGGTGGGCAGGAACAGTTTGCGGTGTGAGGAGATGTCAGCATTACAGCGTGATTGCTAATAAGAGAGCAGGGTTAGCGCCCAGAGCAGAACTGTGAACTGCATTGTTTATACCTTCTCAGCAGGCACACCAGACAGGTTGGAGAGGGAGGTACACAGGTCAGAGATGTAGCCCACCTTCGGCACGGTCAGCTTGTACTGAAACGGAAACATGTCGCCGTCAACTACACCTTTCACGTGAAATCATAACGACGGGGTACTACACTTCAGGTGCCTTCCCAGCCATCCCATGTTACCTGTGTGGGTTTAGCCAGAGGGTCCAGTCTGACAAGATAGACCTCCAGTGTTCGCTCCTTCTTCATGGGCAGGGGCAGGGTCAAGTAGCAGAAAGGATCAAAGGTCACAGAGATCTTGGCACACACAGGACACACCAGGGTGGACTTGAAAAGGCCGTGGAAGATGTCCACAATGATGGAGTCGTTTCTCTTGATGTGGTTCTCCCACGCCTCCTCCGCCACCACCTGAGATAAAGAGTAACGCACAAGCTAGCTATTCCAACAGACTGCAAAATCAAAGCAATTGAAAAAGAAATCTAAGTAAAACAAAACATTTGAAAATGAATGAATGAAAAGTGAGACAACACCTACTGAGAAGAGCATGGTCTAGCAAAACAGTCTATTTATAAATAGGTATACATGACTCATGAAATGTGGGGACTGAGCAACCCTTTTCTTTCATCATTTTTAACATGTTGGGCTAGCTACATAGCAACATCTGGAGACAAACACATTTTCCATATTTTCCAAAACAGCCATTATTATCTCATCTCCAGTTCTCTCACCTTATCAGGCCTGCCGTTAGCGTCCTTGAGCTGGATGTAGGGCTTCTTCCTGATGCGGTTCAAGTCCTCGTGAAGGCCGTCCAGGAGAAAGGCCAGCAGCTCATGAGAGTCCTGCTGTTGGTAGCCTGAGAACTGTGGGGCGAAACGGCCCACCTGGGTCTGGAGGATGGAACAGACATGAAAAAAAAGGACAGAACAGAACACTATTTTAGTCATGAACCCTACATACAAAACTGCTTAGAGAGCTTTACTGCGAAGGTTTTACCAGGTAGTCACCTTGAAAGGCCTTGGGGTGACGTAGCTGTATTTGCCCGACCACAGCTGCTTGATAAGCTCAGCGTAGGCTCTGGCAATCTCCCCCTTCATGCCCAGCGGGTTGTCCTCATTCAGCTCATCTGTGTACTTGTCTTTGAGGAAGTACTCCGTCAGTGGAGGGATATTGCTTAAACACTGAGGAGGCCGGAGAGGACAATAATCAGCGGATTTAGAAGCCTGAAAAGATCTGCATTTCAAACTTCAATGCAGTCACTGTCTTTTTTTTTTCTTAAATATCTGTGTACATATACATATTGGTGACAAATTAAACAAAAACACAAAGAGTCTTAGTATGGTGTTGGGCCACCATGAGCCTTCATAACACCTTCAGTACTCCTAGGCATATATCCTATAATTAGTTTTTGTGGTTGGCATCTTGGTCTGTGCCTGAAGATCTGTCACAAACCACAGAGCTCAAACAGATCTGCATTTGGGTCCGTAAGTACAAAGTGCAGTCATACACATTTCTGCTGCACTTTTCAAAATTCTTCTAAACTCTAATGAACAAACCTTTGAAGACTAGGATCGAATCAGAATAACTTTCCATGCTTTCCTAGACTGTGTAGGGCTCCCTGAAGGCATGCTGTTACCTGCACTGCAGAGTTCATGAAACAGGTGTTGCCTAGGTTGGAAAGTCCACAGAGGCCTGAGCGCTCACTCTGCCTGCCCTGGTCTGAGTAGTCATAGCTGTTGCTGTAGGGGTGGTAGGACGGCAGACCATAACTCGAATTCTTCACACTGTGCAATAAACATACAAAAGTACAAACAGGCAAGTTATATAGGGTTGGATAGGATTTGTCAAACTACTACAAGCAAAGAAAAGGTTATCAACTGTTGAACACAAATGTAATATGGCTACATCTATGTTAAGTTAAACAGGTATATACTATATCAAGATATAGTTGGTAATACACTCAATAATACATTAAAAACACAACCAGGCCAACATACAGCTTCAGTTTCCACTATTTCCTCTTTGACCAAGAAAAAACTACAATCCAAACTTATGAAACCCCCCAAAAAGACTCCCAAGCTTCCTAGATAACCAGAAAGAGCTTAATGCTCCCCAACTGCAGCAATCAGCAGACCTCTGGGAGGGCTGCAAGGCAGTGTTGGTCGTTTCTGGCTCCCACTGGTCAAGGGAAACAGCTGTGATGGCGGTGGAGGCAGTGGCCTCGCAGTTCAGCACACGGTGGTCCACCCTCCTGCTGTCCACCCTCCTGCTGTCCAGCTCCACCGCCTCAGGCCTCAGGCACCACCAGCAACACAGGAGCATGACATCTCAGCCCCGCCCCGGCCCACGCCGGCCCGCATGTCCACATGAAACTGGAAGACCAGCAGCCTGGATGGGGTTCGGAGGGGGCACACTTCGAGTCCGGCGCATGCAAAGCCTGGCTTTTAGAGGCCGGGGAAGGAAAGTCCAGCTCCAGTCTCCACTGTTGAGTTCGATTAACTCAGCTTAACCTAGTGCAGCACCAGTAGGTCCAACAGCGGTTTGGATATAGTCCAGATCAAGTCTAGTCCTGAATTTGACTTACAAGTCCAGCACAGGCCAATAATCAAGCCACAGAACACATAAACACACACTTTTCCTCTTTCTTAAAGCTAACTAAGCAGATCCCCTCTTCTCTTCTCCCCCCTTCTCCTTTTTCAAGCTCGACCGCCTGTCATCTTGTTATCCTCTGCCTCAGATCTCTTTCCCCCTGTCCTGTCCTGTGGTCTTCTGCTCCTCCCTCTGGCCTGCCTGCTGCTCTCTGCTGCTCTATGGCTACCAGCAGATATTTATAGCAGCATCAGCAGCAGCAAGGATGCTCAAGACTACCGCTACCGAAGCTAGAGGTGCACAGAAAGAAGGAGGGAGGGAGAGGCAGAGAGAATAGGGGGGAGGGGCGGACAGTATGGGGGGGAATGGGAGGGGAGGGGGTGGCAGAAGAGAAATGAGATGGGGATGGAGGGAGCAGCTGATCCACTGCATCCAGCTGAGGCTGCAGTATTCACAGACTTGACTCTGACACTCACTCTCTCTCTCTCACAGATATACACACACTAACACATTCACTCATGCCTAAATCCCCCCCCCATGTTAATTAAACCCCATGACACTGTTAGCACCCCTCAAACACACACTTTGACACTCCCTCTCTCATCCTCTTTAATATGCAAAGGCTGTCTGTATGAGGGCTTTTAAAGGGGAGGGTCAATGTAAATAAACTAAAACCCCACGAAAGGGCTGGTTTCATAGCAGGGGCTGGCCAGTATGTGTGTACTGAGGCAGGCGATGAAGAGGTGCAGGAGCAGATGAAATGCATTCTGAAGGTCACTCAGACTGCAGAACGCGTGCATCGCAATGAGCTCAGGGGAGAGGAGAGGCAAAAAGAGAGAGAGAGAGAGAGCGAGAGAGAGAGAGAGAGAGAGACTGCACGGCAGAATAAGGGTACACCACCTAGTAAAATAGTGACACTTGCTGCTGCTACAGAGCATTGCTACTTAGGCTAAACTAACCAGGCCAAAAACCGCAAAATCAAAAAGACAAGTGTTATGTAAGGCGGGAACACTTCATATGAGAGAAAAAAAAAAGGCCCCATGCATAATTCAGAGAAAACGACAGCGCTGGCACTACAGTGAATCAGGGACAGGAGAGCTGCTGGAAGCAAAGATCCAATTTCCCCAAATCACCCACTCTGTACATCCCACTATCCACCAAAGCTGTACAGAAAGACGATGCCACTGCTATCAAACAATATAAAGCAGAGCTGTGAAGTGACAAAGTGTAACTATACTCCCAACTGTACAAATGTGCGTACAGTACAGGGCAGCAATATAGTGTACTGAAAAGTGTGAGTGTAGGAAGGATAGGCTCCGTGTACTTCAGCACCTTCCTTCTAAGTCAATATTGATTTTATTTCAGGGTGGCTAAGCTTGTGGCTATTACTTCTGCATTCCAACAGTCTCAAAAGAAAACGCAGCGCAGAGTGTCTATAACTAACACACACACACACACACAGAAACACTAGCATGCAGTAAATCCCACACTGAAGGTGGAAGGAGGGGACAGTAAAGTCTACTGGGATACGGAGGTGAAAGCTCCACCCACAGTCGAGCAGTGCTCTCTAGCAGAGGGATGACAGAGCCTCATCAACAGAGCGCATCTTCAGAAAAAAGAAAGTGAGCCGTGCTTTATTTTGGCATAGCAAGAAATTCATTGATATTCGAGATGTTTCTGTCCCTTGCGTCAGCCCTGCCTCTCGTGTCAATATGGTAAAGAACACTGAAGCTCCAAAAAATGTAGGCTAGCACTCGAGCTAGCTGCATAATTAAGGGTACACTGTTATTTTCTTCACTAATGATTAACACTAACACTTTTGTTATTGTTACACCCCAGATGTTGTGTTTCAACATCAGTTACATGCAGGGGCGCTGTTAAATACCAGGATGACTCAGGGAGTCCAAAGTTGGAAAGGCAGGCTTTAAACAATGCAACATGAAACCAAAATGGAATTAAAGATGGTGATGTGGGCAGTCAAATCTTATAGTGTCCAACTCTGGAAATGACTGCAGTAGAAACGAAAGGATCTCAAAACACTTTAGATTAACAACAAAATGGATTATTTCCTTTTATTTGGTATGTTGGTATGTTAAAGATAACCAACAGTTGTGAGGCTTGCACCCCAAATACAGTGCTGCTATTTTATCATTTGAAAGTTGTAATTACATTCACAATAAGAGTAAGGCCATGCAGACTGCATTAAAAAGGGTCTGCGTTAGTGAGGGTGTACTGCTTCAGGTACCGGTGGTGGAACATAAAATAGGAGCCAGGATGACCAGTTCGAGTAACAGATCAGTCAGTGTGAAGTTTTATCAGACGCCAAAACACTGCACACCGATGTACCCAACAAGATTTTACAACTCTGGAAAGTTACTACGGCAACTATTATATTTCATCGCAGCGGTTGGGGGGTAAAAGAAATAAGCTTTTCGACGTCTAAAGTCAGTCTGAACACGGCCTAAGATGCGGGCCTAGAAACACCATCTTTGAAAAAATATCAGCATGGACTTAGAAAAAGCCTCCTAATGAATAGGAAAACAATTTAGTTGTTTATGTTATTTGGATATACTTTGGTGCTAAATCAGATAAATGTTCTGCCTCAGGCTTGTAACTGCACCCCAAATACATGCCGGAAATTTCATTACTCGAACGTTGCGATTGAGTGTTGTACAAGAGTAAGACAGCAAGGGTGAAACAAAGACCTTTGTGGCACACATTAATGGGTAGAATAAAGAACACATGGACCATAATCATGCAGCCCTGGCCAGAGCTATCAATCAGTAAGGTAGAAAAACCAGGTGCAAACTATCAACTAACATAATTAAACACTGAGTAAGGCGCCCAGAGGCAACGGCGGGCCATTTCTAGAGAGCACTGCTGTCGCTGAAGAAAATTCCAACGAGATCAATCCCTCGTAAGCCCCTTCCCCCTCCCTGCTATGAGCTCTTACAGCTGAAACTGCATCATCATGAGATAGCTTTAAGTCCCAAATAACAGCCAGAGATAGACCTGTACAAAACAATGCTGGACAAACTTCATACTTAGATACTTGCTAGCTGCTTCATTTAGCATGGCTGAATAAAGAATGAGTGTAAACTGAGCAGAACAGATGAGAAAAGGTTTAAATAGATCAAACTGAAGTCACTGTAGACTTTCTTTAAGCCACTACCACTTCGCCAATTTGATCTGAAGTTTGTGCCGAGCGACCGCGGCAGACTCCATCTCTGGCTGTTGGCATCCAAACCCACCCCTCAGCTAGTCAACCCACTACTAAGCCTTACTTCCTGCTGTTGAAGCTGCTGTTATGATTGTTTGTGAGAGATGAAGGCGAGATCTTTGGCAAAGCAGAGAGATTGGAAGCGCCAGATGACCTTCAAAAGATAAAGAATAGACCATGAGTTAGAGTGGAGGAAATAAGGAGCTGTTCCAGAAAGGTGTGCGAGTGGCAGATAAATTAAACTGAGATGAATTCAAATAAATAAGAGGGATATGTCGGCAACAAAAGGTCAAGCAAAAGAGGAAGTCTGAGGCAATGTCAAAGATATAGGACATTTTTGAAGATGATGAGGTGCTGTACTGACATAGCAGGGAAACCTTTAAAAAGGCTACATAATGAAATTTTGCAATTTCCAAAGAGGCAATAGAAAAGGTGTTTCAGACAGGATTCTGGTGTGTCACATCTGACCAAAAAAAAGTCCCTTTCTATTTAAAAATAAAAAACAGCCTGTGTGTGATCTTTTGGTAAATCGAAAGTAGTGTTTTGATAAAGCGTGGAAATTCTATTTCTGTGGTAACTTCTTCCTCCAGTCAACAAAGCAATATAAAGCCAGGTGCTGTGCCGTTCACTCACTTGGGTGCCGTAGAGCCTCGGGGCCATGTGCCATCCTCGCTCTTCTGCTCTATCACGAGAACCTGTGGGAGATGACAGAAAGAAAAAGAGGGCTCCATCTGCTTCCACTTGTTCAAAAGACACCAGACCTTTAAGGAGTTGCATCCTACACTGACGACTGACACTGAAGATGTCGCTTGCACTCTGAGCAAAAAGGTTGGTTGTGTTTATCTTTTTTAAGGCAGATTAGTTCAAATCTGAAAACTCCAATTAATGTTATTTGGATTTGGTCATTCGGATGTAACCAAAACAGACATTTTTAAATGAAATCAAGACTGGTACACATTTTTAATTAATAAACACAAAAGAACAGATGTGTTTTGCCTTTCCACATACTATGAAGATCTGCCAATGACTTCTTAAAAGTGTCCTTTACATAATGTGCATAGTTACTGTACTTCTAATGGGAAAAGACAGGGAGCCGGATGAATCTTATCCACTGTTTCACTTGGTGAGGATTTGTCCGAGGCTCAACAATCCTCTGGAAAAGCTGCTGGTGAGCGGGGCGGCACTGCGGTCTGAAGCCTGCCGGCTCAGTGTGGCCAGGTGTCTAAATTAAACTAGGCTTGTACAGAGAGTGTACTCGTCTTCCAGGTGGATGCCAGGACATATGCGCACAGTTTAAGCAGCTTACAAGGAGAGGTTAAGACCCTCGCAATGGCAGCTGACAAACAGATGTTGTGGGTTTTGAAGCTGCAACCATCATTACAGGATGGTCTTGTGCATTGTGTCGGCATAAATCTGCAAAAAGTCAGATTTAAATAATTTACTGAATATCACCTCCATATAAATATGTTTCTGCTTTGCTGTCTATCACCATAGATTTTAATTTTGTTGCATTTGTTGCCCGTACCACCCTATGGGGAGACTTTTCTTATGTTAAGCCTTTACCCAGGAGAGAAACTGGGTAGATGATACAAGCAGTGTTGAAGACAAAAAGACAGGAGAGCCACCTAAAGAGACTCAAACTTCAACAGAACAACAAAGAAGACACTAGTCACCAGCAACAGCACTGACACCGCTTTTATATTATTTCATGGTAAATGATAAAGAATTGAGCACAAAAAAAGAAAGTAACACACTGACATTAGTTAGACTGCCCTCTGCAGGTCATGATAACCTGCTGGATACAGATTCAAACAAAGCAGAAACGTTGTCTGAAGCTCCACTCTGATGTGGCCTAAAAGGGCTGACTGGCAGAGAGCACAAAGAAGGAAAAGCTATCTGATAAGGGTGATTGAAACTACAGCATATTTCACTAAGCTCAGGAATAATAACTGTCTACAGAGCAAGCCATAAAAAAAAATTTAAGATGACTTTAGGAAGAGCACCCTGCAGAGGTTTTCAAACTGTTCTCACATTGTGACGATTTCAGATAAAACTAAAAAAGGCCCCAGTCCCTACCTGTCCTTGGTAGAGGCCGGCGTCTTGAATGGTGCTGTCCGGTTTGTTGAGAGGCTCAAAGGTATTGCTCATGTACCTGTTCCACAGCCTGGTCTCCTTCTCATCAGGGATGCTGAACAGCTTCCTCATGTCCTTCTCTATCATGTCTGCAGCAAAGCGTGCATATAAGGAATAAAACTGTGGTTCAACATTATCTTGTTAAAAAATGAAATTGCCAGGAATTCCTTCACATACTTGCAGAATGGAACAAGAAAAAAAAATCATTAAACTAAAATGGAGGAACTAATCAGTAGATTAATCTGTTTGCAACCTGAAGAATTTTGGGGCGTGACGGCACATGGTTGACAGAAGCCAATAATAATGAAACGTGGTTTCATGCAACATGGAGGCACTGAAGAGGATGTTTCAGTGTAACTTCTTATTAGTGTAGAGGGTTATTGGTGGTGAAGACAGACATAACAAGTAATGGAAGGTAAGACCTTTTATCATCATCATGTTTGTGAATGTTATAATAATAATAATAATAATAATACATTTTATATATGGCGCTTAAAAAAAAAAAAAAAAGTACTCAAAGGCAATTTACACTGCAAAAAGAATAAAAGTTCAGCGTAAAAACCTCAATAACAACTAGAGATAACTATTAAAAGTTAAAAGCAAAAACAGCATTATTTTGTGTGCATGTGAGAGAGTGTGTGAGCACGTTACAGTCTAGAAATCCTCTGTACTTCATGAACAAGAGCATGATAGCTGTTGTTTATCTATGTTTTGATTTATGTTTTTAAAAAATAAAGACATTTTGGTTAAGACCCATCATCATTTACAAGGTTTCACTTCTGTGTGTCTTAATCAAAACAAAAGGACAGCAAAGTTACGAAACTCTATCTGAACTCCTTGGAGGTCATGTAAATATGACCAGCAGTGTAAATAAGGCTCCACAGTGACTAAGGCCTACCTATTGTGTCAGCTTTACTGAAGCGTCTGGTGATCACATTGTCCATGTTGCTGTCTTCACAGAGCTTCAGCTCTGTCAGGTACACCTCCACCTTGCAGTGCTTTACAAACATACCCTGTTCCACCACCTGGAAAATAACACAGGAAAATGACTGTCCACAAAATCATCCATGATTTATCAAATACAGATATACTGCATATATGCAGACGCCAAAATCCAATACTACATGGGCTTATAAAGCTTTAGCAGAATAGGAATAGGCTTGCTCAGCCCATCAGATACACCTCTTACATTACCATGTTCAAATTATTTATCTGCGGTCTTACAGAATGAAAAGTGGCGGGTAAATTTGGGGTTGTTCTAGCTTCTGTTTCTCATGAAGAACAAAGTACACTCTGCTGGCCTGGTTGCCACTCATGTGGTGTCCTGATAGGAGTAGAGTCTGAGTGAAGTGCCTAAATTAGAAGCACCTCGTGGAAACAGCTGAGGGGTCCCAGCCCATTTATCCCCCCCCCCGACACACACACACACACACACACACACAGTACCAACTTCCCAAATCTCACACATACAGCTCAGATTCCCACCCTCACCCCTTCCCTGCCCATAACCCGGTGTGCCCACCCTGCCCCTCAGCACAAGATGTGTTTGTAAACGCAGAGAAAAATCTCTGACAGATTTTCTAATCAGTGCCGAGCTAAAACCATTTACCCCACCCACCCCACCCCCTCCTCCCACACTGGTTATGCCTCTCTCGCACTCCTCAGAAGCGTTCACGCTGCTTCTCTCAGTGTAACCTCAGCTGGCATTCCTCCACTTCAGAAAACATGGACGCGCAGGAACTCTCCGCCAGTGCTGGCAATCAGACCAGAAGAGGACAACGGAAGGAAACATAGTGCCAAACCTGTGACTACAATCCTCTTAAATCCTCTTTAAACGCTTGTGCTTTCCCCCGCACCTCAGGATGACAACCCCTCAAAAGAAACAAAAGGGTTTAAAAAAAAGAGAAACAACTTATAATGGACCTCCTGCATGTTGTGTCTCGCAGATCGCTCCATGTAGCTTTTCAGTCATCCAGAACGTTGCCTGAAAATAGAAACCCCGTGGCCACCCGATATGTCCCACGACATACATGGCAAAATGGGAGGGTCAGTGGAAGGGGGGAGAAAGAACGAGAGAGAGAATGATAGAGGAGCCTCTTCTAGCAGCCATGATGCCATGACTAGTGAGATTTGAAGCGGGGATTTGAAACCGTTGGCCCTGTTAAACTGTAGTCACCATCATTAAATATTCCACTGACTAATCAACTGTAACTGCACATACAGCCTTTCAGTGGTTTGTTTCACTCTACCAAAATGTGAGTAAAAGTACTTTTTACTTCAGTTAACCCTAAAATTAATAATCGCTGTTCATGACAGGAATGAATGAAAAGCTGAAGGAAATGAATGAAAAACACCATCAGTGAAGCGTCCTGTTCATGAACGGCAAATATCCACCACATCAGAGTTATTCTTATTTGTTTCCAGCTCCTGCGCACAGTGTGCCTTTGTACATCTAACTGGTCAAATAAATCAACTCAATAGGTACTGCAGCATTTCTTCCAAACTAATTGTTCTTGGCTATTCTTTTTGCCACGGAGCCATATCAATTTTATCATGAAGAACTACAGTAAAAGACGCATTATTATATTGGCTGCGTATTTTACTATTTCATGTTGAGTAACACTTTTTCATAATTCAAGTTTCTGTTACAATTTTGCTGCACTTCTGATATCCTGATCTCAAACGGCCATATGAGCGCACATTTCTCCCTTTCAACACAAGCCACATTATACACCATTGCTACTGAACACAACCATTAAATTGCATTAGAGATATAAGTATTATATCATATAATGAGTATCATATAATGCAGCGAGACCAACACTCTCCATCTATCATCATAGTCTTGAACTGAACCCTTACCTTGCGTGCAATTGGCTCCTGACCATCTGTTAATCCATACCAGCTGACGAGCTTGTTCCAGCCCTCTGTCGGGACCAAGATGTAGTCGAGCTCATCGATGAGGTGCTCCTTGATGGCCAGCACGTCCCCATCTAGAGGCCGGGAGGGGGTGAGAGAAAGGGTGAGAAATGAGCGTGCAGACAGAGGGAGAGAAAGCACATTGTGGGACAACACTTACACTGGTGACACAGTGTAGTGACTGTCTCGCACGACAAAAAACACACAAAGAAAAAGGTATGCTGGAGAGCTTTCTATGAACCCACCAAAAAGGCTACTCTATGGGGTCAGTCAACAATGTTCTTTTTGTTCCCTTTTCCTCTGAACTCTTTGTTACTACTTCCAGAATGATAAAGCTATACTGACCAGGGGTCCGTGGTGTAACGTAAGGCCACACAGCATTTAGAAATACATGACCCTAATGGTGATTCAAGGCATCAGGAGGTGATGCATGATCTGTCTTACCTCTGAGAAGACCAGAGTTATCAACGGGTCCTGGGTAGACATTCTGGTCCCCCATCTGGTATTTGTCCCAGCTGTCATATCCCACATATTTCTTCCACTGTTTGAACCAGCGACTGTCCACAAGGTACCTGAAGAGAAGGCAAGCAGTGTTACTTCACTGCCAATCAGTCTAGATGGTTCAAGGCTCGTGCAACAATCTGTGAGCTGTAAACTAAAGCTTTTGTATTCCTTTCCACACGTTAAACGGTGATTATAGAAATGCTCCGGCAGGTGGAGGATACCTTGCTGTCAGTTCTCTAAACAAATCTGACTTTGAGAGACAAATATAACACAGATTGATAGTTGTAACAGTAGTACTTTTGACGTCGACTTGAGTTCAGGTTGCCGCATGCCTGGACAGCTGGCTCTGTTTTTGACAGGTGCTTCTTTCCGACTCCGCCCTGCCGAAGTCGACAGATGAACCCACTGACTGGCAAATCACTTGGAGCTTCGGAAGTCTGGCCAATTAGCTAATAGCCTGCTAACTAAGACCAGACAAACGAAATGCAGCCTCACTGAGATCATGTCACCAGATAAAAAGTGCGATGGTCATTTGGAGCACAACCACCAGAATACAACTTTTATTGTAAAGACACGTGGGATCTGTCGGTCTAAATTGACAGGATAATAGCCAACGTTAGCGGGAGCACCGCTAGCATGCCAAGCGCACACATGACGCTGACAGGCTCCCGTTAGCTGGCTCAGAGCTAACTGTCAACACGGCCCGTCACCTCGGCTTTCTTATCCTTCATGGCGTTGACAGTTTCGGCAGAGCCAGCCGACGGCCGCGCGGCGTCTCTGAAAAGGTTTCAGCCCAAGCCTTACCATGTGTCTCCCTTTCTTAGCTGTGTTTTCAGTAGTGCCGCCACCTCTCCTCTCTGGGTATCCAGATCAGCCGCTCCTCCTTCCGCCATCTTTCCTTAGACATCACCCGCTGCATGGTGGGAAATTGCGGGGCGTCACCGAGGC